>NC_091287.1:204823460-205194710 GCF_032444005.1 Ranitomeya imitator | reverse complement strand
CACTGATTGATTGATTGATTGATTTTTTCAGGAAGAATTTAGAAACCAAATAACATAAAATGATTTTTCCAGGGAGAATTTAGAAACCAAAAAAATAAAGGAAATAGCCTTTCTATGGCCCAGTGCCCACTATTTGAGAGAGAGAGATGGCACACCCAGGAGTCAGGAGTGGCACACAAGCAGAAAGGTCAATATTAATCTCCCACTGCCTTTTTTTTCTCAGGGAGACTTTAGAAACAAAATGCAATAAAATGATTTATTAAGGAAGAATTTAGAAACAAAATAAAATAAAATTATTTTTACAGGTAGAATTTAGAAACCAAACCAAAGCAAACGAAAAAAAATAGGCTTTCTAGGGCCCACTGAGTGAGAGATGCAACACACAGAAGTCAGGAGTGGCACACAAGCCCAGAGGCCTATATTTATCTCCCACTGATTGATTGATTGATTGATTATTTCAGGTAGAATTTAGAAACCAAATAAAAAAAAAAAAAGGCTTTCTATAGCCCAGTGACTGCCCACTAGTTGAGAGAGAGAGAGATGGCACACCCAGGAGTCAGGAGTGGCACACAAGCAGAAAGGGCAATATTAATCTCCCACTGATTTTTTTTAATTTTTTCTGGGAGTATTTAGAAACCCAATAAAAAAAAAATTAAGAGGCTTTCTATGGCCCACTATTTGAGAGAGAGATGGCACAATCAGGACTGGCACACAAGCCCAAAAGGCCAATATTAATCTCCCACTGTATTTTTTTTTATTTTTTCTGGGAGTATTTAGAAACCCAATAAAAAAAAAATCAAGAGGCTTTCTATGGCCCACTATTTGAGAGAGAGATGGCACAATCAGGACTGGCACACAAGCCCAGAGGCCTATATTTATCTCCCACTGATTGATTGATTGATTTATTATTTCAGGTAGAATTTAGAAACCAAATAAAAAAAAAATAGGCTTTCTATGGCCCACTGACTGCCCACTAGTTGAGAGAGAGAGATGGCACACCCAGGAGTCAGGAGTGGCACACAAGCAGAAAGGGCAATATTAATCTCCCACTGATTTTTTTTTATTTTTTCTGGGAGTATTTAGAAACCCAATAAAAAAAAAATCAAGAGGCTTTCTATGGCCCACTATTTGAGAGAGAGATGGCACAATCAGGACTGGCACACAAGCCCAAAAGGCCAATATTAATCTCCCACTGTATTTTTTTTTATTTTTTCTGGGAGTATTTAGAAACCCAATAAAAAAAAAATTAAGAGGCTTTCTATGGCCCACTATTTGAGAGAGAGATGGCACAATCAGGACTGGCACACAAGCCCAAAGGCCAATATTAATCTCCCACTGTATTTTTTTTTTCTGGGAGTATTTAGAAACCCAATAAAAAAAAAATTAAGAGGCTTTCTATGGCCCACTATTTGAGAGAGAGATGGCACACTCAGGACTGGCACACAAGCCCAAAGGCCAATATTAATCTCCCACTGTATTTTTTTTTATCAGGGAGAATTTATAAACCCCACAAAAACAATACAGAAAAATGAAAAGGCTTTCTATGGCCCACTATGTAAGAGAGATGGCACACACAGGGATGGCACTCTAGCAGAAATGCCAAATTGCCAATCTTAATCTCCCACCAAAAAAAAAAAAACCAGGGGCTGTCCTACAATTACTATCTCCCTGCCTGCAGTAATCTCAGCCAGGTATGGCAGGCAGCAATAAGGAGTGGACTGATGCACAAATTAAATCAAAAGTGTGGACAAACAAAAAAGATAGCTGTGCAGAAAGGAAGGAACAAGAGGATTTGTGCTTTAAAAAAGGCAGTTGGTTTGCACAGCGGCGTACACACAGCAATGCAGCTATCAGGGAGCCTTCTAGGGCAGCCCAATGAGCTACAGCGCTGAGGAAAAAAAATATATATTTTGCCTCCACTGTCCCTGCAAACCGAAGGCGGTGTTGGACAGTGGAAATCTCTACAGCACAAGCGGTTTTGTGGTTAATGGACCCTGCCTAACGCTATCCCTGCTTCTGACGAAGCGGCAGCAACCTCTCCCTATGCTCAGATCAGCAGCAGTAAGATGGCAGTCGGCGGGAACGCCTCTTTATAGCCCCTGTGACGCCACAGACAGCAAGCCAATCACTGCAATGCCCTTCTCTAAGATGGTGGGGACCAGGACCTATGTCATCACGCTGCCCACACTCTGCGTTCACCTTCATTGGCTGAGAAATGGCGCTTTTCGCGTCATTGAAACTCGACTTTGGCGCGAAAGTCGCGTACCGCATGGCCGACCCCACACAGGGGTCGGGTCGGGTTTCATGAAACCCGACTTTGCCGAAAGTCGGCGACTTTTGAAAATGAACGACCCGTTTCGCTCAACCCTAGTGGCCACCAGTACTACCTCGCCAGTAGCTCAGATATCCTTTTTGTCCCAAAGTGTCCACCCACCCTAGACGAATGAGCCCAAGAGAGAACCTCCGGTCGCAAATTAATGGGTACAAAAGTCTTGCCCGGAGGCACAGACTCTAGCGAAACCGGAGCTACGGTTCTCAGGCTCTCAGAAGGGACAATAAGCTGAGGCTCCCCTTCCTCCTCCTCAGATGACACAACAGAGCGAGAGAGGGCGTCAGCACGAATGTTTTTCTCCCCAGCGAGATAATGGAGGGTGAAGTGGAACCGGGAGAAGAACAAGGACCATCTGGCCTGGCGAGAATTTAGCCGCTGGGCTGTTTGCAAATATAACACATTTTTGTGGTCCGTGAAGACTTGAAAGGGAAAGCGAGCCCCCTCCAAGAGATGTCTCCACTCCGAGAAAACCAACTTCATCGCTAGCAACTCACTGTCCCCGATGGAATAATTCCTCTCCGCTGGTGTGAAGGTCTTGGAGTAGAAGAAGCAAGGATGCTTCCGACCTTGAGCATCCTTTTGGAAGAGGACTGCTCCTGCACCAACGGATGAGGCATCCACCTCCATTATGAATGGCTTATCAACATCGGGACGATGTAGGATGGGAGCCCTAGCAAAACGGGACTTAATAGAAGAAAAGGCCCTGGAGACCTCTTCTGACCACAATTTTGGATTTGCTCCCTTCTTGGTGAGGGCTACCAAGGGAGCTACCAAAGTTGAGAAGTGGGGAATGAACTGGCGGTAATAATTAATGAACCCCATAAAGCGCTGCACCGCTTTAAGAGAATGGGGTTCTTGCCAGTCCATCACAGCCTGTAGTTTGTCAGGATCCATAGCCAATCCCTGGGCGGAGATGATATAGCCCAGGAAAGGTAAAGACTCCTGCTCAAACATACACTTCTCCAATTTTGCATAGAGAGAATTTGCCCGTAAATATCTGGAGAAAAGATGAGAATATCATCCAGATAGACTACGACCGAGGTGGAAAGCATATCCCAGAAGATGTCATTGACAAAGTCTTGGAAAACGGCTGGGGCATTACAGAGCCCGTAGGGCATCACCAGATACTCATAGTGCCCATCTCTGGTGTTAAATGCCATCTTCCATTCGTCCCCCTCACGGATGCGAATCAGGTAATAAGCACCCCGCAGATCTAATTTGGTAAATACCTTAGCTCCCCTTAGCCTATCAAAAAGCTCAGAAATCAGGGGCAGCGGGTACTTATTCTTAACGGTGATGGCGTTAAGACCCCTGTAATCTATGCAAGGACGTAATTCTCCATTCTTCTTCTGCACAAAGAAGAACCCTGCCCCTGCTGGTGACACTGACTTCCTAATGAACCCTCTTGCCAAATTCTCCTGGATGTATTGGGACATGGCCTCCGTTTCCGGAAGAGAGAGGGGATAGACACGTCCCCGAGGAGGTTCTGCTCCAGGCAAGAGATCTATAGGACAGTCATAGGGGCGGTGAGGCGGAAGGGTCTCCGCAGCCTTTTTGGAGAAGACGTCTGCATAGGACCAATAGTATTTGGGAAGAGAAGAGAGATTTGTGGGTATCTCAGTGGTGGAAACCTGAACGCACTCTTTCACACATCTGCCCTTACAGGATTCACTCCAACCCAATATCCTCCCAGAGGACCACTCAATATGTGGGGAGTGGAAACGGAGCCAGGGTATTCCCAGCAGAATCTCATCCATTCCCTCGGGAAGGACAAGAAGGGAAATTATCTCCTGGTGGGATGGGGACATAGCTAACGTGAAAGGGACAGTCTGGTGTGTGATCTGAGATAGAAGTGTCGACCCATTCACTACCCTAACAGTCACCGGTTTGGCGAGCATCAGCAGAGGTATTGCATGGCGCAGAGCAAAAGCTGAGGAGATGAAATTCCCCTCAGCTCCAGAATCCACACAAAGCTCGACTGTTAGAGAGTAAGAGCCTAATATGATTGTCCCTTTGAAGGACAGCTTGGAGGAAAATGCCGCTGTGTCTAGTGAACCTCCTCCAAGGGTTACTAGACGCGATCGTTTACTCGACCGCCGTGGACATTTATTGGCATAATGTCCTTCTTGTTGGCAATTTCTGCAAACCACGGGTACTCGAGCGGTCCGAGACTTAGGTCCCGCTCGAGAAACCTCCATGGCCTCATGGGAGTCGGACGCCTGAACGGAAGATTCCAGAGGTCTGGCGAAGGTGGGAGCCAGCCGAAACCTCTGCCTACACTGGGCCCGCTCCAACCTCCGCTCGTTAAAACGGAGGTCGATGCGGGTAGATATAGAAATAAGCTCCTCCAGTGTGGCGGGAATCTCCCTGGTGGCCAAGGCGTCGTTCACATGGTCTGCCAGTTCTCTCCAGAACACCGGAATAAGGACTTTATCCGGCCATTCCAGCTCAGAGTCCAGAGTCCGGAATTGCACGGCGAACTGGCTGACCATGGACGAACCCTGTGTTGTTGCCAACAATTGGAGCGCGGTATCGTGGGTGACACGAGGTCCCAAAAAGACCTGTTTCAGAGCGTCCAGGAAGAGAAAAGCACTCTGCACCACACAATCATTGCGCTCCCATAGCGGCGTTGCCCACTCCAACGCCCTGCCCGACAAAAGGGATAAAATAAATCCCACTTTCGCCCGTTCCGTAGGAAAACGTGCAGCCAGAAGCTCAAGATGTATGGAGCACTGACTCACGAATCCCCGACATAGCTTACTGTCACCAGCAAACTTGTCTGGAAGCGGGAGACGGGATAAAGTCGGAGCAGGGGTGGCAGAGGACAAACTGGCTGCAGCTACACTTGCAGCCTGAACAGCGACTGCGGTAACATCCACAGCTGAGGTTGTGCGCTCGAGAGCCGTCAACCTACCCTCCAGCTGCTGGATTTACCACTGTAAACGCTGATCGTCCGCCATTTACCAGCCAGACCCTGGCGCTACTATACTGTTAGGGCTGGCGGAATGCACCGAGTAAATATAGAGATGTTATTTGGTGTGTTCGCAGCCCGGGGTCCACCGTGCAGGAAATGAACCTGCTGCTGGCAAACAGCGGCACAATATGGCGGTAGAAGCGAACTCTGTTGCTTCACAGAGTCGCTATAAGGAAAGGACTGTGTCCTGTTAAACTCCACAGGAATACACAGTAACTGCTGAGCAGATAGCAGCTTGTGGTCATGCAGTCCAGGAGGCAAACATACAAT
This sequence comes from Ranitomeya imitator, assembly GCF_032444005.1. Taxonomy (NCBI): domain Eukaryota; kingdom Metazoa; phylum Chordata; class Amphibia; order Anura; family Dendrobatidae; genus Ranitomeya; species Ranitomeya imitator. Next base: position 205,189,134 of record NC_091287.1, on the reverse strand, counting down.
CTCCTCACCGGAGGAGCCGGTATTCTAGTGGCTTATTTCAGCCGGGGCCCTGTAACCAAACACACAATCTCCTCACCAGAGGAGCCGGTATTCTAGTGGCTTATTTCAGCCGGGTCCCTGAATACACACAAGCGTGACCACACTGGCGCAAATCTCATGTCATGCATTGATACTAGCGCATGGCCGTGTGGCCATGCGAGCCTTATATAGCTGCAGCAAGTAAAAGACCTTCCTAGAAGGACCAATGAGAGACTGCCATACCTGAGCATGTGACCCTAGATCTCCACTGAGAGATCTTACCCTGGGCATGCTCAGTGTGTGAAAAACAGGAGTTAGTCCTAGCAGCTATAGGACCTTCCTACCATGTGACCCTCGATCTCCACTGAGAGATCTTACTCAGGGCATGCTCAGAATGAGAAAAGCAGGACTTAGTCGCAGAAGCGTTTGCTCGCCGCTGTCCAGCACTGACTTCAATGGCAGAAGCAGGAAAGGCAGCAGAAACTCTTTGTACAGAGTGGGACTGAGCAAGACACTGGACTGACGTCTCCGCTGAGACAGCTCAACTGTGGCAGGAGAGGAATGGGAGACCGCAGCGGAGATGGCCCGAGATTCCCCCTGTGCAGAGGCGGGAACTCGACCCCTAACACACTGTTTTTTTTTTTTTTCAGGGAGAATTTAAAAAACAAAACAAAAAAAAAACAAAAAAAACAGACAATAGGCTTTCTGTGGCCCACTATTTGAGAGAGATGGCACACAGGACTGGCACACAAGCACAAAGGCCAATATTAATCTCCCACTGTTTATTTTTTTTTTCAGGGAGAATTTTAAAACCCAAAACAGACACTAGGCTTTCTGTGGCCCACTATTTGAGAGCGATGGCACACAGGACTGGCACACAAGCACAAAGGCCAATATTAATCTCCCACTGTTTTTGTTTTTTTTCAGGGAAAATTTAAAAACCAAAACAAAAAAAACAGACACTAGGCTTTCTGTGGCCCACTATTTGAGAGAGATGGCACACAGGACTGGCACACAAGCACAAAGGCCAATATTAATCTCCTACTGTTTATTTTTTTTTTCAGGGAGAATTTAAAAACCAAAAACAGACACTTGGCTTTCTGTGGCCCACTATTTGAGAGAGATGGCACACAGGACTGGCACACAAGCACAAAGGCCAATATTAATCTCCCACTGTTTATTTTTTTTTTCAGGGAGAATTTAAAAACAAAAACAAAAAAAACAAAAAAATACAGACACTAGGCTTTCTGTGGCCCACTATTTGAGAGAGATGGCACACAGGACTGACACACATGCACAAAGGACAATATTAATCTCCCACTGTTTATTTTTTTTTTCAGGGAGAATTTAAAAACCAAAACAGACACTAGGCTTTCTGTGGCCCACTATTTGAGAGAGATGGCACACAGGACTGGCACACAAGCACAAAGGCCAATATTCATCTCCCACTATTTATTTTTATTCAGGGAGAATTTAAAAACCAAAAAAAGACACTAGGCTTTCTGTGGCCCACTATTTGAGAGAAATGGCACACAGGACTGGCACACAAGCACAAAGGCCAATATTAATCTCCCACTGTTTTTTTTTCAGGGAGAATTTAAAAACCAAAAAAAACAAAAAACAAAAAACAGACACTAGGCTTTCTGTGGCCCACTATTTGAGAGAGATGGTACACAGGACTGGCACACAAGCACAAAGGCCAATATTAATCTCCCACTGTTTATTTTTTTTTCAGGGAGAATTTAAAAACCCAAAACAGACACTAGGCTTTCTGTGGCCCACTATTTGAGAGAGATGGCACACAGGACTTGCACACAAGCACAAAGGCCAATATTAATCTCCCACTGGTTTTTTTTTTCAGGGAGAATTTAAAAACCAAAACAACAAAAAAAAACAGACACTAGGCTTTCTGTGGCCCACTATTTGAGAGAGATGGCACACAGGACTGGCACACAAGCACAAAGGCCAATATTAATCTCCCACTGTTTATTTTTTTTTTTCAGGGAGAATTTTAAAACCCAAAACAGACACTAGGCTTTCTGTGGCCCACTCTTTGAGAGAGATGGCACACAGGACTTGCACACAAGCACAAAGGCCAATATTAATCTCCCACTGTTTTTTTTTTCAGGGAGAATTTAAAAACAAAAACAAAAAAAACAAAAAAATACAGACACTAGGCTTTCTGTGGCCCACTATTTGAGAGAGATGGCACACAGGACTGACACACGTGCACAAAGGCCAATATTAATCTCCCACTGTTTTTTTTTTTTTTCAGGGAGAATTTAAAAACCAAAAACAGACACTAGGCTTTCTGTGGCCCACTATTTGAGAGAGATGGCACACAGGACTGGCACACAAGCACAAAGGCCAATATTAATCTCCCACTGTTTATTTTTTTTTTCAGGGAGAATTTAAAAACCAAAAAAAAAAAAAAAAACAGTCACTAGTAGTGTTGAGCGATACCTTCCGATATCGGAAAGTATCGGTATCGGATAGGATCGGCCGATATTCAAAAAATATCGGATATCGCCGATACCGATACCCGATCCCAATGCAAGTCAATGGGACCAAAATATCGGAATTAAAATAAACCCTTTCTTGCCTTGTAGGTTCATTCTACATGAAGGAAAACAACTAAGAATAATGTAGGATGTATTGTGGGAGGTGGCGGAGACATTAAAGGCAATGAGGTTTAGCCCAATCAAATAGAATAGCATGTTTTTTTTTTTTTTTAAGACGTTCGGAGTGAAAAAGATATTGAGTATGTAAATTTTTTTTTATTTTGTCAGATATTGATGTTTCACTATTCCACGCCCTTCCCCTTCTTTTTTTTTCTTTTTTTTTTTTACTTTTCCCACACTTTCATCTTCATCATCATCAGCATCTTTGACATCAACTTCTTCTTCACCTTATTCATCTTCTTCATCTTCTACCTATTTTTTTTTTTTATTACATTCTTCATATTCATTTTATTCAACTATTATTATTCTTCCTATTCTACATATTCTTTTTATTCCACTGTTATTATTCTTCCTATTCTACTTCTTCATCATATTCTCATTTGTGACAGGCATTCCCGTAGTTGTTATCTATAAAAGTTGGAAGATTACACCTTTCGTTCTGCCAGTCACAAAAGTTACATTTGTCCGCGTTCAGTTTGGCCTGCAGCATCAGGCTTTATCCAGGGGCACCACGAGGAGGAACGGACTCACCCCCATACACTGCTTAGTCTTCTTCTGCATATAATTTAGATAATATCTTTTGCTCTGATATTAAGTCTTATGCTTAATGTTCTTCTGCTCTTTGTTCTGCAGCCTCTTGTTCTTCTGCTTCTCGGTCTTCCATGTCGTCGTCTCCAGGGTCGTCGTCTCCAGTGTCGTCATCTCCGCCGTCGTCGTCTCAGCCGTCGTCGTCTCCGCCGTCGTCGTCGTCGTCGTCATCGGGGTGGTCTTCCGGGTCGTCGTCGTCGTCATCGGGGTGGTTTTCCGGGTCGTCGACTTTAGGGTCTTCAACTTGGAATTGTAGCAGAAGGTACAAGAAGGCTGAGAAAATGCCAAGAACCAGCTGATGGAACTGGAACTCGGATGGCTACCCGAAGGTTCAAGAGCCTATGGAACTACCGAGGACCAGCTGACGTTACTGGAACCCGGTTACTAAGCAGGAGGTACCCGTGCTAAAAAGCACTACCAAGGACCGCCTGACGTTGGCGGAACTCGGATACCCAGAAGGAGGCACCTAAGCCAAAGGCTCTGCCCGGAACCAGCTGACGGTACTGGAACCAGGATGGGGAGCAGAAGGTACAAGAGCAAAAGACACTGCCGAGAACCAGCTGACGGTACTGGAACCCGGATGGGTAGCCGAAGGTCCAAGAGCCAATGGAACTACCGAGGACCAGCTGACGTTACTGGAACCCGGTTACTAAGCAGGAGGTACCCGTGCCCGAAAGCACTACCAAGGACCACCTGACGTTGGTGGAACTTGGATACCCAGAAAGAGGCACCTAAGCCAAAGGCTCTGCCCGGAACCAGCTGACGGTACTGGAACCAGGATGGGGAGCAGAAGGTACAAGAGCAAAAGACACTGCCGAGAACCAGCTGACGGTGCTGGAACCAGGTGGTGGACCTGAAGGTCCACAGGAGAGGAGAGAACAGCTAGGCCGCGAGGCAGCCGAAGTTACCAAACCCCAACAGTCCTACAGGGGGAGCTGGGCCTACTGGCACTACAGAACCAGCCTTGACTACCAGTTCACGCAGCCCACATAGGAAGCTCCTAAACTGGAGGCACCCTGGAGTTGGCTAACCCGACCGCACCACGACGGGGCAAGCATAGGCGTCTCAGTGAGCTTGACACAACCCGGAAACAGCTGGCGGTGCTGAAACCAGGCTTGGCCCGAGGGAGTACCTGTGTCAAGAACACTGCCGAGAACCAGCTGGCGGTGCTGGAACCCAGATGCGTTGCCCCAGTGTGCAAGAGCCAATGGCACGACCGAGGACCAGCTGGCGGTAGTGGAACCCGGTTACTAAGCTGTAGGTGCCCGCGCTTAAAAGCACTACCAAGGACCGCCTGACGTTGGCGGAACTCGGATACCCAGGAGGAGGCACCTAAGAAAAAGGCTCGGCCTGGAACCAGCTGACGGTGCTGGAACCAGGTGGTGGACCTGAAGGTCCACAGGAGAGGAGAGAACAGCTAGGCCGCGAGGCAGCCGCAGTTACCAAACCCCAACAGTCCTACAGGGGGAGCTGGGCCTACTGGCACTACAGAACCAGCCTTGACTACCAGTTCACGCAGCCCACATAGGAAGCTCCTAAACTGGAGGCACCCTGGAGTTGGCTAACCCGACCGCACCACGACGGGGCAAGCATAGGCGTCTCAGTGAGCTTGACACAACCCGGAAACAGCTGGCGGTGTTGAAACCAGGCTTGGCACGAGGGAGTACCTGTGTCAAGAACACTGCCGAGAACCAGCTGGCGGTGCTGGAACCCAGATGCGTTGCCCCAGTGTGCAAGAGCCAATGGCACGACCGAGGACCAGCTGGCGGTGCTGGAACCCGGTTACTAAGCTGTAGGTGCCCGCGCTTAAAAGCACTACCAAGGACCGCCTGACGTTGGCGGAACTCGGATACCCAGGAGGAGGCACCTAAGCCAAAGGCTCGGCCCGGAACCAGCTGACGGTGCTGGAACCAGGTGGTGGACCCCAAGGCCCACAGGAGAGGAGAGAACAGCTAGGCCGCGAGGCAGCCGCAGTTACCGAACCCCAACAGTCCGACAGGGGGAGCTGGGCCTACTGGCACTACAGAACCAGCCTTGACTACCAGTTCACGCAGCCCACATAGGAAGCTCCTAAACTGGAGGCACCCTGGAGTTGGCTAACCCGACCGCACCACGACGGGGCAAGCATAGGCGTCTCAGTGAGCTTGACACAACCCGGAAACAGCTGACGGTGCTGAAACCAGGCTTGGCACGAGGGAGTACCTGTGACAAGAACACTGCCGAGAACCAGCTGGCGGTGCTGGAACCCAGATGCGTTGCCTATTAAAGATTGTCTTCCTAGAGCCCCAACTAGCGGTGTTGGAGCTAAGGGTAAGCAGGGGGAGCAGAGTGTAGGCCGAAGCCTGCACTGGAGGCAGCTTTGTGTCTGCGTTGCGTTTGCAGGACACTTTGCCGGCTACACAGTGGGGGAACAGCTGGCGTTGCTGAACCCCAGTAACACAATGGCGTGTGTTTTTCTCTGTGCAGCTAGCACTTGCGGTCAAAAACTAGCGATGTTAGAGCCCGTGTTGAAGCAGGAGGAGGAGTAGAGGAGCAGAGTGTAGGCCGAAGCCTATTTGAACCAATTTCAAAGGAAACCTTTAACCCCCCCTCAGGTGTTACAAAGTACAAGAGACACACCTTGTGCAGTATTAATGCTGCACAAGTGAAAGGTTGCTCTATTAATTTGTCTACTTGCACACGCTGAATGAAAGACGTACACAATTTCGCCCATTCTACAGTCAAACTGTAGTGGATGCGTGACTTGGCTTTTTAAGGAGACGCAGCACAGGTGTCCCAAATAACGCCTTGGTGCTTGGCGCAGCTTCCTGAGCGTTGTTATTTGCTGTACAGGAGTCTGCGCTCTTGTTTTATCCCTTGGCAATGCCCTGTTAGAGCTGCCCGTCTTATGACCTCATTTCATGTTGGCCGGTGCGTTTAACGATGGCCATAAATCCCAGACCCACAGTGCCTTTTCATAAAGTCACACTGCGGTGCTGTGATTCGTGGCCTTGAGCAGTAAATATTTTGGCCGCTCACACACGTCCTTACACCTGCTTCAGACTGGGCGGCCTCTGCTGATCCCTTCTCGCATGCTGCGGCCATGAGGCTGCACAGTCTGAAGAAGGCGGAAGGAGATGAGTTAAGACAGGTGAAGATATGCACTGCTCGTGCCCATCAATCACACCCTCGCAGTCAAAATAAGACAACGAGGAGCATTGTTTCAGGCAGGGCGGACGCACAGGCGCAACAAACCAACCAATGATGTCAGAAGACGGGAAGCGCTACCAAGGGGGGTGCTGCGTATCATTAGAAAGGAAAGTCACACCTCAGGGACAGTGGAATGGTCTCAATGAGACACATTTTGTACGTTTTGAGTTCCACGTGGGCAAGGACAAAAAGTCAGCCACCTTGTACAAATGCAGCAGTACTGCTGTACAAGGTGGCTGTTATACATAGAAACACCTGGGGGTGGGGGGCAGGCTCCCTTCAATTTCAGTTCATGTGCCTGCGTGGCGTTTGCAGGACACGTTGCCAGCTGCACAGCAGGGGAACAGCTGGCAGTGCTGAACTCCACTAACACATTGGCTGGTGTTTTTCTCTGTGCAGCTAGCATGTCCGGGCAGAAACTGGCGTTGTTTGAGCCCAGGGTCAGCAGGAGGAGGAGAGGAGCAAAGTGTAGGCCGAAGCCTGCACTGGTGGCAGCTTTTGTTCAGTTGTGCCAGCGTGGCTTGTGCTGGACACGATGCCGACTACGCAGCAGGGGAACAGCTGGCGGTGCTGAACCCCACTAACACATTGGCTGGTGTTTTTCTCTGTGCAGCTAGCATGTCCGGGCAGAAACTGGCGTTGTTTGAGCCCAGGGTCAGCAGGAGGAGGAGAGGAGCAAAGTGTAGGCCGAAGCCTGCACTGGTGGCAGCTTTTGTTCTGTTGTGCCAGCGTGGCTTGTGCTGGACACGTTGCCGACTACACAGCAGGGGAACAGCTGGCGTTGCTGAACCCCACTAACACATTGACTGGTGTTTTTCTCTGTGCAGCTAGCAGTTCCGGGCATAAACTAGCGGTGTTTGAGCCCAGGGTCAGCAGGAGGAGTAGAGGAGCAGAGTGTAGGCCGAAGCCTAGTTGAACCAATTTCAAAGGTTACCTTTAACCCCCCCTCAGGTGTTGCAAGGTACAAGAGCCACACCTTGAACAGCATTAATGATGCACAAGTCAAAGGTTGCTCTATTTAATTTTGCTCCTTGCACACGCTGAATAAAACACGTACACTATTTAGCCCATTATACTGTCAAACAGTAGTGGAGGCGTGACTACTAGTCTTTTTAAGGAGATGCAGCACAGGTGTCAAAATTTACACCTAGCTGCTGTGCGCAGATTCCTGAGCGTTGTTATTTGCTGTACAGGAGTCTGCGCTATTGGGATCCCTTGGCCATGCGCTGTGAGCGCTTCCTGTCTTCTGACCTCATTTAATGTCGGCCGTTACGGTTAGCGATGGACATGAATCCCAGACCCACAGTGTGGTTTCAAAAAATCACACTGCGTGGCTGGGATTCGTGGCCTTGTTCAGTAAATATGTTCGCCGCTCACACATGTCCTTACACCTGCTTCAGACTGGCCGGCCTCAGCTGATCCCTTATCGCATGCCGCGGCCATGAGGCCGCACAGTCAGAAGAAGGCGGAAGGAGGGGAGTGAAGACAGGGGAACATATGCACTGCTCGTGCCCATCAATCACACCCTCGCAGTCAAAATATATGAGACAACGGGGGGCGTTGTGTCGGGCAGGGGGGACGCACAGGCACAGCCAGCCAACCAATGATGTCAGGAGATGGGCAGCGCTAACAATGGGGGTGCTGCGTGTCATTAAAAAGGAAAGTCACACCTCAGGGACATTGTAATGGTCTGTAATGAGACACATTTTGTACTTGTTGAGTTCCACGTGTGCAAGGAGAAAAAGTCAGCCACCTTGTACAAATGCAGCAGTACTGCTGTACAAGGTGGCTGTTATACATAGAAACACCTGGGGGGGTGGGGGGCAGGCTCCCTTCAATTTCAGTTCATGTGCCTGCGTGGCGTTTGCAGGACACATTGCCAGCTACACAGCAGGGGAACAGCTGGTGGTGCTGAACCCCACTAACACATTGGCTGGTGTTTTTCTCTGTGCAGCTAGCATGTCCGGGCAGAAACTGGCGTTGTTTGAGCCCAGGGTCAGCAGGAGGAGGAGAGGAGCAAAGTGTAGGCCGAAGCCTGCACTGGTGGCAGCTTTTGTTCAGTTGTGCCAACGTGGCTTGTGCTGGACACGATGCCGACTACACAGCAGGGGAACAGCTGGCGGTGCTGAACCCCACTAACACATTGACTGGTGTTTTTCTCTGTGCAGCTAGCATGTCCGGGCAGAAACTGGCGGTGTTTGAGCCCGGGGTCAGCAGGAGGAGGAGAGGAGCAGAGTGTAGGCCGAAGCCTGCACTGGTGGCAGCTTTTGGTCGGTTGTGCCAGCGTGGCTTGTGCTGGACACGATGCCAACTACACAGCAGGGGAACAGCTGGCGGTGCTGAACCCCACGAACACATTGACTGGTGTTTTTCTCTGTGCAGCTAGCAGTTCCGGGCAGAAACTAGCGGTGTTTGAGCCCAGGGTCAGCAGGAGGAGTAGAGGAGCAGAGTGTAGGCCGAAGCCTAGTTGAACCAATTTCAAAGGTTACCTTTAACCCCCCCCTCAGGTGTTGCAAGGTACAAGAGCCACACCTTGAACAGCATTAATGATGCACAAGTCAAAGGTTGCTCTATTTAATTTTGCTCCTTGCACACGCTGAATTAAACACGTACACTATTTAGCCCATTATACTGTCAAACAGTAGTGGAGGCGTGACTACTAGTCTTTTTAAGGAGACGCAGAACAGGTGTACAAATTTACACCTAGGTGCTGTGCGCAGATTCCTTACCGTTGTTATTTGCAGTACAGGAAACTGCGCTCTTGTGTTATCCCTTGGCAATACCCTGTTAGTGCAGGCCGTCTCATGACCTCATTTCATGTTGGCCGGTGTGGTTAACGATGGCCATAAATCCCAGACCCACAGTGGCTTTTCCTAAAGTCACACTGCGGTGCTGTGATTCGTGGCCTTGAGCAGTAAATATTTTGGCCGCTCACACACGTCCTTACACCTGCTTCAGACTGGGCGGCCTCAGCTGATCCCTTATCGCATGCCGCGGCCATGAGGCCGCACAGTCAGAAGAAGGCGGAAGGAGGGGAGTGAAGACAGGGGAACATATGCACTGCTCGTGCCCATCAATCACACCCTCGCAGTCAAAATATATGAGACAACGGGGGGCGTTGTGTCGGGCAGGGGGGACGCACAGGCACAGCCAGCCAACCAATGATGCCAGGAGACGGGCAGCGCTAACAATGGGGGTGCTGCGTGTCATTAAAAAGGAAAGTCACACCTCAGGGACATTGTAATGGTCTGTAATGAGACACATTTTGTACTTGTTGAGTTCCACGTGTGCAAGGAGAAAAAGTCAGCCACCTTGTACAAATGCAGCAGTACTGCTGTACAAGGTGGCTGTTATACATAGAAACACCTGGGGGGGTGGGGGGCAGGCTCCCTTCAATTTCAGTTCATGTGCCTGCGTGGCGTTTGCAGGTCACGTTGCAAGCTACACAGCAGGGGAACAGCTGGCGGTGCTGAACCCCACTGACACATTGACTGGTGTTTTTCTCTGTGCAGCTCGCATGTCCGGGCAAAAACTGGCGGTGTTAGAGCCCAGGGTCAGCAGGAGGAGGAGAGGAGCAATGTGTAGGCCGAAGCCTGCACTGGTGGCAGCTTTTGGTCAGTTGTACCAGCGTGGCTTGTGCTGGACACGATGCCGGCTACACAGCGGGGGAACAGCTGGCGGTGCTGAACCCCACTAACACATTGGCTGGTGTTTTTCTCTGTGCAGCTAGCATGTCCGGGCAGAAACTGGCGTTGTTTGAGCCCAGGGTCAGCAGGAGGAGGAGAGGAGCAAAGTGTAGGCCGAAGCCTGCACTGGTGGCAGCTTTTGGTCAGTTGTGCCAGCGTGGCTTGTGCTGGACACGATGCCGACTACACAGCAGGGGAACAGCTGGCGGTGCTGAACCCCACTAACACATTGGCTGGTGTTTTTCTCTGTGCAGCTAGCATGTCCGGGCAGAAACTGGCGTTGTTTGAGCCCAGGGTCAGCAGGAGGAGTAGAGGAGCAGAGTGTAGGCCGAAGCCTAGTTGAACCAATTTCAAAGGTTACCTTTAACCCCCCCCTCAGGTGTTGCAAGGTACAAGAGCCACACCTTGAACAGCATTAATGATGCACAAGTCAAAGGTTGCTCTATTTAATTTTGCTCCTTGCACACGCTGAATAAAACACGTACACTATTTAGCCCATTATACTGTCAAACAGTAGTGGAGGCGTGACTACTAGTCTTTTTAATGAGATGCAGCACAGGTGTCAAAATTTACACCTAGCTGCTGTGCGCAGATTCCTGAGCGTTGTTATTTGCTGTACAGGAGTCTGCGCTATTGGGATCCCTTGGCCATGCGCTGTGAGCGCTTCCTGTCTTCTGACCTCATTTAATGTCGGCCGTTACGGTTAGCGATGGACATGAATCCCAGACCCACAGTGTGGTTTCAAAAAATCACACTGCGTGGCTGGGATTCGTGGCCTTGTTCAGTAAATATGTTTGACGCTCACACATGTCCTTACACCTGCTTCAGACTGGGCGGCCTCATCTGATCCCTTATCGCCTGCCGCGGCCATGAGGACACCCAGTCTGAAGAAGGCGGAAGGAGATGAGTGAACACAGGCAAACATATGCACTGCACATGCCCATCAATCACACCCTCGCTGTTCAAAAAAATAAGACACCGAGGGGCGTTGTTTCGAGCAGGGCAGACGCACAGGCGCAGCCAGCTAACCAATGATGTCAAAAGACGGGCAGCGCTAACAAGGGTGGTGCTGCGTATCATTAGAAAGGAAAGTCACACCTCAGGGACAGTGGAATGGTCTCAATGAGACACATTTTGTACGTGTTGAGTTCCACGTGGGCAAGGAGAAAAAGTCAGCCACCTTGTACAAATGCAGCAGTACTGCTGTACAAGGTGGCTGTTTTACATAGAAACACCTGGGGGTGGGGGGCAGGCTCCCTTCAATTTCAGTTCATGTGCCTGCGTGGCGTTTGCAGGACACGTTGCCAGCTACACAGCAGGGGAACAGCTGGTGGTGCTGAACCACACTAACACATTGGCTGGTGTTTTTCTCTGTGCAGCTAGCATGTCCGGGCAGAAACTGGCGTTGTTTGAGCCCAGGGTCAGCAGGAGGAGGAGAGGAGCAAAGTGTAGGCCGAAGCCTGCACTGGTGGCAGCTTTTGTTCAGTTGTGCCAACGTGGCTTGTGCTGGACACGATGCCGACTACACAGCAGGGGAACAGCTGGCGGTGCTGAACCCCACTAACACATTGACTGGTGTTTTTCTCTGTGCAGCTAGCATGTCCGGGCAGAAACTGGCGGTGTTTGAGCCCGGGGTCAGCAGGAGGAGGAGAGGAGCAGAGTGTAGGCCGAAGCCTGCACTGGTGGCAGCTTTTGGTCGGTTGTGCCAGCGTGGCTTGTGCTGGACACGATGCCAACTACACAGCAGGGGAACAGCTGGCGGTGCTGAACCCCACGAACACATTGACTGGTGTTTTTCTCTGTGCAGCTAGCAGTTCCGGGCAGAAACTAGCGGTGTTTGAGCCCAGGGTCAGCAGGAGGAGTAGAGGAGCAGAGTGTAGGCCGAAGCCTAGTTGAACCAATTTCAAAGGTTACCTTTAACCCCCCCCTCAGGTGTTGCAAGGTACAAGAGCCACACCTTGAACAGCATTAATGATGCACAAGTCAAAGGTTGCTCTATTTAATTTTGCTCCTTGCACACGCTGAATTAAACACGTACACTATTTAGCCCATTATACTGTCAAACAGTAGTGGAGGCGTGACTACTAGTCTTTTTAAGGAGACGCAGAACAGGTGTACAAATTTACACCTAGGTGCTGTGCGCAGATTCCTTACCGTTGTTATTTGCAGTACAGGAAACTGCGCTCTTGTGTTATCCCTTGGTAATACCCTGTTAGTGCAGGCCGTCTCATGACCTCATTTCATGTTGGCCGGTGCGGTTAACGATGGCCATAAATCCCAGACCCACAGTGGCTTTTCCTAAAGTCACACTGCGGTGCTGTGATTCGTGGCCTTGAGCAGTAAATATTTTGGCCGCTCACACACGTCCTTACACCTGCTTCAGACTGGGCGGCCTCAGCTGATCCCTTATCGCATGCCGCGGCCATGAGGCCGCACAGTCAGAAGAAGGCGGAAGGAGGGGAGTGAAGACAGGGGAACATATGCACTGCTCGTGCCCATCAATCACACCCTCGCAGTCAAAATATATGAGACAACGGGGGGCGTTGTGTCGGGCAGGGGGGACGCACAGGCACAGCCAGCCAACCAATGATGCCAGGAGACGGGCAGCGCTAACAATGGGGGTGCTGCGTGTCATTAAAAAGGAAAGTCACACCTCAGGGACATTGTAATGGTCTGTAATGAGACACATTTTGTACTTGTTGAGTTCCACGTGTGCAAGGAGAAAAAGTCAGCCACCTTGTACAAATGCAGCAGTACTGCTGTACAAGGTGGCTGTTATACATAGAAACACCTGGGGGGGTGGGGGGCAGGCTCCCTTCAATTTCAGTTCATGTGCCTGCGTGGCGTTTGCAGGTCACGTTGCAAGCTACACAGCAGGGGAACAGCTGGCGGTGCTGAACCCCACTGACACATTGACTGGTGTTTTTCTCTGTGCAGCTCGCATGTCCGGGCAAAAACTGGCGGTGTTAGAGCCCAGGGTCAGCAGGAGGAGGAGAGGAGCAATGTGTAGGCCGAAGCCTGCACTGGTGGCAGCTTTTGGTCAGTTGTACCAGCGTGGCTTGTGCTGGACACGATGCCGGCTACACAGCGGGGGAACAGCTGGCGGTGCTGAACCCCACTAACACATTGGCTGGTGTTTTTCTCTGTGCAGCTAGCATGTCCGGGCAGAAACTGGCGTTGTTTGAGCCCAGGGTCAGCAGGAGGAGGAGAGGAGCAAAGTGTAGGCCGAAGCCTGCACTGGTGGCAGCTTTTGGTCAGTTGTGCCAGCGTGGCTTGTGCTGGACACGATGCCGACTACACAGCAGGGGAACAGCTGGCGGTGCTGAACCCCACTAACACATTGGCTGGTGTTTTTCTCTGTGCAGCTAGCATGTCCGGGCAGAAACTGGCGTTGTTTGAGCCCAGGGTCAGCAGGAGGAGTAGAGGAGCAGAGTGTAGGCCGAAGCCTAGTTGAACCAATTTCAAAGGTTACCTTTAACCCCCCCCTCAGGTGTTGCAAGGTACAAGAGCCACACCTTGAACAGCATTAATGATGCACAAGTCAAAGGTTGCTCTATTTAATTTTGCTCCTTGCACACGCTGAATAAAACACGTACACTATTTAGCCCATTATACTGTCAAACAGTAGTGGAGGCGTGACTACTAGTCTTTTTAATGAGATGCAGCACAGGTGTCAAAATTTACACCTAGCTGCTGTGCGCAGATTCCTGAGCGTTGTTATTTGCTGTACAGGAGTCTGCGCTATTGGGATCCCTTGGCCATGCGCTGTGAGCGCTTCCTGTCTTCTGACCTCATTTAATGTCGGCCGTTACGGTTAGCGATGGACATGAATCCCAGACCCACAGTGTGGTTTCAAAAAATCACACTGCGTGGCTGGGATTCGTGGCCTTGTTCAGTAAATATGTTTGACGCTCACACATGTCCTTACACCTGCTTCAGACTGGGCGGCCTCATCTGATCCCTTATCGCCTGCCGCGGCCATGAGGACACCCAGTCTGAAGAAGGCGGAAGGAGATGAGTGAACACAGGCAAACATATGCACTGCACATGCCCATCAATCACACCCTCGCTGTTCAAAAAAATAAGACACCGAGGGGCGTTGTTTCGAGCAGGGCAGACGCACAGGCGCAGCCAGCTAACCAATGATGTCAAAAGACGGGCAGCGCTAACAAGGGTGGTGCTGCGTATCATTAGAAAGGAAAGTCACACCTCAGGGACAGTGGAATGGTCTCAATGAGACACATTTTGTACGTGTTGAGTTCCACGTGGGCAAGGAGAAAAAGTCAGCCACCTTGTACAAATGCAGCAGTACTGCTGTACAAGGTGGCTGTTTTACATAGAAACACCTGGGGGTGGGGGGCAGGCTCCCTTCAATTTCAGTTCATGTGCCTGCGTGGCGTTTGCAGGACACGTTGCCAGCTACACAGCAGGGGAACAGCTGGTGGTGCTGAACCACACTAACACATTGGCTGGTGTTTTTCTCTGTGCAGCTAGCATGTCCGGGCAGAAACTGGCGTTGTTTGAGCCCAGGGTCAGCAGGAGGAGGAGAGGAGCAAAGTGTAGGCCGAAGCCTGCACTGGTGGCAGCTTTTGTTCAGTTGTGCCAACGTGGCTTGTGCTGGACACGATGCCGACTACACAGCAGGGGAACAGCTGGCGGTGCTGAACCCCACTAACACATTGACTGGTGTTTTTCTCTGTGCAGCTAGCATGTCCGGGCAGAAACTGGCGGTGTTTGAGCCCGGGGTCAGCAGGAGGAGGAGAGGAGCAGAGTGTAGGCCGAAGCCTGCACTGGTGGCAGCTTTTGGTCGGTTGTGCCAGCGTGGCTTGTGCTGGACACGATGCCAACTACACAGCAGGGGAACAGCTGGCGGTGCTGAACCCCACGAACACATTGACTGGTGTTTTTCTCTGTGCAGCTAGCAGTTCCGGGCAGAAACTAGCGGTGTTTGAGCCCAGGGTCAGCAGGAGGAGTAGAGGAGCAGAGTGTAGGCCGAAGCCTAGTTGAACCAATTTCAAAGGTTACCTTTAACCCCCCCCTCAGGTGTTGCAAGGTACAAGAGCCACACCTTGAACAGCATTAATGATGCACAAGTCAAAGGTTGCTCTATTTAATTTTGCTCCTTGCACACGCTGAATTAAACACGTACACTATTTAGCCCATTATACTGTCAAACAGTAGTGGAGGCGTGACTACTAGTCTTTTTAAGGAGACGCAGAACAGGTGTACAAATTTACACCTAGGTGCTGTGCGCAGATTCCTTACCGTTGTTATTTGCAGTACAGGAAACTGCGCTCTTGTGTTATCCCTTGGTAATACCCTGTTAGTGCAGGCCGTCTCATGACCTCATTTCATGTTGGCCGGTGCGGTTAACGATGGCCATAAATCCCAGACCCACAGTGGCTTTTCCTAAAGTCACACTGCGGTGCTGTGATTCGTGGCCTTGAGCAGTAAATATTTTGGCCGCTCACACACGTCCTTACACCTGCTTCAGACTGGGCGGCCTCAGCTGATCCCTTATCGCATGCCGCGGCCATGAGGCCGCACAGTCAGAAGAAGGCGGAAGGAGGGGAGTGAAGACAGGGGAACATATGCACTGCTCGTGCCCATCAATCACACCCTCGCAGTCAAAATATATGAGACAACGGGGGGCGTTGTGTCGGGCAGGGGGGACGCACAGGCACAGCCAGCCAACCAATGATGCCAGGAGACGGGCAGCGCTAACAATGGGGGTGCTGCGTGTCATTAAAAAGGAAAGTCACACCTCAGGGACATTGTAATGGTCTGTAATGAGACACATTTTGTACTTGTTGAGTTCCACGTGTGCAAGGAGAAAAAGTCAGCCACCTTGTACAAATGCAGCAGTACTGCTGTACAAGGTGGCTGTTATACATAGAAACACCTGGGGGGGTGGGGGGCAGGCTCCCTTCAATTTCAGTTCATGTGCCTGCGTGGCGTTTGCAGGTCACGTTGCAAGCTACACAGCAGGGGAACAGCTGGCGGTGCTGAACCCCACTGACACATTGACTGGTGTTTTTCTCTGTGCAGCTCGCATGTCCGGGCAAAAACTGGCGGTGTTAGAGCCCAGGGTCAGCAGGAGGAGGAGAGGAGCAATGTGTAGGCCGAAGCCTGCACTGGTGGCAGCTTTTGGTCAGTTGTACCAGCGTGGCTTGTGCTGGACACGATGCCGGCTACACAGCGGGGGAACAGCTGGCGGTGCTGAACCCCACTAACACATTGGCTGGTGTTTTTCTCTGTGCAGCTAGCATGTCCGGGCAGAAACTGGCGTTGTTTGAGCCCAGGGTCAGCAGGAGGAGGAGAGGAGCAAAGTGTAGGCCGAAGCCTGCACTGGTGGCAGCTTTTGGTCAGTTGTGCCAGCGTGGCTTGTGCTGGACACGATGCCGACTACACAGCAGGGGAACAGCTGGCGGTGCTGAACCCCACTAACACATTGGCTGGTGTTTTTCTCTGTGCAGCTAGCATGTCCGGGCAGAAACTGGCGTTGTTTGAGCCCAGGGTCAGCAGGAGGAGTAGAGGAGCAGAGTGTAGGCCGAAGCCTAGTTGAACCAATTTCAAAGGTTACCTTTAACCCCCCCCTCAGGTGTTGCAAGGTACAAGAGCCACACCTTGAACAGCATTAATGATGCACAAGTCAAAGGTTGCTCTATTTAATTTTGCTCCTTGCACACGCTGAATAAAACACGTACACTATTTAGCCCATTATACTGTCAAACAGTAGTGGAGGCGTGACTACTAGTCTTTTTAATGAGATGCAGCACAGGTGTCAAAATTTACACCTAGCTGCTGTGCGCAGATTCCTGAGCGTTGTTATTTGCTGTACAGGAGTCTGCGCTATTGGGATCCCTTGGCCATGCGCTGTGAGCGCTTCCTGTCTTCTGACCTCATTTAATGTCGGCCGTTACGGTTAGCGATGGACATGAATCCCAGACCCACAGTGTGGTTTCAAAAAATCACACTGCGTGGCTGGGATTCGTGGCCTTGTTCAGTAAATATGTTTGACGCTCACACATGTCCTTACACCTGCTTCAGACTGGGCGGCCTCATCTGATCCCTTATCGCCTGCCGCGGCCATGAGGACACCCAGCCTGAAGAAGGCGGAAGGAGATGAGTGAACACAGGCAAACATATGCACTGCACATGCCCATCAATCACACCCTCGCTGTTCAAAAAAATAAGACACCGAGGGGCGTTGTTTCGAGCAGGGCAGACGCACAGGCGCAGCCAGCTAACCAATGATGTCAAAAGACGGGCAGCGCTAACAAGGGTGGTGCTGCGTATCATTAGAAAGGAAAGTCACACCTCAGGGACAGTGGAATGGTCTCAATGAGACACATTTTGTACGTGTTGAGTTCCACGTGGGCAAGGAGAAAAAGTCAGCCACCTTGTACAAATGCAGCAGTACTGCTGTACAAGGTGGCTGTTTTACATAGAAACACCTGGGGGTGGGGGGCAGGCTCCCTTCAATTTCAGTTCATGTGCCTGCGTGGCGTTTGCAGGTCACGTTGCCGGCTACACAGCAGGGGAACAGCTGGCGGTGCTGAACCCCACTGACACATTGACTGGTGTTTTTCTCTGTGCAGCTCGCATGTCCGGGCAAAAACTGGCGGTGTTAGAGCCCAGGGTCAGCAGGAGGAGGAGAGGAGCAATGTGTAGGCCGAAGCCTGCACTGGTGGCAGCTTTTGGTCAGTTGTGCCAGCGTGGCTTGTGCTGGACACGATGCCGGCTACACAGCGGGGGAACAGCTGGCGGTGCTGAACCCCACTAACACATTGGCTGGTGTTTTTCTCTGTGCAGCTAGCACTTCCGGGCAGAAACTGGCGGTGTTTGAGCCCAGGGTCAGCAGGAGGAGGAGAGGAGCAGAGTGTAGGCCGAAGCCTGCACTGGTGGCAGCTTTTGTTCTGTTGTGCCAGCGTGGCTTGTGCTGGACACGATGCCGACTACACAGCAGGGGAACAGCTGGCGGTGCTGAACCTCACTAACACATTGACTGGTGTTTTTCTCTGTGCAGCTAGCAGTTCCGGGCAAAAACTAGCGGTGTTTGAGCCCAGGGTCAGCAGGAGAGGAGCAGAGTGTAGGCCGAAGCCTAGTTGAACCAATTTCAAAGGTTACCTTTAACGCCCCTCAGGTGTTGCAAGGTACAAGAGCCACACCTTGTGCAGCATTAATGCTGCACAAGTAAAACTTGCTCTATTTGTTTTGCTCCTTGCACACGCTGACTAAAACACGTACACTATTTAGCCCATTATACTGTCAAACAGTTGTGGAGGCGTGACTTGTCTTTTTAAGGAGACGCAGCACAGGTGTCAAAATTTGCACCTAGGTACTGGGCGCAGATTCCTGAGCGTTGTTATTTGCTGTACAGGAGTCTGCGCTATTGTGATCCCTTGGCTATGCGCTGTGAGCGCTTCCTGTCTTCTGACCTCATTTCATTTCGGCCGTTGCGGTTAGCGATGGACATGAATCCCAGACCCACAGTGTGTTTTCAAAAAATCACACTGCGTGGCTGTGATTCGTGGCCTTGTGCAGTAAATAGGTTTGCCGCTTACACATGTCCTTACACCTGCTCCAGACTGGGCGGCCTCAGCTGATCCCTTATCGCCTACCACGGCCAGGAGGCCGCACAGTCTGAAGAAGGCGGAAGGAGATGAGTTAAGACAGGCGAACATATGCACTGCTCGTGCCCATAAACCACACCCTCGCTGACAAAATAAATATGACAACGAGGGGCGTTGTTTCTAGCAGGGCGGATGCACAGGCGCAGCCAGCTAACCATGATGACAAAAGACGGGAAACGCTACCAAGGGGGGTGCTGCGTATCATTAGAAAGGAAAGTCACACCTCAGGGACAGTGGAATGGTCTCAATGAGACACATTTTGTACGTGTTGAGTTCCACGTGGGCAAGGAGAAAAAGTCAGCCACCTTGTACAAATGCAGCAGTACTGCTGTACTAGGTGGCTGTTATACATAGAAACACCTGGGGGGGTGGGGCCAGGTTCCCTTTAATTTCAGTTCATGTGCCTGCGTGGCGTTTGCAGGTCACGTTGCCGGCTACACAGCAGGGGAACAGCTGGCGTTGCTGAACCCCACTAACACATTGGCTGGTGTTTTTCTCTGTGCAGCTAGCACTTCCGGGCAAAAACTAGCGGTGTTTGAGCCCAGGGTCAGCAGGAGGAGGAGAGGAGCAGAGTGTAGGCCGAAGCCTGCACTGGTGGCAGCTTTTGTTCTGTTGTGCCAGCGTGGCTTGTGCTGGACACGTTGCCGACTACACAGCAGGGGAACAGCTGGCGGTGCTGAACCCCACTGACACATCACCTAGTGTTTTTTCTGTGTAGACAACACTTCCAGGTGGCAACTGACAGTGTTGAAACCCAGGGAATCAAAGAGGAGCAGAGTGTAGGCCGAAGCCTGCAGTGGAGCAAGTTGAAAGGGAACCTTTAACCCCCCCCCCCCAGGCATTTGTTGCTGAAAGAGCCATCTTGTACAGCAGTAATACTGCACATGGAAAATGGTGGCTCCGAAAATTATGCTCCTTGCAAACGCTGAAGTACACACTCATATAATGTGTCCCCTCACACCGTCAAACCATCCCGGAAGTGGGACTTTCCTTTGTAATGTGACACAGCACAGCCGTCATTCCAACCCCCTTGGTGCCGGGCGCCACCTCCTCAATGTTGTTTGGTTCTGTCACGGAGCCCGCGCTGTAATGTTATCCCTTGGCCATGCACAGTTAGCGGTGCCCGTCTTCTGACATCATGTAGGTGTCAGGCTGGCAGTGCCTGTGCGTCCAAGCTGCCCGAGATCCAACCTTGCAGTGTCATCTAATGTAGTCCCACTGCGGGCCAGGGATCCATGGGCATGCGCAGTGCATATCATCGCCTCTCACTCACCTCCTTCCTGCTTCTTCAGACTGTGCGGCGTCACGGCCGTGGCATGCTATTAGGGATCAGCTGACGCCGCCTAGTCTGAAGAAGCGTGAAGAAGGGGAGTGAGAGGCTAGTAAATGCACTGCGCATGGCCATGGATACCAGGCCCACTGTGGGATCACATTAGACAACACTGCGAGGTGTGATTTCGGGCAGCGTGGACCCACAGGTGCAGCCAGGACGACAACAAATGATGTCAGAGGACGGGCAGCGCAAACTGTGCATGGCCAAGGGATAACATAACAGTGCAGGGTCCATGACGGAATCAAACAACGCTAAGGAGGCAGCGCACGGTGCCAAGGGGGTAGCAATGACGGCTGTGCTGCGTCACATTACAAAGGAAAGTCCCACCTCCGGGACGGTTGGACGGTGTGAGGGGACACATTACATGAGTGTGTAGTTCAGCGTTTGCAAGGAGCATAATTTCAAGAGCGACCTTTCCCTTGTGCAGTATTAGTGCTGCACATGGTGGCTCTTTCAGTAACAAACGCCTAGGGGGGGGGGGGGACAGGTCCCCTTACATTTTAGTTGTGCCAGCGTGGCGGTCGCATGACACGTTGCCGGATACACAGCTGGGGATCAGCTGACGTTACTGAACCCCAATAACAGAGGAGCGACTGTTGACTGTGCACACAGCACTTCCAGGCACCAACTGGCGGTGTTAGAGCCCAGGGACAGCAGGAGGAGCAGATTGGAGGTATTGCCGCACACACAGCTGGGGATCAGCTGACGTTACTGAACCCCAATAACAGAGGAGCGACTGTTGACTGTGCACACAGCACTTCCAGGCACCAACTGGCGGTGTTAGAGCCCAGGGACAGCAGGAGGAGCAGATTGGAGGTATTGCCGCACACACAGCTGGGGATCAGCTGACGTTACTGAACCCCAATAACAGAGGAGCGACTGTTGACTGTGCACACAGCACTTCCAGGCACCAACTGGCGGTGTTAGAGCCCAGGGACAGCAGGAGGAGCAGAGGAACAGAGTGTAGGCCGAAGCCTGATTGGAGCAAGTTGAAAGGAAACCTTTAACCCCCCCCAAGACGTTTGTAGCTGAAAGAGCCATCTTGTGCAGCACTAAGGATGCAAAAGGAAAAGGTTGCTCTTTTAATTATGCTCCTTGCAAACACCGAAGTAAACACTAAAAATGTGTCCCTTTATACTGTTAAACCGTTCCGGAGGTGCGAATTTCCTTCGTAATGGGACACAGCACAGCTGTCATTCCTATCCCCTTGATGCCGTGCGCTGCCTCCTCAGCGTTGTTTTAAGCTGTCACGGAGCCTGCGCTGTTCTGTTAGCCCTTGGCCATGCCCAATTAGCGCTGCCTGTCTTCTGACATAATTTGGTGTCAGGCTGTCAGTGCCTGTGCGTCCACGCTGCTCCAGATCCCACCTCGCAGTCTCGTCTAACGTAATCCCACTGCGGGCCTTGGAACCATGGGCATGCACAGTGCATAACCTCGACTCTCACTCCCCTCCTTCCCTCTTCTTCAGACTGTGCGGTGTCACTGCCGTGGCATGCTAGGGATCAGCTGATGGCGCACAGTCTAAAGAAGGCGGAGGGAAATGAGCGAGAGCCCGAGGGGAAGATATGCACTGCGCATGCCCATGGATCCCAGGCCCGCAGTGTGACTCAATCAGAAGACACTGCGAGGCGGGATCTCTGGCAGCGCGGCCGCACAGGCGCAGCCAGCCTGACACCAAATTATGTCAGAAGACAGGCAGCGCAAATAGGGCATGCCCAAGGGATAACAGAACAGCGCAGGCTCCGTGACAGCTTAAAACAACGCTGAGGAGGCAGCGCATGGCACCAAGGGGGTAGGAATGACGGCTGTGCTGCGTCACATTACGAAGGAAAGTCCCAGCTCCGGGACGGTATAACGGTATCAGTGAACACATTTTATAAGTGTTAAGTTCTGCGTGTGCAAAGAGCTAAAAAAAAAGAGCTACCTTTTCCTTGTGCAGCATTACTGCTGCACAAGATGGCTCTTTCAGTAACAAACGACGGGGGGGGGGACAGGTTCCCTTACATTTAGGTTGTTGTGCCAGCGTGGCGGTCGCAGGACACATTGCCGGCTACACAGCTGGGGATCAGCTGACGTTACTGAAACCCAATAACACTGGGTCGTATGTTTTTACTGTGCAGCCTGCACTTCTGAGCCGCAACTGGCGGTGTTGGAGCCCAGGAATAGCAGTTCAGGTGGTAGAAAGATGAACACAGCAGGAGACCTGGATGACACCCAATTACTTAATCAGGCAGAGGAGTGGCAAATTCCTGCGAGATCCAGGCCTGGTTCATTTTCAGGAAAGTAAGCCGGTCAACGTTATCGGAGGATAGTCGCATGCGACGGTCTGTTAGTACACCACCTGCGGCACTAAAGACACGTTCCGATAAGACACTAGCCGCAGGGCAAGCCAGCACCTCCAATGCATACTGGCTTAGCTCTGGCCATGTATCCAGCTTAGAGACCCAAAACTTGAACGGGGAAGAGCCGTCTGGGAGTACAGTAAGAGGGCAAGCCATGTAGTCTGTCACCATCTGACGGAACCGTTGCCTCCTGCTGACTGGAGCCGCCGGTGATGGTGTAGACATTTGGGGCGGGCACACAAAAGTGTGCCAGAGTTGTGCCATACTGGGCTTGCCTTGGGCAGAGGCACTGCTTCTGCTCCCTCTTTGGGCAGAGCCTCCCCCACTGCCTCGACGCACTGAGCTGCTTTGTAAAGCACTAGCAGCACTCCTCTCAGTTGGACAGGATAAGATGATGGAATTCACCAATGTGTCGTGGTACTCCCGCAATTTACGCTCCCGGGTCAACGCAGGGATGAGGTTTTGGACGTTGTCCCGGTAGCGAGGATCGAGGAGGGTGAACACCCAATAATCAGACATGTTGAGAATGTGGTCGATGCGGCGGTCGTTTCTCAGGCACTGCAGCATGAAATCCACCATGTGCTGCAGAGTGCCAACTGGCCCAGAAACGCTGTCCCCTGCTTGAGACATAATCTCTGCCCGCTCGTCATCACCCCACCCTCGCTGTACACACTGACCACTGGACAATTGTGTCGCTCCCTCCTCTGGACGGAGCTCTTCCTCCTCCATTGACTCCTCCTCATCCTCCTCACAAATTGGCCCCTGCGTACCCCTTTGTGAGGAACCACGTGGCGCTGACTCTCCAGAAGCTGATGGAAAAGGTGACTCCTCATCCTCCACCTCTTCCACCACATCATCCCTTAACCCTTGCAAAGTTTGCTGAAGCAGGCAGATAAGGGGGACAGTCATGCTGACTAGTGCATCATCTGCACTTGCCATCCGCGTGGAATAATCAAAAGGACGCAAAACCTGGCAGACGTCCTTCATAGTGGCCCACTCTGTGGTTGTGAAGTCTGATCGGCGCTGACTGCGACTTCTTTGCGCCTGATGCAGCTGGTACTCCATAACTGCTTGCTGCTGCTCACACAACCGCTCCAACATATGTAACGTGGAATTCCACCGGGTAGGTAGGTCACATATGATGCGGTGTTCCGGAAGGCGGAATCAGCGCTGCAGAGCAGCAATGCGGGATCTGGCCAAGCTGGAACGCCGCAAGTGAGCACACTCTAGGCGGACCTTGTGCAGCAGGGCATCAAGATCCGGATAGTCCCTCAGAAAACTCTGCACAACCAAATTGAGCACATGTGCCAGACATGGGATGTGAGTGAGGTTGCCAAGGGCCAAAGCTGCCACCAGATTTCGGCCATTGTCACACACTACCATGCCTGGCTGGAGATTCGCTGGCAGTAACCACACATCGCTCTCCTGCTTGATGGCATTCCAGAGCTCCTGCGCTGTGTGGCTTCGATGCCCCAATGAAACTAGTTTCAAGACGGCCTGCTGACGTTTGGCCACGGCTGTGCTCATGTTGGTCATAGGTAAACGTTCACGGGTCCATGTGGAGGTGGACTGTGACGGATCCTGCAGAGAGGAATCAGAGGAACTGGTGTAAGAGGAGGCGTCGATGCGTACAGACTGGATTCCTGCAATCCTTGGAGTGGGCAGGACACGTCCTGCGCCACTCGCACGATCTGTACCTGGCTCAACAACATTAACCCAATGGGCAGTGAGGGAAACATATCGCCCCTGTCCATGCTGACTGGTCCACGCATCGGTGGTGAGGTGGACCTTGCTACTGACGGCGTTCAGTAGCGCATGTTTTATGTTTGCCTCAACATGCCTGTGCAGGGCAGGGACAGCCTGCCTGCTGAAGTAAAAGCGGCTGGGCACCTTGTACTGTGGGACTGCCAATGCCATCAAGTCACGGAAGCTGTCAGTCTCCACCAGCCTGAACGAGAGCATTTCCAGGGACAACAGTTTGGCAATGCCTGCATTCAGAGCCTGTGCTCGGGGGTGGTTGGCCGAGAATGCCCGCCTTTTCTCCCATGCCTGGACTACCGATGGCTATAGAGTAGACTGGGAGTGTGAGGATGACTGGGAAGGTGGTGCTGTGGGTGGAATTACACTAGGTTTCTGGACAACAGTGGAGGAAGAGGCAACACGAGATGAAGAGGTGGTAGCTGCCGCTGTTGTTTGGCCTACGTCTTCACTGTGTTTCTGTAACTCCACCGCGTGCCTGTTCCGCACATGTTTCCACATATTTGTGGTATTGAGGTTGCTGACACTTTTACCTCTTTTTACTTTCTGATGACACAGCTTGCATTTGACAAAACAAATGTCATCTGCAACTGTGTCAAAAAAGGACCAGGCACTGCAAGTCTTGGGAGCGCCCTTTTTGGCTTTGGAAAGAGACAGGCTCCTAACGGGTGCCAAAGTGGAGGCTACAGGCTCCGCAGTCTTCCCCCTCCCTCTCCCTCTTTGGCCCGTAAGGGGAAGCTCTTCCTCAGAGCTGCTCCCACCACCTTCCTGTTCCTCACGCCACGATGGGTCAAGGACCTCATCATCTCCACTACCCTCTGCCACCAACTGCTCCTCCTGGGTAGTCTCGGCAGCACAGTACGCATCAGAAAGCGGCACCTGAGTTTCATCATCAGATGCGTACTGCGCTGTGGTCACCGGAGGCACTGGCCCACCTGCCTCTTCAGAGTCAGAGAGATAAAGCTTTTGGGCATCACTGCACACTGCCTCTTCTTCCATTTCTCCAATGCTGCTTGGCTGGCCCCCTGTTTCCAAGCCAAGAGATTCAGAGAACAGATGTAGAGACGGCTCCTGTCCTGGGCTCTCTGACTGCCTGGCCAATTTGGCAGGTGGTGAAGAGACAGATGGCTGCTCTCCAGTGCTCTGTGCCTGAGAGGATGTGGCACTAACTGAAGTCGATGCCGAGGCGTTAGCTGCCATCCACCCGACAACGGCTTCAATTTGGTCTTCACGTAGCAGCGGTGCACGGCGCTCTCCGACAAAGCTGCGCATGAAGGACTGTTCCCTGCTGAAACTGAGTGACGACGAGTCACCGGCGCCCGCAGCAGGCACAGAATCACCACGTCCTCTCCCTGCTCCTCTCCCTGCTCCGCGCCCACGCCCACGTGCCTTACTCCCTGCCCTCTTCATCTTGGTTGACAGATAAAGATAAGCAGAAAAGTACTAAGGCCTTAGTGTGCTTATTCCTGAAATGCTCCTCCTAACAGGTGTAAGAAACACTAATGTTGTAAATTGTGGACTAAACTTTATTATTTTTCAAATGTGGCCTACACAAGTGTTAAGTTGTGTTTGGTGAACTTAACTTTTTTTTTTGTGCAGATCGGGCTACAGAGCTAGTTTAAATCACACGGAGACCGTGCAGACAGCCGTAAACGGCGCTGCAAGGCCAAAAAACCCTCCTCTCGGTTATCCTATATAGTGTTTTTCCACTATTTAGCTGGATACGAGTGGAAAGACACTAATAGGAATTTTTTTTTTCAAATTTTAAACTGGCTGCACTATTTGAAAAAAAGGAAATTGTTTTTCAAGGTATGAGGCAGTAACGAACCCTGAGCTGAATCCAACCGGCTATGGCTGCACACAGACTACAGGGCGAGCTGCGCTCACACAGAGACCGTGCAGACAGCCGTAAACGGCGCTGCAAGGCCAACAAACCCTCCTCTAGGTTATCCTATATAGTGTTTTTCCACTATTTAGCTGGATACGAGTGGAAAGACACTAATAGGAATTTTTTTTTTCAAATTTTAAACAGGCTGCACTATTTGAAAAAAAGTAAAATTTTTCTCAAGGTATGAGCCAGTAACGAACCCTGAGCTGAATCCAACCGGCTATGGCTGCACACAGACTACAGGGCGAGCTGGACTCACACGGAGACCGTGCAGACAGCCGTAAACGGCGCTGCAAGGCCAAAAAAACCTCCTCTCGGTTATCCTATATAGTGTTTTTCCACTATTTAGTTGGATACGAGTGGAAAGACACTAATAGGAATTTTTTATTTCAAATTTTAAACTGGCTGCACTATTTGAAAAAAAGGAAATTGTTTTTCAAGGTATGAGGCAGTAACGCACCCTGAGCTGAATCCAACCGGCTATGGCTGCACACAGACTACAGGGCGAGCTGCGCTCACACAGAGACCGTGCAGACAGCCGTAAACAGCGCTGCAAGGCCAAAAAACCCTCCTCTAGGTTATCCTATATAGTGTTTTTCCACTATTTAGCTGGATACGAGTGGAAAGACACTAATAGGAATTTTTGTTTTTCAAATTTTAAACAGGCTGTACTATTTGAAAAAAAGTAAAATTTTTCTCTAGGTATGAGCCAGTAACGAACCCTGAGCTGAATCCAACCGGCTATGGCTGCACACAGACTACAGGGCGAGCTGGGCTCACACGGAGACCGTGCAGACAGCCGTAAACGGCGCTGCAAGGCCAAAAAACCCTCCTCTAGGTTATCCTATATAGTGTTTTTCCACTATTTAGCTGGATACGAGTGGAAAGACACTAATAGGAATTTTTTTTTTTCAAATTTTAAACAGGCTGCACTATTTGAAAAAAAGTAAAATTTTTCTCAAGGTATGAGCCAGTAACGAACCCTGAGCTGAATCCAACCGGCTATGGCTGCACACAGACTACAGGGCGAGCTGGGCTCACACGGAGACCGTGCAGACAGCCGTAAACGGCGCTGCAAGGCCCAAAAACCCCCCTCTAGGTTATCCTATGTAGTGTTTTTCCACAATAGAGCTGGAGACTGGTGGAAAAACACTAATAGGAAATTTGAGAAAAAATGTGCAGCAGGCTGCACTAAGAGCAAAAAAGGACAACTGTGTGAGGCAGTGTGAACCCCCCCTGAGTTGAATACAACCGGGTATATGGCTGCACACAGACTACAGAGTGAGCTGCACACACACACACACAGAGACCTTGCAGAACGCTGTTAAAACAGCGCTGCAAGGCAAGAGCAAGGTGAACAGTGAAGAACACACAGCGTTTTGCTAAATTAGCCTTTGGAAAGGAAAATAAAGCAATTAGCTAGCTCGACTGGCCCTCAGTTAGAACACAGCGTCCTGTCCCTAACTGAAATCACAGCAGAGTGAGCGCAAAATGGCGGCAGCGTTTTTTATAGTGCAGAGTGACATCATTTTAGCAGCCAATCCAAGCCTTGCCAGTACTTACATGCCCACCATGCTAAACAGGATGTGCCCACACTTCCAATCATTCCTCATTGGCTGCTGCGTTCAGTTTGAATTCTGGGAACTTCCGATTCCGGTATCCGATACGCGGGAAGTATCGGAATTCGGTATCGGAATTCCGATACCGCAAATATCGGCCGATACCCGATACTTGCGGTATCGGAATGCTCAACACTAGTCACTAGGCTTTCTGTGGCCCACTATTTGAGA
This sequence comes from Ranitomeya imitator, assembly GCF_032444005.1. NCBI lineage: Eukaryota > Metazoa > Chordata > Amphibia > Anura > Dendrobatidae > Ranitomeya > Ranitomeya imitator. The sequence goes on along the minus strand of NC_091287.1, from coordinate 205,161,225 downwards.
GAGATGGCACACAGGACTGGCACACAAGCACAAAGGCCAATATTAATCTGCCACTGTTTATTTTTTTTTTCAGGGAGAATTTAAAAACCAAAAACAGACACTAGGCTTTCTGTGGCCCACTATTTGAGAGAGATGGCACACAGGACTGGCACACAAGCACAAAGGCCAATATTAATCTCCCACTGTTTATTTATTTTTTTTCAGGGAGAATTTAAAAACCAAAAACAGACACTAGGCTTTCTGTGGCCCACTATTTGAGAGAGATGGCACACAGGACTGGCACTCTAGCGGAAATGCCAATCTTAATCTCCCACTACTTTTTTTTTAGGGAGAATTGAAAAAAAAAAAAAAAACAGGGACTGTCCTACAATTACTATCTCCCTGCAGTAATCTCTGCCAGGTATGGCAGGCAGCAATAACAAGGAGTGGACTTCTGCACAAATTAAATCAAAAGTGTGGACAAACAAAAATATAGCTGTGCAGAAAGGAAGGAACAACAGGATTTGTGCTTTGAAAAAAGCAGTTGGTTTGCACAGCGGCGTACACACAGCAATGCAGCTATCAGGGAGCCTTCTAGGGCAGCCCAATGAGCTACAGCGCTGAGGAAAAAAAAATGTAGCTTCCACTGTCCCTGCAAACAAAAGGTGGTGTTGGACAGTGGAAATCCCTACAGCACAAGCGGTTTGGGGGTTAATGTACCCTGCCTAACGCTATCCCTGCTTCTGACGAAGCGGCAGCAACCTCTCCCTATGCTCAGTTCAGCAGCAGTAAAATGGCGGTCGGCGGGAACGCCCCTTTATAGCCCCTGTGACGCCACAGACAGCAAGCCAATCACTGCACTGCCCTTCTATAAGATGGTGGGGACCAGGACCTATGTCATCACGCTGCCCACCCTCTGCGTCCACCTTCATTGGCTGAGAAATGGCACTTTTCGCGTCATTGAAACGTGACTTTGGCGCGAAAGTCGCATACCGCATGGCCGACCCCACACAGGAATCGGGTCGGGTTTCATGAAACCCGACTGTGCCAAAAGTCGGCGACTTTTGAAAATGACCGATTCGTTTCTCTCAACCCTAGTGGAGGCTATATTTTTGTGCATTAGCTCTGTAGCTTATTAGGCTGCCTTATAAGGCTTCCTGATAGCTGCATTGCTGTTTGGACGCTGCTGTGCAAACCAACTGCTTTTTTAAAAGCAAAAATCCTGTTGCTCCTTTCTGCACAGTTATCTTGTTTATTTGTCCACACTTTTGTGTGCAGCAGTCCTTTTTATTGCTGCCATACGTTTCCTGAGATCATTGTAGGGAGATTGAAATTGTACTACAGTCCTTGTATTTTTTCATATATCTTCCAGCCACTTTGTGCCACTTAGATTGTGTTGTTTTATACACTGGGCCTGAGTTTTGGTTCAGTCTCCCCCCAAAAAAGGGGAGATTCAAATTCTCACAAAGTGGATCTACTGCAGTCCTGTTAGTTTGTCGTATATCAGCCAGCCACTTTCTGCACCTTAGATTACCGAGTTTTATACACTGGGCCTGAGTTTTGGTTCAGTCTCCCCCCAAAAAAAGGGAGATTCAAATTCTCACAAAGTGGATATACTTCTGTCCTGTTAGTTTGTCGTATATCAGCCAGCCACTTTCGGCCACTTACATTGTGTTGTTATTTGCACAGGGCCTGATTTTTTGTTGAGTCTCCCAAAAAAAGGGAGATTTAAAATCTCAACACGTTTATATACACCTTCTACCTTGTCTTACAGTACCATATAACGGTTGTTATTTTGGTTAGATTTTCCAAAAAATGTGGAAGTCTGGTGGAAGAGACCGTGGGCGGTGGTTGCCAGCTGGTACTGATGGTGCTGGTGGTGCATCTGGTGGTAGTGGCAAAAGCACAATAGCACCAAAGGCTGGAGGTGTTGAGCCAGTGTCATTGTCTGGCTACACAAGGCCTCGAAGGCTCCCTTATTTGAGAGTAGGAAAACGGCTTTTAAAGCCGAAGCAGCAGGAAAAAGTTTTGGCTTTCCTTGCTGACTCAGCCTCTAGCTCTTTCGCCTCCTCTTCAGAAAGTTCCAAACATAAAAGCAGCGAGTCGTCAGTGGATGCTCCTGGTAAGGAACAAGAAGTTTCCTTGTGTCCTTCACCCAAACCAAAAGTGAAGGATGTGACAGGCAACACTACAGGTTACTCCATGGAGCTCTTTACACATACCATGTCTGGGTTAGAACGGGAAATTGTTAACTGCCCATTACAAGATGAATCGGACATGGAGTGCACTGATGCACAGCCATAGCTAGATTATTATGCTGTTCCATTGACTCAGATTACTACATTGCCCTCGCAGTGTACTGAGCCAGAATCTGACCCTGATGAGACTATGATGCACCGTCACGAACGTTATAGCACCTTACACGGTGACACAGAGGAAGGTGCACATGACATTGAAGAGGAGGCAATAGATGACCCAGTTGTTGACCCAGATTGGCAGCCATTGGGGGAAGAGGGTGCCGCTGCCAGTAGCTCTGAAGCGGAGGAGGAGGATCCGCAGCAGCCATCTACATTGCAACAGCTGTCATCTGGCAGGCCCGTATCAGGCCAAAATTGTTTGTCAAAAACAAAATCAGTTTTAGGACAACGTGGCCATCCGGTGAAAGTAAAAGTAGCACAGCGTGCAATGCCTGAAAAGGTATTCCATAGTAGGAAGAGTGCAGTGTGGCAATATTTTAACCAAGATCCGAATGATCAGTCAAAAGTTATCTGTAAGAAATGCTCAAAGACCTTTAGCAGAGGGAAGAATCTTCAAAATTTAAATACAAAGTGCATGCTTAGACATTTAACCAGAATGCACTTGCAAGCCTGGCCTAACTACCAAACGTCCCGTACCGTTGGTGCACCTGCTCAGAATGAAAGGTAGTCAGCAACACTACATTGCTTCCCTCACTGTAAGCCCACCGGTTAGGACACCACCAGCAGCAAATGTGGAGGTTTCATCCCAAGGCCAAAGCAGTCAGAAAATCACAAGGTTCTTGGTAGGAAACACTGTATGTAGGCCAACATTTAGAATACCATCACCAACCCTCTCTCAATCCGCCATGTCCACCACCACCACCACCGCTAGTTCCACCATATACACCTCTCCAGTCCAGCTCACCCTACAAGAGACACTCGTTTGGAAAAGAAAGTACTCATCCTCTCATCCACGTACACAGGGTTTGAATGCCCACATTTCTAGACTAATCTCATTAGAGATGATGCCCTACCGGTTGGTTGAAAGCGAAGCTTTCAAAGCCCTGATGGCCTACGCAGTACCATGCTATGACCTACCCAGTCAACACTTCTTTGCGTGAAAAGCCATCCCAGCCCTCTACCAGCATGTCAAAGACCGCATTGTCCATGCACTGAGGCAATCAGTCAGTAGAAAGGTGCACCTCACAACAGATGCATGGACCAGTAGGCATGGCCAGGGACGTTACATGTCCATTACGGCACACTGGGTTAATGTAGTGGATGCAGGGTCCACAGGGGACAGCCATAGTGGGACAGTTCATTTCTTCCTAGCCCACGGTCTAGGAAGCAGTTGGCTGTAGGTGTTTGCCACCCGTCCTCCTGTTCCTCCAGAAGCGAAAGCTCGGCCACAGAGCACAGTCGCACGACCACTCCATCCGCAGCTGCCAGTGTTGCACACGAGGTGTCCCATTATGGAACAGCTAGTGGTAAGCGTCAGCAGGCTGTGTTAGAAATGAAGTGTTTGGGCGACAACAGACACACCGCGGAAGTACTGGCCAAATACTTGCAGCAAGAAACTCAGTCATGGCTGGGCAGTGTACATCTTGAGGCAGGCAAGGTTGTCAGTGATAACGGAAGGAATTTTATGGCTGCCATAGCCCTTACAGAACTGAAACACATACCTTGCCTGGCTCAAACCTTGAACCTGGTGGTGCAGTGCTTCCTTAAAAATTATCCGGAGTTACCAGCCCTGCTCCTGAAGGTGCGAAAACTTTGCTCGCACATCCGCCAGTCGCCCGTACACTCCAGCCGTATGCTGAACCATCAGCGATCACTGAATCTTCCTCAGCACCACCTAATAATCGACGTAGCAACAAGGTGGAACTCCACACTGCACATGGTTCAGAGGCTGTGCGAACAGAGGCGTGCTGTAATTAATTTGTGGGAGGATACACATACACGGGGAGGCAGTTGAATGGCAAACATGGAGTTGTCTGGTGTGCAGTGGTCGAAGCTCCAAGACCTCTGTCAAGTCCTTCAGTGTTTTGAAGAATGCATACGGCTGGTAAGTGCAGACGATGCCATCATAAGCATGAGCATCCCACTAATGCATCTGCTGATGCAAAGTTTGACGCACATTAAGGAGCTGGCGTCTGCAGCCGAGGAGGAGGGAAGCCTTGATGACAGTCAGCCATTGTCTGCTCAGGGAACTCTCCTGGACGAGGTGGCAGATGAAGAGGAGGATGAGGAGGATGATGGGGATGAATATTTATGGGAGGAGGATGCTTCTCAGGGGGCAATAGAAACTGGTGGCGTTGCAAGGTCAGGTACAGGGTTTTTGCGGGACACAAGTGATGTTGATTTGCAAGAAAGTGCTCCTCAAACCAGCATAAGTAGTGAATTGACACCTGGAACATTGGCCCACATGGCAGAGTATGCCTTGCGTATCCTAAAAAGGGACCCCTGTATTATCAAAATGATGACCGATGATGATTACTGGTTGGCCTGCCTCCTGAATCCACGATATAAAGGCAAATTACAAAATATCATGCCACATGAGAACCTTGAGCAAATATTGGCTACCAAACAAGCAACTCTTGTAGATTGTTTGATTCAGGCATTCCTAGCACACAGCGTCGGTGATGGTTCTCACACGAGCTGCAGGGGGCAACAGGGCAGAGGTGTTAGAGGTGCACAAATCTGAAGTGGCGTTGGACAGAGGGGTTTTATGACCAGGTTGTGGAGTGATTTCGCAATGACCGCAGACACGACAGGTACTGCTGCATCGATTCAAAGTGACAGGAGACAGCATTTGTCCAGTATGGTTACGAACTACTTTTCCTCCCTTATCGATGTTCTCCCTCACAGGTCATTCCCCTTGTATTACTGGGCATCTAAAATAGACACCTGGCCTGAATTAGCAGAATATGCATTACAGGAACTCGCTTGCCCTGCTTCTAGTGTGCTATCAGAAAGTCTTCAGTGCTGCTGGTTCAATACTGACCGAAAAATGGACACGTCTGGCTAACCAGAATGTTGATGATCTAACCTTCATTAAAATAAACCAATCATGGATTTCAAATTATTTTGCCCCACCTTCTCCTGCTGACACGTAGCTTGCCTGAAAAATGTCTTGCTTTTGGCCTCCTCTTACTGACTTCTCCAATTCCTCCATTTGCAGCTGCTGAATGTCCACCATAGGCCATTTTTATACCTCCCTAAATGGGCTGACTCCCCCCACAGGGCCGTGGTCACCACCTGGCGCAAGCACACGTGCGAGTACAATGAAGAGTCTCTGATGGTGGTGGTGCACAACCAACGTCAGACACACTGTCGTAATATGAGAGGCCCTGTGCCAGTACCGCCACCCACGAGATTGTTCCCCCCAGCTCGAACAGTGCTCTACCACTTGCAAAACTTACCTCTCCCTGCTCCACCACTGTGTAGTCTGTGCTGTTAAATCCTTCAATGGCACTGCCAATACAAATTTGTTGAATTTGAAATTGTTGAATTTGTTGAAATTGTATCCTCACTCATCCCTTGTAGATTGTGAGCCTTCGTGGGCAGGGTCCTCACTCCTCCTGTACCAGTTATGACTTGTATTGTTTAAGATTATTGTACTTGTTTTTATTATGTATACCCCTCCTCATATGTAAAGCGCCATGCAATAAATGGCGCTATAACAATAAATAATAATAATAATGATAGATGATAGTTAAAATATACAGGGGCCCTGACCTCCATTTAGACCAGTTAATACTTTACGCCTACTACCACTGTCTGCTACTCAGCAGAGGCAGAGGAGCCCAGCTATGCCGCCTGTTTAGTCCTTTTACCAATTTTGAACTGCTTTTAGCCTACTTTTTTATTTTGGGCCTACTAACTATGTCTGCGCCACTTATTACAATTGTCCTCCACTGAACAAGGCTATGCCGCCTGTTTAGTCCTGTTACCAATTTTGAACTGCATTTAGCCTTCTTTATTATTTGGGCCTATATCTGTGTTTCCTCCTCATCCTGCCCATTGCCCAGCCACTGCTAGATGAGTCTGCTGATACATTAACCCAGACCACTGCATTCCCCTTGCACTCTACACAGCCTGAATCTGACCCTGCTGAAAGTCAGGTTCCCCTTCCCGCATACTATACCACCTTACACGGGGACAAAGAGGAATATGCAGATGAAAGTGCAGGTTCCTTAATCAGGTAGGGGGTGGCATACTTGTTGGCGACGTCACTGGCGCAGGGCCCCTCATAGTACGCAAAAGTGTCTCTGGCAGTGGGAGGCGCCACCCACCGTCAAACACACCGCCATACTATGAGGGGCCCTGTGCCAGTGCCAACTAGTGGGCCCCCCCTGCTTGCTCAGGATCACAGCACTTGCAAAGTTGAAATACTTACCTCTCCCTGCTCCACCGCTTTGACGTATTCCGCGTTTCCTAGGCCCACGAAAATCTTGAGCCAGCCCTACCCCCCCACAACTTTAGCCAAATGACCCCCTGTTTTCAATGCCTAACTATTATTATGAAGTAAATTAAGATTGACAAGCTTAAGAAATAAGAATTGATGTTTTTGGCATTAAAATGGGCACTGTAGGTGTTTTCCTGTCCTCCACTCACTGCCGACTTTGATTCTCTATTGACTTGCATTGGGTTTCGTGTTTCGGTCAGCCCCCGACTTTTTGAAATAATCGGCCGATTTCACCCGACCTGACTTTTGACAAAGTCCGGTTTCGCGAAACCCGACTCGATCTTAAAAAAGTAAAAGTCGCTCAACTCTACTCAAGGTGCGCAAAACCCATTCAAGAAGTTTATTAACCCTTCAGGTGCTTCACGAGAACCAAAGCAATGTGGAAGGAAAAAATGAACATTTTACTTTTTACGCAAAAAACTTACTTTGGAACCAATTTTTTTTAGTTTCACAAGGGTATCAGGAGAAAATGGACCACAAAATTTGTTGTGCAATTTCTCCTGAGTTCTCCAATACCCCATATATGTGGAAAATCCACTGTTTGGGAGCATGGCAGGGCTCAGAAGGGAGGGAGCACCATTTGACATTTCAAACGCAAAATTGACTGGGATCAATGGTGGCGCCATGTCGCGTTTGGAGACCCCCTGATGTACCTAAACAGTGGAAACTCCCTAATTCTAACTCCAACCCTAATCCAACACACCCCTAACCCCAACTATAACCCTAACCACAACCCTAACAACAAAACACCCCTAATCCCAACCCTAACCATAACCCTGACCACAAGCCTAACCCTAACATACCCCTAAACCTAATCCCAATCCTAACCGTAATCCTAACCCTAGCCCTATCCAAAATCTATCCCTTGCCCTAACCCTAACCCTAAATTTAGCCCAACTAACTTTAGCCCAACTCTAAACCTAATGAAAAAATAGAAAAAAAAATTTTCTTATTTTTCACTAGCTAAGGGGGTGATAAAGAGGGTTTTTATTTACTATTTTTTATATTTTGATCTCTGTGTTAGTAACATAGTTAGTAAGGCCGAAAAAAGACATTTGTCCATCTGTTATGAAAGATAATTCAGAACCACAATGGACATAGAGGTCAGCGCACATACAGTGACCTGACAATAACCCAAAAAACGAGAACGAGCTCTGAGATGTGGGAACTCTGTTGACCGCAATCCCTGATTCTAACAAACCACACTAGAAGCAGCCGTGGATTGCGCCTAACGCTGCCTATGCAACTAGGCACGGCCTGAGACACTAGCTAGCCTGAAGATAGAAAATAAGCCTACCTTGCCTCAGAGAAATACCCCAAAGGAAAAGGCAGCCCCCACATATAATGACTGTGAGTAAAGATGAAGAGACAAACGTAGAGATGAAATAGATTTAGCAAAGTGAGGCCCAACTTTCTGAACAGAGCGAGGATAGGAAAGGTAACTTTGCGGTCAACACAAAACCCTTCAAAAACCACGCAAAGGGGGCAAAAAGACCCTCCGTACCGAACTAACGGCACAGAGGTACACCCTCTGCGTCCCAGAGCTTCCAGCAAGCAGAAAAAAACAAATTGACAAGCTGGACAGAAAAAAACAGCAAACAAATAGCAAAGAGGAACTTAGCTATGCAGAGCAGCAAGCCACAGGAACGATCCAGGAGGAAACAGGTGGCACTGGGTGGAGTTAAATAGAGAAACACCTAACGACCTCACCACATCACCTGAGGAAGGAAACTCAGAAGCCGCAGTAACACTTTCCTCCACCAACGGAAGCTCACAGGGAGAACCAGCCGAAGTACCACTTGTGACCACAGGAGGGAGCTCTGCCACAGAATTCACAACAGTACCCCCCCCTTGAGGATGGGTCACCGAACCCTCACCAGAGCTCCCAGGACGACCAGGATGAGCCATATGAAAGGCACGAACAAGATCGGGAGCATGGACATCAGAGGCAAAGACCCAGGAATTATCTTCCTGAGCATAACCCTTCCACTTAACCAGATACTGGAGTTTCCGTCTTGAAACACGAGAATCCAAAATCTTCTCCACAATATACTCCAACTCCCCCTCCACCAAAACCGGGGCAGGAGGATCAACAGATGGAACCATAGGTGCCACGTATCTCCGCAACAATGACCTATGGAATACGTTATGGATGGAAAATGAATCTGGAAGGGTCAGACGAAAAGACACAGGATTAAGAACCTCAGAAATCCTATACGGACCAATAAAACGAGGTTTAAACTTAGGAGAGGAAACCTTCATAGGAATATGACGAGAAGATAACCAAACCAAGTCCCCAACCCGAAGTCGGGGACCCACACAGCGTCTGCGATTAGCGAAACGTTGAGCCTTCTCCTGGGACAAAGTCAAATTGTCCACTACATGAGTCCAAATCTGCTGCAACCTGTCCACCACAGTATCCACACCAGGACAGTCCGAAGACTCAACCTGCCCTGAAGAGAAACGAGGATGGAACCCAGAGTTGCAGGAAAACGGTGAAACTAAGGTAGCCGAGCTGGCCTGATTATTAAGGGCGAACTCAGCCAAAGGCAAAAAGGACACCCAGTCATCCTGATCAGCAGAAACAAAGCATCTCAGATATGTTTCCAAGGTCTGATTGGTTCGTTCGGTCTGGCCATTAGTCTGAGGATGGAAAGCCGAGGAAAAAGACATGTCAATGCCCAACCTACCACAAAAGGCTCGCCAAAACCTCGAAACAAACTGGGAACCTCTGTCAGAAACGATATTCTCTGGAATGCCATGCAAACGAACCACATGCTGGAAAAACAATGGCACCAAATCAGAGGAGGAAGGCAATTTAGACAAGGGTACCAAATGGACCATCTTAGAGAAGCGATCACAGACCACCCAAATGACTGACATCTTTTGAGAGACGGGAAGATCTGAAATAAAATCCATAGAGATATGTGTCCAAGGCCTCTTCGGGACCGGCAAGGGCAAAAGCAACCCACTGGCACGAGAACAGCAGGGCTTAGCCCGAGCACAAATCCCACAGGACTGCACAAAAGTACGCACATCCCGCGACAGAGATGGCCACCAGAAGGATCTAGCCACTAACTCTCTGGTACCAAAGATTCCAGGATGACCAGCCAACACCGAACAATGAACCTCAGAGATAACTTTATTCGTCCACCTATCAGGGACAAACAGTTTCTCCGCTGGGCAACGATCAGGTTTATTATCCTGAAATTTTTGCAGCACCCGCCGCAAATCAGGGGAGATGGCAGACACAATTACTCCCTCTTTGAGGATACCCGCCGGCTCAGATACACCCGGAGAGTCGGGCACAAAACTCCTAGACAGAGCATCCGCCTTCACATTTTTAGAGCCCGGAAGGTATTAAATCACAAAGTCAAAACGGGCAAAAAACAACGACCAACGAGCTTGTCTAGGGTTCAAGCGCTTGGCGGACTCGAGATAAGTCAAGTTCTTATGATCAGTCAAGACCACCACGCGATGCTTAGCTCCCTCAAGCCAATGACGCCATTCCTCGAATGCCCACTTCATGGCCAGCAACTCTCGATTGCCCACATCATAATTACGCTCAGCAGGCGAAAACTTCCTGGAAAAGAAGGCGCATGCTTTCATCACCGAGCAATCAGAACTTCTCTGCGACAAAACAGCCCCTGCTCCAATCTCAGAAGCATCAACCTCGACCTGGAACGGAAGCGAAACATCTGGTTGACACAACACAGGGGCAGAAGAAAAACGACGCTTCAACTCTTGAAAAGCTTCCACCGCAGCAGAAGACCAATTGACCAAATCAGCACCCTTCTTGGTCAAATCGGTCAATGGTTTAGCAATACTAGAAAAATTGCAGATGAAGCGACGATAAAAATTAGCAAAGCCCAGGAACTTTTGCAGACTTTTCAGAGATGTCGGCTGAGTCCAATTATGGATGGCTTGGACCTTATCAGGATCCATCTCGATAGTAGAAGGGGAAAAGATGAACCCCAAAAATGAAACCTTCTGAACACCAAAGAGACACTTTGATCCCTTCACAAACAAAGAATTAGCATGCAGGACCTGAAACACCGTTCTGACCTGCTTCACATGAGACTCCCAATCATACGAGAAGATCAAAATGTCATCTAAGTACACAATCAGGAATTTATCCAGGTATTCTCGGAAGATGTCATGCATAAAGGACTGAAACACTGATGGAGCATTGGCTAGTCCGAATGGCATTACTAGATACTCAAAATGGCCCTCGGGCGTATTAAATGCAGTTTTCCACTCATCGCCTCGCTTAATACGCACAAGATTATACGCACCACGAAGATCTATCTTAGTGAACCAGCTAGCCCCCTTAATCCGAGCAAACGAATCAGATAACAATGGCAAGGGGTACTGAAATTTAACCGTGATCTTATTTAAAAGGCAGTAATCTATACAAGGTCTCAGTGAACCATCCTTCTTGGCTACAAAAAAGAACCCTGCTCCCAATGGCGACGATGACGGGCGAATATGCCCCTTCTCCAAAGACTCCTTCACATAACTCCGCATAGCGGCGTGCTCTGGCACAGATAAATTAAACAGTCGACCTTTAGGGAATTTACTACCAGGAATCAAATCGATAGCACAATCACAATCCCTATGCGGAGGTAGGGCATCGGACTTGGGCTCATCAAATACATCCCGGTAATCAGACAAGAACTCAGGAACCTCAGAAGGGGTGGATGAAGAAATAGTCAGAAATGGGACATCACCATGTACCCCCTGACAACCCCAGCTGGACACAGACATGGATTTCCAATCTAAAACTGGATTATGGACTTGTAGCCATGGCAACCCCAACACAACCACATCATGCAGATTATGCAACACCAGAAAGCGAATAACCTCCTGATGTGCAGGAGCCATGCACATGGTCAGCTGGGTCCAGTACTGAGGCTTATTCTTTTAGGCCAGGTTTAAGCTCAGGTAATACCGCCAAATGGTGCACAGATTTACGCTCGCGCAAGCGTCGACCGATCTGAATGGCCAAAGACATAGACTCATTCAGACCAGCAGGCATAGGAAATCCCACCATAACATCCTTAAGGGCTTCAGAGAGACCTTTTCTGAAAATAGCTGCGAGCGCACCTTCATTCCACTGAGTGAGTACGGACCACTTTCTAAATTTCTGACAATATACCTCTATTTCATTCTGACCCTGACACAGAGCCAGCAAATTCTTCTCTGCCTGATCCACAGAATTAGGCTCATCGTACAGCAATCCGAGCGCCAGGAAAAATGCATCGATATTACTTAATGCAGGATCCCCTGGCGCAAGGGAAAATGCCCAGTCCTGAGGATCGCCACGCAAAAAAGAAATAACGATCCTAACTTGTAGAACTGGGTCACCAGAGGAGCGAGGTTTCAAAGCCAGAAATAGTTTACAATTATTTTTGAAACTCAGAAATTTAGTTCTATCTCCAAAAAACAAATCAGGAATAGGAATTCTCGGTTCTAACATAGAATTCTGAACCACAAAGTCTTGAATACTTTGTACTCTTGCCGTGAGCTGATCCACACATGAAGACAGACCTTTAATGTCCATTGCTACACCTGTGTCCTGAACCACCCAAATGTCTAGGGGAAAAAAAAGGCAAAACACAGTGCAAAGGAAAAAAAATGGTCTCAGAACTTCTTTTTTCCCTCTATTGAGAATCATTAGTACATTGGCCTCCAGTACTGTTATGAAAGATAATTCAGAACCACAATGGACATAGAGGTCAGCGCACATACAGTGACCTGACAATAACCCAAAAAACGAGAACGAGCTCTGAGACGTGGGAACTCTGTTGACCGCAATCCCTGATTCTAACAAACCACACTAGAGGCAGCCGTGGATTGCGCCTAACGCTGCCTATGCAACTAGGCACGGCCTGAGAAACTAGCTAGCCTGAAGATAGAAAATAAGCCTACCTTGCCTCAGAGAAATACCCCAAAGGAAAAGGCAGCCCCCACATATAATGACTGTGAGTAAAGATGAAGAGACAAACGTAGAGATGAAATAGATTTAGCAAAGTGAGGCCCAACTTTCTGAACAGAGCGAGGATAGGAAAGGTAACTTTGCGGTCAACACAAAACCCTTCAAAAACCACGCAAAGGGGGCAAAAAGACCCTCCGTACCGAACTAACGGCACAGAGGTACACCCTCTGCGTCCCAGAGCTTCCAGCAAGCAGAAAAAAACAAATTGACAAGCTGGACAGAAAAAAAACAGCAAACAAATAGCAAAGAGGAACTTAGCTATGCAGAGCAGCAAGCCACAGGAACGATCCAGGAGGAAACAGGTCCAACACTAGAACATTGACTGGAGGCCAGGATCAAAGCACTGGGTGGAGTTAAATAGAGAAACACCTAACGACCTCACCACATCACCTGAGGAAGGAAACTCAGAACCCGCAGTACCACTTCCCTCCACCAACGGAAGCTCACAGAGAGAACCAGCCGAAGTACCACTTGTGACCACAGGAGGGAGCTCTGCCACAGAATTCACAACATCCATCCACTTCAGCCTATATTCCATCATAATAAATCCCCAGATCTACGTCCTTCTACAGAACCTAATAATTGTATGATGCAATATTGTTCTGCTCCAGGAAGACATCCAGGCCTCTCTTGAACCCCTCGACTGAGTTCGCCATCACCACCTCTTCAGGCAAGCAATTCCAGATTCTCACCGCCCCAAACAGTAAATAACCCTCTTCTATGTTGGTGGAAAAACCTTCTATCCTCCAGACGCAAAGAATGCCCCCTTGTGTCCGTCACCTTCCTTGGTATAAACAGATCCTCAGCGAGATATTTGTATTGTCCCCTTATATACTTATACATGGTTATTAGATCGCCCCTTAGTCGTCTTTTTTCTAGACTAAATAATCCTAATTTCGCTAATCTATCTGGGTATTGTAGTTCTCCCATCCCCTTTATTAATTTTGTTGCCCTCCTTTGTACTCTCTCTAGTTCCATTATATCCTTCCTGAGCACCAGTGCCCAAAACTGGACACAGTACTCCATGTGCGGTCTAACTAGGGATTTGTACAGAGGCAGTATAATGCTCTCATCATGTGTATCCAAACCTCTTTTAATGCACCCCATGATCCTGTTTGCCTTGGCAGCTGCTGCCTGGCACTGCCTGCTCAAGGTAAGTTTATCATTAACTAGGATCCCCAAGTCCTTCTCCCTGTCAGATTTACCCAGTGGTTTCCCATTCAGTGTGTAATGGTGATATTGATTCCTTCTTCCCATGTGTATAACCTCACATTTATCAGTTAAACCTCATCTGCCACCTTTCAGCCCAAGTTTCCAACTTATCCAGATCCATTTGTAGCAGAATACTATCTTCTCTTGTATTAACTGCTTTACGTTGTTTTGTATCATCTGCAAATATCGATATTTTACTGTGTAAACCTTCTATCAGATCATTAATGAATATGTTGAAGAGAACAGGTCCCAATACCGACCCCTGCAGTACCCCACTGGTCACAGCGACCCAGTTAGAGACCATACCATTTATAACCACCCTCTGCTTTCTATCACTAAGCCAGTTACTAACCCATTTACACACATTTTCCCCCAGACTAAGCATTCTCATTTTGTGTACCAACTTCTTGTGCGGCACGGTATCAAACGCTTTGGAAAAATCGAGACATACCACGTCCAATGACTCACCGTGGTCCAGCCTATAGCTTACCTCTTCATAAAAACTGATTAGATTGGTTTGACAGGAGTGATTTCTCATAAACCCATCCTGATATGGAGTTAAACAGTTATTCTCATTGAGATAATCCAGAATAACATCCTTTAGAAACCCTTCAAATATTTTACCAACAATAGAGGTTAGACTTACTGGCCTATAATTTCCAGGTTCACTATTAGAGCCCTTTTTGAATATTGGCACCACATTTGCTATGCGCCAGTCCTGCGGAACAGACCATGTCGCTATAGAGTCCCTAAAAATAAGAAATAATGGTTTATCTATTACATTACTTAGTTCTCTTAGTACTTAGTACTTAGTGATAGGGTCTATCACAGTGATCAAAATGAACCAATAGGAAAATGTCCTATTGTTGCCGGGTGTCAGTTGGCAGATCTCGGTGAGAGCACTGCGCATGCACTCGCCAAGAAGACGCTGGCGGCCCGTGGGGTCTTCATGGAGGGATGCATGGATACCAGAGGTAACAGGGGGGGGGGGTGAACGGAAGACCGGGGGACCCTCTTTCTCTTTCCTCTGATGTGCCATCACATCAGAGGAGAGAGAAATTTAATGAAAAATTGGCCTTTTTTTGCGGTCACCATTATACCGTTAATAATGGCGATCGCAACTCCGGGGTTAGCAAAAACAGACCCAAAACATGTTTTCTGGGGTGTCAGCTACCCCGGTAGCTGAGACCCCGGAGAAATTCCGATGCTGGGGGGCGCTATACACTTAAACCTCAGTGCAGTTAAAAAGCAGCGCTGTGGTTTAAGTACCCTTAACACTAAAAGGTGTTTCGTCGGTCGTTTAGGGGTTAAATGCATTTTATTTTATTTGTAAAAATCATTAAACATTCAAATGATTCTCTGTTTTTAAGCAGAACTGAAAAACTGTAAAAGCCCTACTTCCTATTTTCTATCATTGCAACATAATTCGAACATGAATTGCATTTTCTCACTAGATACGATACTAACATAGTTAGTAAGGCCGAAAAAAGACATTTGTCCATCCAGTTCAGCCTATATTCCATCATAATAAATCCCCAGATTTACGTCCTTTTACAGAACCTAATAATTGTATGATACAATATTGTTCTGCTCCAGGAAGACATCCAGGCCTCTCTTGAACCCCTCGACTGAGTTCGCCATCACCACCTCCTCAGGCAAGCAATTCCAGATTCTCACTGCCCTAACAGTAAAGAATCCTCTTCTATGTTGGTGGAAAAACCTTCTCTCCTCCAGACGCAAAGAATGCCCCCTTGTGCCCGTCACCTTCCTTGGTATAAACAAATCCTCAGCGAGATATTTGTATTGTCCCCTTATATACTTATACATGGTTCTCAGATCGCCCCTCAGTCGTCTTTTTTCTAGACTAAATAATCCTAATTTCGCTAATCTAGGTATTGTAGTTCTCCCATCCCCTTTATTAATTTTGTTGCCCTCCTTTGTACTCTCTCTAGTTCCATTATATCCTTCCTGAGCACCGGTGCCCAAAACTGGACACAGTACTCCATGTGCGGTCTAACTAGGGATTTGTACAGAGGCAGTATAATGCTCTCATCATGTGTATCCAGACCTCTTTTAATGCACCCCATGATCCTGTTTGCCTTGGCAGCTGCTGCCTGGCACTGGCTGCTCCAGGTAAGTTTATCATTAACTAGGATCCCCAAGTCCTTCTCCCTGTCAGATTTACCCAGTGGTTTCCCGTTCAGTGTGTAATGGTGATATTGATTCCTTCTTCCCATGTGTATAACCTTACATTTATCATTGTTAAACCTCATCTGCCACCTTTCAGCCCAAGTTTCCAACCTATCCAGATCCATCTGTAGCAGAATACTATCTTCTCTTGTATTAACTGCTTTACATAGTTTTGTATCATCTGCAAATATCGATATTTTACTTTGTAAACCTTCTACCAGATCATTAATGAATATGTTGAAGAGAACAGGTCCCAATACCGACCTCTGCGGTACCCCACTGGTCACAGCAACCCAGTTAGAGACCATACCATTTATAACCACCCTCTGCTTTCTATCACTAAGCCAGTTACTAACCCATTTACACACATTTTCCCCCAGACCAAGCATTCTCATTTTGTGTACCAACCTCTTGTGCGGCACGGTATCAAACGCTTTGGAAAAATCGAGATATACCACGTCCAATGACTCACCATTGTCCAGCCTATAGCTTACCTCTTCATAAAAACTGATTAGATTGGTTTGACAGGAGCGATTTCTCATAAACCCATGCTGATATGGAGTTAAACAGTTATTCTCATTGAGATAATCCAGAATAACATCCTTCAGAAACCCTTCAAATATTTTACCAACAATAGAGGTTAGACTTACTGGCCTATAATTTCCAGGTTCACTTTTAGAGCCCTTTTTGAATATTGGCACCACATTTGCTATGCGCCAGTCCTGCGGAACAGACCCCGTCGCTATAGAGTCCCTAAAAATAAGAAATAATGGTTTATCTATTACATTACTTAGTTCTCTTAGTACTCGTGGGTGTATGCCATCCGGACCCGGAGATTTATCTATTTTAATCTTATTTAGCCGGTTTCGCACCTCTTCTTGGGTTAGATTGGTGACCCTTAATATAGGGTTTTCATTGTTTCTTGGGATTTCACCTAGCATTTCATTTTCCACCGTGAATACCGTGGAGAAGAAGGTGTTTAAAGGGAACCTGTCACCCCGTTTTTTCAGATTGAGATATAAATACTGTTAAATAGAGCCTGGGCTGTGCATTACAATAGTGTATGTAGTGTACCCTGATTCCCCACCTATGCTGCAAAATACATTACCAAAGTCGCCGTTTTCGCCTGTCAATCAGGCTGGTCAGGTCGGGAGGGCGTGTTAACAGCGCTGTTTCTTCCTCAGCTTTACGTTGGTGGCGTAGTGGTGTGCGCATGTTGAGGTGACTAATCCACTGTGGGCACGTGAACAAGGATCAGGGTACACTACATACACTATTGTAACGCACAGCGCAGGCCCTATTTAACAGTATTTATATCTCAATCTGAAAAAACGGGGTGACAGGTTCCCTTTAATATGTAAGCTTTTTCCTCGTCATCTACAACCATTCTTTCCTCACTATTTTTTAAGGGGCCTACATTTTCAGTTTTTATTCTTTTACTATTGATATAGTTGAAGAGCAGTTTTGGATTAGTTTTACTCTCCTTAGCAATGTGCTTCTCTGTTTCCTTTTTGGCAGCTTTAATTAGTTTTTTAGATAAAGTATTTTTCTCCCTATAGTTTTTTAGAGCTTCAATGGTGCCATCCTGCTTTAGTAGTGCAAATGCTTTCTTTTTACTGTTAATTGCCTGTCTTACTTCTTTGTTTAGCCACATTGGGTTTTTCCTATTTCTAGTCCTTTTATTCCCACAAGGTATAAACCGCTTACAGTGCCTATTTAGGATGTTCTTAAACATTTTCCATTTAATATCTGTATTCTTATTTCTGAGGATATTGTCCCAGTCTACCAGATTAAGGGCATCTCTAAGCTGGTCAAACTTTGCCTTCCTAAAGTTCAGTGTTTTTGTGACTCCCTGACAAGTCCCCCTAGTGAAAGACAGGTGAAACTGTACAATATTGTGGTAACTATTTCCTAGATGCCCGACCACCTGCAGATTTGTTATTCTGTCAGGTCTATTTGATAGTATTAGGTCTAAAAGTGCTGCTCCTCTGGTTGGATTCTGCACCAATTGTGAAAGATAATTTTTCTTGGTTATTAGCAGAAACCTGTTGCCTTTATGGGTTTCACAGGTTTCTGTTTCCCAGTTAATATCCGGGTAGTTACAGTCCCCCATAACCAGGACCTCATTATGGGTTGCAGCTTCATCTATCTGCTTTAGAAGTAGACTTTCCATGATTTCTGTTATATTTGGGGGTTTGTAACAGACCCCAATGAGAATTTTGTTACCATTTTTCCCTCCATGAATTTCGACCCATATGGACTCGACATCCTCATTCCCTTCGCTAATATCCTCCCTTAAAGTGGACTTTAGACAAGACTTTACATAGAGACAAACCCCTCCTCCTCTCCGATTTTTACGATCCTTTCTAAACAGACTGTAACCCTGTAAGTTAACTGCCCAGTCATAGCTTTCATCTAACCATGTCTCGGTTATTCCCACTATGTCAAAGTTACCTGTAGATATTTCTGCTTCTAGTTCTTCCATCTTGTTTGTCAGGCTTCTGGCGTTTGCGAGCATGCAGTTTAGAGGATTTTGTTTTGTTCCAATCTCCTCGCTGTGGATTGTTTTAGAAATGTTCTTACCTCCCTTCTGAGTATGTTTTCCTGGGTCTTCTTTGTTCGAGTCTAATGTTTTTCTTCCCGTCCCCTCTTCTTCTAGTTTAACGCCCTCCTGATGAGTGTAGCAAGTCTTCTGGCGAATGTGTGTTTCCCAGGTTTGTTGAGGTGTAGTCCGTCTCTGGCGAGGAGTCCATCGTACAAGTAATTCACACCGTGGTCCAGGAATCCGAATCCTTGTTGTCTGCACCATCGTCTTAGCCAGTTGTTCGCATCAAGGATCCTGTTCCATCTCCTGGTGCCATGCCCGTCTACTGGAAGGATAGAAAAAAAAACTACCTATGCATCCAGTTCCTTTACTTTCTTCCCCAACTCTTCAAAGTCCTTGCAGAGTGTCGGTAGGTATCCTATCGGTCACATCCTTGATCATCGAACCTGGAAGGCAGCATACTTCTCTTGCGGTTATGTCCGGTCTGCAGATGGCTGCTTCTGTGCCTCTCAGTAGTGAGTCTCCCACCACCACCACTCTTCGTTGCTTCTTGGCTGTACTTTTTGCTGTCACTTGTTGCTGTGTGCCCTTTACTTTTTTGCTTGCTGGTATTGCTTCATCCTTAGGTGTGCCATCTTCATCCTCTACAAAGATTTGATATCGGTTCTTCAGTTGTGTGGTTGGTGATTTCTCCATGGTCTTCTTGCTTCTTTTGGTCACATGCTTCCACTCATCTGCTTTTGGAGGTTCTCTGACACTTTTTTCACCTTCTGTGACCAGTAGAGATGCTTCTGTTCTGTCTAGGAAGTCTTCATTCTCTTTGATGAGTTTCAAAGTTGCTATTCTTTCTTCCAGACCCCGCACCTTTTCTTCTAAAAGGGCCACTAGTCTACACTTCTGACAGGTGAAATTGGATTCTTCTTCTGGTCGATCTGTGAACATGTAGCACATGCTGCAGCTCACCATGTAGGTTGTCACATCGGCCATGTTGCCTCTAGATCCTGCTGACTTGCTGTGTGTTTTCCTTCTTGTGTAATCTACTCAGCCAAGCTTTTTTGCAATAATGTCCTACAGACAAAAATTTGTCCGCCGTAAGGCACGCGGTTTGGTGATGCTTTCCAAGCAGCTGGTCCCGGCCTGTACCCAACGATCTTCTTGCTTAGGGAGACTCTTCGCTTTTCCCAGAAGGCACCTGGAATATGCAAATTATCCTCCTCAAGCTTGAATCCCTGGTTTGGTGATGCTTTCCAAGCAGCTGGTCCCGGCTGTACCCAACGATCTTCTTGCTTAGGGAGACTCTTCGCTTTTCCCAGAAGGCACCTGGAATATGCAAATTATCCTCCTCAAGCTTGAATCCCTGGTTTGGTGATGCTTTCCAAGCAGCTGGTCCCGGCTGTACCCAACGATCTTCTTGCTTAGGGATACTCTTCGCTTTTCCCAGAAGGCACCTGGAATATGCAAATTATCCTCCTCAAGCTTGAATCCCTGGTTTGGTGATGCTTTCCAAGCAGCTGGTCCCGGCTGTACCCAACGATCTTCTTGCTTAGGGAGACTCTTCGCTTTTCCCAGAAGGCACCTGGAATATGCAAATTATCCTCCTCAAGCTTGAATCCCTGGTTTGGTGATGCTTTCCAGGCAGCTGGTCCCGGCTGTACCCAACGATCTTCTTGCTTAGGGAGACTCTTCGCTTTTCCCAGAAGGCACCTGGAATATGCAAATTATCCTCCTCAAGCTTGAATCCCTGGTTTGGTGATGCTTTCCAAGCAGCTGGTCCCGGCTGTACCCAACGATCTTCTTGCTTAGGGAGACTCTTCGCTTTTCCCAGAAGGCACCTGGAATATGCAAATTATCCTCCTCAAGCTTGAATCCCTGGTTTGGTGATGCTTTCCAAGCAGCTGGTCCCGGCTGTACCCAACGATCTTCTTGCTTAGGGAGACTCTTCGCTTTTCCCAGAAGGCACCTGGAATATGCAAATTATCCTCCTCAAGCTTGAATCCCTGGTTTGGTGATGCTTTCCAAGCAGCTGGTCCCGGCTGTACCCAACGATCTTCTTGCTTAGGGAGACTCTTCGCTTTTCCCAGAAGGCACCTGGAATATGCAAATTATCCTCCTCAAGCTTGAATCCCTGGTTTGGTGATGCTTTCCAAGCAGCTGGTCCCGGCTGTACCCAACGATCTTCTTGCTTAGGGATACTCTTCGCTTTTCCCAGAAGGCACCTGGAATATGCAAATTATCCTCCTCAAGCTTGAATCCCTGGTTTGGTGATGCTTTCCAAGCAGCTGGTCCCGGCTGTACCCAACGATCTTCTTGCTTAGGGAGGCTCTTCGCTTTTCCCAGAAGGCACCTGGAATATGCAAATTATCCTCCTCAAGCTTGAATCCCTGGTTTGGTGATGCTTTCCAAGCAGCTGGTCCCGGCTGTACCCAACGATCTTCTTGCTTAGGGAGACTCTTTGCTTTTCCCAGAAGGCACCTGGAATATGCAAATTATCCTCCTCAAGCTTGAATCCCTGGTTTGGTGATGCTTTCCAAGCAGCTGGTCCCGGCTGTACCCAATGATCTTCTTGCTTAGGGAGAGTCTTCGCTTTTCCCAGAAGGCACCTGGAATATGCAAATTATCCTCCTCAAGCTTGAATCCCTGGTTTAGTGATGCTTTCCAAGCAGCTGGTCCCGGCTGTACCCAACGATCTTCTTGCTTAGGGAGACTCTTCGCTTTTCCCAGAAGGCACCTGGAATATGCAAATTATCCTGGAATATGCAAATTATAACACTAAGTCATGTGTTTACAGCCAGCAGTTGTTATGAATCAGTTACTGTCTTTTGACAAAGATTTTCAATGTGTTTTTTTTTGCTAAGCCAACAATATTATATTCATTATGTAAAATTGAGGCAGATCACTGAGGGATCAGAGACCTGTCAGAAGCCATACACATGAATACCTAATCAGGGCACCACATGATAACACCCCCACACACCCGAAGGCTGCCCTGGATTTCATCAACCAAGGTATCATTTTAATCAGTATAACTGCGCCAACCTGACACTGTCTGTAGGTTACTGAGCACAATCCTGCTGACAGGTTCCCTTTAAAGTTGTTTCTTTTAAAAAAATATTGTACCACATGAACCACAGAAGAGTTATTATATTAAAATCAGAAGGAAGTTTATTAAAAAGAGAACTTGAACTTCAATCCAGTCCAAAATCTACATAAAGAATATGGGCCCGATACAGCAAACTTTTTACGCAAGTATTCTGGGGTAAAAAGCTTTGAAATTCTCATAATTTTGGTGCAACTTGCAGCTGCGCTGAAATTACGTGACTTTTTGTGTTTTCACACCATTTTCTCCCATCCATCCAACCATGCCGAGGTGTAACTTTAACATGGCTTCGGCACTCTTTGATTAAAATACGCTAACCAGGTGCATTGCATTTTTACAGTTTGCAGTGGCATTGGAGTTCATGTACAGTGGGTACGGAAAGGATTACAAGGAGGAGCACAATGAAATGGACAGCATGTGACAGCTTGTGACTAGTGTTGAGCGATACCTTCCGATATCCAGAAGTATGTGCGGGCCTACCAGGGCTCTGTGTGGGCCTACCGGGGCTCTGTGCAGGCCTACCAGGGCTCTATGCGGGCTGCCGGGGCTGTATGCGGGCTGCCGGGGCTCTGTACGGGCCTGTCAGGGCTGTATGCGGGCCTGTCGAGGCTGTATGCGGGCTGCCGGGGCTCTAGCCAACCTGCCGGGGCTGCCCAGGCTCTATGCGGCCAGCTGGGGCTCTGTGCGTGTGTGCAGGCATCATCCAATGGGACTACAAGTCCCATCGGATGATGCCTGCTACACTGACAGTGATTGACACATTAGCCAATGATGGGACAGTAGTAGTCCCATCTACAGTTGAGCGAATTTTATTTTTTTAGGATCGAGTCGGGTTTCGGGAAACCCGACTTTCTCAAAAGTCGGGTGAAATCGGCCGATTATTGCGAAAAGACGAGGGCCGACTGAAACACGAAACCCAATGCAAGTCAATGGGGAATCAAAGTCGGCAGTGAGTGGAGGACAGCAAAACACCTACAGTGCCCATTTTATTGCCAAAAACATTAATTTGTATTACTGAAGCTTGTCAATCTTAATTTACTTCATAATAATAGTTAGGCATTGAAAACAGGGGGTCATTTGGCTAAAGCTGTGGGGGTGGTAGGGCTGGCTCAAGATTTTCGTGGGCCCAGGAAACGTGGAATACGTCACGGCGGTGGAGCAGGGAGAGGTAAGTATTTCAACTTTGCAAGTGCTGTGATCCTGAACAAGCAGGGGGGCCCACTATTTGGCACTGGCACAGGGCCCCTCATAGTACGGCGGTGTGTTTGATGGCGCGTGGCGCCTCCCACTGCCAGAGACACTTTTGCGTACTATGAGGGGCCCTGTGCCAGTCCAACAAGTATGCCCCTACCACCTGATGAAGGAACCTGCACTTTCATCTGCACATTCCTCTTTGTCCCCGTGTAAAGTGGTATAGTATGCGGGAAGGGGAACCTGACTTTCAGCAGGGTCAAATTCTGGCTGTGTAGAGTGCAAGGGGAATGTAGTGGTCTGGGTCAATGTACCAACAGACTCATCTAGCAGTGGCTGGGCAATGGACAGGATGAGGAGGAAACACAGATATAGGCCCAAAATAAAAAAGTAGGCTAAAAGAAGTTCAAAATTGGTAACAGGACTAAACAGGCGTCATAGCTTTGTTCAGTGGAGGACAACTGTAATGAGTGGCGCAGACACAGTTAGTAGGCCCAAAAAAGTAAGTAGGCTATATGCAGTTCAAAATTGGTAACTAGACTAAACAGGCGGCATTGCTTTGTTCAGAGGAGGACAACTGTAAAGAGACGCTGACACAGTTAGTAGGCCCAAAAAAGTAAGTGGGCTAAATGCAGTTCAAAATTGCTAACAGGACTAAAAAGGTGGCA
The DNA here is from genome assembly GCF_032444005.1 of Ranitomeya imitator. Taxonomy (NCBI): domain Eukaryota; kingdom Metazoa; phylum Chordata; class Amphibia; order Anura; family Dendrobatidae; genus Ranitomeya; species Ranitomeya imitator. The sequence continues at coordinate 205,137,640 of NC_091287.1, read as the reverse complement.
TTGCTTTGTTCAGCGGAGCACAACTATAATGAGAGGCTGACACAGTTAGTAGGCCAAAAAAGTTAGTAGGCTAAATGCAGTTCAAAATTGCTAACAGGACTAAACAGGCGGCATTGCTTTGTTCAGTGGAGGACAACTGTAATGAGGGGCAGACAGTTAGTAGCCCAAAAAAGTAAGTAGGCTAAATGCAGTTCAAAATTGATAACAGGACTAAACAGGCGGCATTGCTTTGTTCAGTGGAGGACAACTGTAATGAGGGGCAGACAGTTAGTAGCCCAAAAAAGTAAGTAGGCTAAATGCAGTTCAAAATTGCTAACAGGACTAAACAGGCGGCATTGCTTTGTTCAGTGGAGGACAACTGTAATGAGGGGCTGACACAGTTAGTAGGCCCAAAAAAGTAAGTAGGCTAAATGCAGTTCAAAATTGGTAACAGGACTAAAAAGGCGGCATTGCTTTGTTCAGCGGAGGACAACTGTAAAGAGACGCTGACACAGTTAGTAGGCCCAAAAAAGGAAGTAAGCTAAATGCAGTTCAAAATTGCTAACAGGACTAAACTGGCGGCATTGCTTTGTTCAGCGGAGGACAACTGTAATGAGAGGCTGACACAGTTAGTAGGCCCAAAAAAAGTAAGTAGGCTAAATGCAGTTCAAAATTGCTAACAGGACTAAACTGGCAGCATTGCTTTGTTCAGCGGAGGACAACTGTAAGGAGTGGCTGACACAGTTACTAGGCCCAAATAAGTAAGTAGGCTAACTGCAGTTCAAAATTGCTAACAAGACTAAACAGGCGGCATTGCTTTGTTCAGCGGAGGATTTAACAGCACAGACTACACAGTGGTGGAGCAGGGAGATATAAGTATTGCAAGTGGTAGAGCACTGTTCGAGCTGGGGGGGAACACTCTCTCGTGGGCGGCGGTACTGGCACAGGGCCCCTCATCTTACGACGGTGTGTCTGACGTTGGTTGGACACCACCACCATCAGAGACACTTCATTGTACTATGAGGGACCCTGTGCCAGTGCCGTCGACCAAGAGTGGGCACACCCACCTGTCCAGGCAAATGAGACTCGCACGGGTGCTTGCGCCAGGTGGTGACCACGGCCCTGTGGGTGGAGTCAGCCCATTTAGGGAGGCATAAAAATGGCCTATGGTGGACACTCAGCAGCTGCAAATGGAGGAATTGGAGCAGTCAGTAAGAGGAGGCCAAAAGCAAGACATTTTTCAGGCAAGCTACGTGTCAGCAGGGGAAGGTGAGGCAAAATAATTTGCAATCCATGATTGGTTCATTTTAATGAAGGTTAGATCATCAAGATTTCAGGTAGCCAGATGTGTCCTTTTTTCGGTCAGTACTGAACCAGCAGCACTGAAGACTTTTTCTGATAGCACACTAGCAGCTGGGCAAGCAAGCTCCTGTAATGCATATTCTGCCAATTCAGGCCAGGTGTCTATTTTAGATGCCCAGTAATCAAAGGGGAATGACCTGTGAGGGAGAACATCTATAAGGGAGGAAAAATAGTTCATAACCATACTGGACAAATGCTGTCTCCTGTCACTTTGAATCAATGCAGCAGTACCTGTCGTGTCATTGCGAAATCACTCCACAACCTGGTGATAAAACCCCTCTGTCCAACGCCACTTCGGATTTTTGCACCTCTAGCACCTCTGCCATGTTGCCCCCTACAGCTCGTGTGAGAACCATCACCGCCGCTGTGTGCTGGGAATGCCTGAACCAAATGGTCTACAAGAGTTGCTTGTTTGGTAGCCAATATTTGCTCAAGGTTCTCATGTGGCATGATATTTTGTAATTTTCCTTTATATTGTGGATCCAGGAGGCAGGCCAACCAGTAATCGTCATCATCAGTCATCATTTTGATAAAGCGGGGGTCCCTTTTTAGGGTACGCAAGGCATACTCAGCCATGTGGGCCAATGTTCCAGGTGTCAATTCACTGCTTTTGCTGGGTTGAGGAGCACTTTCTTGCAAATCAACATCACTTGTGTCGCGCAAAAACCCTGTACCTGACCTTGAAGAAGCACTGCACCTCCAGGTTCAAGGTGTGAGCCAGGAAAGGTATGTGTTTCAGTTCTAAAAGGGCTATGGCAGCCATGAAATTCCTTCCGTTATCACTGACTAGCTTGCCTGCCTCATGATGTACACTGCCCAGCCATGACTGAGTTTCTTGCTGCATGTACTCGGCCAGTACTAACGCGGTGTGCCTATTGTCGCCCAAACACTTTGTTTCTAACACAGCCTGCTGACGCTTACCACTAGCTGTTCCATAATGTGACATCTCGTGTGCAACTCTGGCAGCTGCGGATGGAGTGATCGTGCGACTGCGCTCTGTGGATGAGCTTTCGCTTCTGGAGGAGGAGGAGGAGGAGGTGTGGCGAACGCCAACAGCCAACTGTTTCCTAGACTGTTTCCTAGGCAGAACTCTCCCACTATGACTGTCCCCTGTGGACCCTGCATCCACCAGATTAATCCAGTGCGCCGTGATGGACACGTTACATCCCTGGCCATGCCTACTGGTCCATACATCTGTTGTGAGGTGCACCTTTCCACTGACTGATTGCCTCAGTGCATGGACAATGCGGTCTTTGACATGCTGGTGGAGGGCTGGGATGGCTTTTCTCGCAAAGAAGTGCCGACTGCGTAGGTCATAGCGTGGTACTGCGTAGGCCATCAGGTCTTTGAAAGCTTCACTTTCAAACAACCGGAAGGGCATCCTCTCTAACGAGATTAGTCTAGCAATGTGGGCGTTAAAACCCTGTGTAGGCGGATGAGAGGATGAGTACTTTCTTTTCCTAACGAGAGTCTCTTGTAGGGTGAGCTGGACTGGAGAGCTGCATAAGGTGGAACTAGCGGAGGTGGTGGTAGACATGGCAGATTGAGAGAGGGTTGGTGATGGTATTCTCGATGTTGGCCTACATACAGTGTTTCCTACCAAGAACCTTGTGATTCCCTGACTGCTTTGGCCTTGCGACGTTACCTCCACATTTGCTGCTGGTGGAGTTCTAACCAGTGGGCTTACAGTGAGGGAAGCAATGTAGCGTTGCTGACTACCTTCATTCTGAGCAGGTGCACCAACGGTACGGGACGTTTGGTAGTTAGTGCAGGCTTGCAAGTGCATTCTGGTTAAATGTCTAAGCATGCATGTTGCATTTAAACTTTGAAGATTTTTCCCTCTGCTAAAGGTCTTTAAGCATTTCTTACAGATAACTTTTGACTGATCTTTCGGATCTTGGTTAAAAAATTGCCACACTGCACTCTTCCTACTATGGAATACCTTTTCAGGCATTGCACGCTGTGCTACTTTCACCAGATGGCCACGTTGTCCTAAAACTGATTTTGTTTTTGACAAACAATTTTGGCCTGATACGGGCCTGCCAGATGACAGCTGTTGCAATGTAGATGGCTGCTGTGGATCATCCTCCTCCGCTTCAGAGCTACTGGCAGCGGCACCCTCTTCCCCCAATGGCTGCCAATCTTGGTCAACAACTGGGTCATCTATCGCCTCCTCTTCAATGTCATGTGCACCTTCCTCTTTGTCACCGTGTAAGGTGCTATAGCGTTCGTGACGGGGCACCATAGTCTCATCAGGGTCAGATTCTGGCTCAGTACACTGCGAGGGCAGTGTAGTGATCTGAGTCAATGGAACAGCATAATAATCTAGCTGTGGCTGTGCATCTGTGCACTCCATGTCCGATTCATCTTGTAATGGGCAGTTAACAATTTCCCGTTCTAACCCAGGCACGGTATGTGTAAAGAGCTCCATGGAGTAACCTGTAGTGTTGCCTGTCGCATCCTTCACTTTTGGTTTGGGTGAAAGACACAAGGAAGAGACTTGTTCCTGACCGGGAGCATCCACTGATGACTCGCTGCTTTTATATTTCAAACTTTCTGAAGAGGAGGCGAAAGAGCTAGAGGTTGAGTCAGCAAGGAAAGCCAAAACTTTTTCCTGCTGCTCCGGCTTTAAAAGCCGTTTTCCTACTCCCAGATCATGGAGCTTTCGAGGCCTTGTGTAGCCAGACGATGACGCTGGCTCAAAACCTCGAGCCTTAGGTGCTATTTTGCTTTTCCCACTACCACCAGATGCTCCACCACCACCATCAGTACCAGCTGGCAACGACTGCCCACGGCCTCTTCCACCAGACTTCCTCATTTTTGGGAAAATCTAACAAAAATAACAACCGTTATATGGTACTGTAAAACAAGGTAGAAGGTGTATAGAAACTTGTTGAGAATTTAAATCTCCCATTTTTTGAAGGAGACTGAACCAAATCTCAGGCCCAGTGTATAACGCTACACAATGTAAGTGGCAGAACATTGCTGGAAGATATATACGACAAACTAACAGAACTGACATAGATCTACTTTGTGACAATTTAAATCTCCCTTATTTGGGGGGAGGCTGCACCAAAACTCAGGCACAGTGTATAACACTACACAATGTAAGTGGCAGAATGTGGCAGGCTGATATACGACAAACTAACGGAATTGATGTAAATCCACTTTCTGACAATTTAAATCTCCCTTTTTTGGGGGGGAGACTGCACCAAAACTCAGGCCCAGTGTATAACACTACACAATGTAAGTGGCAGAGCGTGGCTGGCTGATATACGACAAACTAACAGAACTGACATAGATCCACTTTGTGACAATTTAAATCTCCCTCTTTTGGGGGGGAGACTGCACCAAAACTCAGGCACAGTGTATAACACTATACAATGTAAGTGGCAGAACGTGGCTGGCTGATATACGAGAAACTAACAGAACTGACGTAGATCCACTTAGTGACAATTTAAATCTCCCTTTTTTTGGAGGGAGACTGCACCAAAACTCAGGCCCAGTGTATAACACACACAATGTAAGTGGCAGAACGTAGCTGGAAGATATATACAACAAACTAACAGAACTGACGTAGATCCACTTAGTGACAATTTAAATCTCCCATTTTTTGGAGGGAGACTGCACCAAAACTCAGGCCCAGTGTATAACACTACACAATGTAAGTGGCAGAACGTGGCTGGAAGATATATGAAAAAATAGAAGGACTGTAGTACAATTTCAATCTCCCCATAATGATCTCAGGACAAGTATGGCAGCAATAAAAAGGACTGCTGCACACAAAAGTGAGGACAAATAAACAAGATAACTGTGCAGAAAGGAGCAACAGGATTTTTGCTTTTAAAAAAGCAGTTGGTTTGCACAGCAGCGTACAAACAGCAATGCAGCTATCAGGGAGCCTTATAAGGCAGCCTAATAAGCTACAGAGCTGATGCACAAAAATATAAACTCCACTGTCCCTGCAAAGAAAAGGTGGTGTTGGACAGTGGAATTTGCTACAGCACAAGCAGTTTTGGGGCTTAACCTTCCCTCCCTAACTATATCCCTTCTTCTGATGCAGCTGCAGCAACCTCTCCTTATGCTACGATCGGCAGAAGTAAGATGGCGGTCAGCGTGGATGCCCCTTTATAGCCCCTGTGATGCTGCAGAAAGCAAGCCAATCACTGTCATTCCCTTCTCTAAGATGGTGGGGACTGAGACATATGCCATCACGCTGCCCACACTCTGCGCCCTCCTTCATTGGCTGAAAAATGGCGCTGAAAGCGTCATACGAAACGCAACTTTGGCGCGAAGATCGACGACCTCATGTCCGATCCCACACTAGGATCGGGTCAGGTTTCACGAAACCCGACTTTGCCGAAAGTCGGCGATTATTGAATTTGTCCAATCCGTTTCGCTCAACCCTAGTCCCATCATCCGGCAAATGTGTTGAATGAAAAAAAAACAAAAAAAAAAAACCACATACATACTCCATACATACTCCATATATACTCCATACATACTCCATACATACTTCATACATACTACGTACAGTACATTCATATATTACATACAATTCATACATATAGACATACAGTACATTAAACATAGATTACATACTCACCATTACTTGTCATTTTGATCCCCCAAGCCAGTGTAATCTGTAAAAAAGATTAAAATAACAAACAACCAATATACTCCCTGTCTGTAGAAATCCACGAGTGTCCCACGACGATCTCCCGTGGAGAGCAGCAGCATCCGATGATGCGACCGCTCTCCAGGGGCTCCAGGAACACAATGATGGGAGGAAGGTATCCTTCCGCACTGTATTCCTCCTCCGCCGCTGTAAAAAAATAGTCCCTAGTCTCACTTTTGGCATTGCTGGGTGAGAAATTTTCCCACGCAATGGTGCAGGTTTTGATGCTGGTTTTTGGTGCCGTTTTTTATCCTGTTTTTGATGCAGTTTTTGGTGCACTTTTTGATGCAGGTTTTTGATGCTGTTTTTGATGCGATTTTTGATGCTGTATTTGATGCTGTTTTTGGTGCAGTTTTTGATGCAGGTTTTCGATGCTGTTTTTGATGCAGATTTATGTGCAGGTTTTGATGCTGATTTTTTTTTTTTTTCGCAGTGCCTGCGATTAAAGTGAAATTAAGTCACTCCTCTCCACACCCATGAGGGCATGGGGAAATGTGAATATTAATTTCACTATAGCAGAGGGAACAGGCTTAGGCTTCCTGTCACCTGCTGCTGCTCTGCTGGCACCTGGGGCCCGCATAGCAGCTGCGTGGTGTGCCGCTATTAGCGACACCCCACTGGCTGGGGGCCACTAGAGCAGCGGTGGCCCTAGACAGCTGCTGGCCCTGTATGCCAGCAGGTGTCAGGGCCTGTGCCCACCGGAGAATCCTCCGGTTCTCTGATGGCCCAGTTCGACCCTGCTCTCTCATACTCGTCACTGGAAGTTCAGCATATCATCTCATGGCAAAAAACTCTCTGAAGATCTGAAAAAAAGAGTTGCTGCTCTTCATAAAGATGTAGACGCAAACAAGGGTAAAAAGCAACCCATAAAGTATATAATCTTAAAAATTTATTTTCATTTAGAATAATTAAAACAAATAAACAGAGAAATCAGATAGTATTAGGGTATGTGTCCACTTTCAGGATGGCCGGCGGTATCGCCGGAGGGCTTAGCCGCTCTGCGGTAAGCCCCGCCCCCTTTCTGGGACGCGATGATGCCGGATGTGTTCACAGCACACATCCGGCATCATCGCTCCCCACCATAGGGCCCTGTGCTATATCTTGCGGCGACGCAGCGTCGCCGCAAGATATACGGACATGCTGCGATCTTAAAAGACGCGCAGCATGTCCGGAGTCGCAGGGCCGCCGCGTGCGTGTTACCACGCATAGTGGAGACGGGATTTCATTAAATCCCCTCCACTATGCTGTAACATCTGGACGCTGCGTGTCTGACGCTGCGGCTCTATGCAGCGTCAGACACGCAGCGTTTCCTGCACGTGGACACATACCCTTAATAGAGGCTTCTGAGCAAAAACACAGGGAGAGGCTATTAAATACAAGCTGCATTGAACAATTTGTACTGCACAAATATACTCTATGGGTTGTTTGTTGACCCTTCTTTGCTTCTACATATGTTTTTTCATCCTAAGTCTATCTTTTGTATGGTTATCTTTTGATATTGTCTACATAAAGATAGCCTAGGCTATAAGAAGATTGCCAACACACTGAAACTGAGCTGCAGCACGGTGACCAAGACCATTCAATAAACTATGGTAAACCGCAAAAAGAAAAAAACCCTTAAAAATATTTTTAATAAATATGCATTAAAATGCTACCCATAAACAAACATAATACAAATTACCAATACAAGAGCAGGGTAAAGTTATACAAATAGGGTCAACAAATGTACCAAAAGAGGGAGAAAAAATCCTAGACAGACCCTAAGGGGTAACCCTAGTGGACTAACCCTTCCTGACAGTGGAGGTTGGCACCCTAAATTTCGATGTGGCGCTCCCACTCCACGTCGGCTGTCCCTCCTATCCCTCAATGTTCCTTTCAGCTACCCATGCCCAAACACCATTCACACATATCTCTACATGACTAGAATAAACTGCAGAAATTGCAACAAGAAGAATAAACAAATAAAGTAGGTGTCCTAGATATAATGCTCAGACCTAATACAGGGATTTTGAATGATTTCACACTACGCATTTAGGTCAAAAAACGAAAGAAAATATTTAGGTTAGATAGAGACTAGCTGCATTAATATCGCAGTGACCATGACTAAACCCAATAATCCTTAAGTATAGAGACCATCATATACCTCACGGATCAACATATTGGGTGGATCAGTATCCATATCAGTTCATCATAAATATCCTTGTTTCAAAGCACTGCCCTTAATTCATGAAACACTGACACCAGGCTGTTGCTGAAAAAAACGTTCTACACAAATAGCAATGTCCCACTCATTTAGGGCTAGGTGTCCAAACATCAGAGAAACGAGCAGCTTGGTATCGCACTGCATAGGTCATGGTTCAATTTTTCTCCCTCTTTTGGTACATTTGTTGACCCTATTTGTATAACTTTACCCTGCTCTGGTGTTGGTAATTTGTATTATGTTTGTTTATGTGTAGCATTTTAATTCATATTTATTAAAAGTATTTTTAAGGGTTTTTTTCTTTTTGCAGTTTACCATTAATTATACCCTTGCAATATTTATTCTGGTATTTTTTGGCTTATACAGTAAACTAAAAAGACGGGTTCCACTCAGAACTGGTCTCACTATGGTCGACCAAAGAAGTTGAGTGCATGTTCAGTGTCATATCCAAAGGTTGTCTTATCAAAATAAACGTATGAGTGCTACTAGTATTGTTGCATACATCGGAGCAGTGTCGCCATCGGAATCAGCGTGGGAGCAAGGAGGAGATGTGAGTATTGTTTTTTTTATACATATACCAGTGAGTCATGGTTGTATGAGGGGAGCTGAATAATACCCTATGGGAGGAGCTGCATAATACCCTATGGGGGAGCTGCATCATACCCTATGGGGAGGGAGCTGCATCATACACTATGGGGAGGGAGCTACATGATACCCTATGGGGAGGGAGCTGCATCATACCCTATGGGGCGGGAGCTGCATGATACCCTATGGGGGAGCTGCAGAAGACTCTATAGGGGGATCTGCATGATACCGTATGGGGAGGGAGCTGCATGATACCATATGGGGAGGGAGCTGAATGATACCCTATGGGGAGGGAGCTGCATGATACCCTATGGGGAGGGAGCTGCATGATACCCTATGGGGAGGGAGATGCATGATACCCTATGGGGAGGGAGCTGCATGATACCCTATAGGGAGGGAGCTGCATGATACCCTATAGGGGAGCTGCATCATACTTATGGAGAGGGAGCTGCATCATACCCTATGGGGAGGGAGCTGCATGATACCCTATGGGGAGGGAGCTGCATGATTCCCTATAGTGGGAGCTGCATCATACCCTATGGGGAGGGAGCTGCATGATACCCTATAGGGTAGCTGCATGATACCTTATGGGGAGGGAGCTGCATGGTACCCAATGGGGGGAGAGCTGCATGATACCCTTTAGGGTAGCTGCATGATACCTTATGGGGAGGGAGCTGCATGGTACCCAATGGGGAGAGAGCTGCATGATACCCTATGAGGAGGGAGCTGCATGATACCCTATGGGGGAGATGCAGAAAACCCTATAGGGGAGCTGCATGATACCCTATGGGGAGGGCACTGCATGATACCCCATGGAGAGGCAGCTGCATGATACCCTATGGGGAAGGAGCTGCATGATACCCTATAGGGAGAGCTGCATCATGCCCTATGGGGAGGGGGCTGCATGATATTCTATGGGGGAGCTGCAGAAGACCCTATGGGGAGGGAGCTGCATGACACCCTATGGGGAGGGAGCTGCATGATACCCTATGGGGAGGGAGCTGCATGATACCCTATGGGGAGGGAGCTGCATGATACCCTATGGGGAGGGAGCTGCATGATACCCTATGGGGAGGGAGCTGCATGATACCCTATAGGGGGAGCTGCATCATACCCTATGGGGAAGAAGCTGCATGATACCTTATGGGGGAGCTGCAGAAGACCCTATAGGGGGAGCTGCATGATACCGTATGTGGAGGGAGCTGCATGATACCCTATGGGGAGGGAGCTGCATGATACCCTATGGGGGAGCTGCATCATAACCTATGGGGAGGGAGCTGTATCATACCCTATGGGGAGGGAGCTGCATCATACCCCACGGGGGGAGCTGCATCATAACCTATGGGGAGGGAGCTGCATCATACCCTATGGGGAGCTGCATGATACCCTATGGGAGGGAGCTGCATGATACTCTATGGGGAGGGAGCTGCATCATACTCTATGGGGAGGGAGCTAAAGATACCCTATGGGGAGGGAGCTGCATCATACCCTATGGGGAGGGAGCTGCATGATACTGTAACACCCCTCAACAATCGTTCAGAAAATGCACCTGTCATATGCATAAGAATATAAAGATGATGCTGGCCAAAGATAGTATTAATAATGATATTTCTGAAGGTATGTAACCCACTAAAGATAGATAATCCTCCTCGATTAATAACACTGCTTAAATCTTAGCATCTATAATATAACGCTGGGAGCGTCACTCTGTCTGAAGCCTTTATAGACTGCGCAGGCGCAAGCGCCGGCGCAGTCTGGCCCCCACAGAATGATGCTCCCAGGAGATCGCGGTATGCGTAAACACTGAACGCACACCGCGATCTCCACCGGAGAGTCAGGGACTGCCAGGAGGGTAAGTATATTCACCTTTCCCCGTTCCAGCGCTGCATGCGGCTCCGTCTCCCGGCTCCTCTGCTGTGACAGTTCGGAGGGCGCGATGACGCGCTTAATGCGCGCCGGCGCCGCCCTCTGACTTACCAGTCACAGGCAGAGGAGCCGGAGTGTGTCTTCAAGAAAATGGCGCCGGAAAGCGCGGACTGCGCAGGCGCCGATTCCTGCTGCCGGAATCGGCGCCTGCGCAGTCCGCGCTTTCCGGTGCCATTTTCTTGAAGACACACTCCGGCTCCACTGCAGGTGTGTCTTCAAGAAAATGGCGCCGGAAAGCGCGGACTGCGCAGGCGCCGATTCCTGCTACCGCAATCGGCGCCTGCGCAGTCCGCGCTTTTCGGCGCCATTTTCTTGAAGACACACCTGCAGAGGAGCCGGACAATAGGTGAGTATGGTTTTTTTTTTTTTTTATATGGCAGCAGCATACGGGGGCATACACACTGGAGCGTCTTATGGGGGGCATATAATACAATGGTGGCGCAGGATGGGAGCAGCACATGACAGAACGGGGGCAGGATGGCAGCAGCACATGACAGAACGGGCGCAGGATGGCAGCAGCACATGACAGAACGGGCGCAGGATGGCAGCAGGACATGACAGAACGGGCGCAGGATGGCAGCAGCACATGACAGAACGGGCGCAGGATGGCAGCAGCACATGACAGAACGGGCGCAGGATGGCAGCAGCACATGACAGAACGGGCGCAGGATGGCAGCAGCACATGACAGAACGGGAGCAGGATGGCAGCAGCACATGACAGAACGGGCGCAGGATGGCAGCAGCACATGACAGAACGGGAGCAGGATGGGAGCAGCACATGACAGAACAGGCGCAGGATGGCAGCAGCACATGACAGAACGGGCGCAGGATGGCAGTAGCACATGACAGAACGGGCGCAGGATGGGAGCAGCACATGATAGGATGGGAGCAGCAAATGACAGAATGGAGGCGCAGGATGGGAGCAGCACATGACAGAACGGGGGCGCAGGATGGGAGCAGCACATGACAGAACGGGGGCGCAGGATGTGAGCAGCACATGAGAGGATGGGGATGCAGGATGGAGCAGCACATGACAGAATGGGGGCGCAGGATGGAGCAGCACATGACAGGATGGGGATGCAGGATGGAGCAGCACATGACAGGATGGTGACGCAGGATGGAGCAGCACATACCAGGATGGAGACCATATACCAATATAAATGCTCGCCACCCGGGCGTAGAATGGGTTCAATAGCTAGTAAATATATAAACTAGTATGGCACAGCTCGCAGCATGATTAAAGGTAATAACAATGCTTCACATGATATAGTTCTTACACAAATCATATCTCGCTGCAAAACAATATCAAAACCATTAGAAGACAGAGGATTCAGATTACAACAATGGAAGAGTGTATAGATGGGTTCATCGGGCCAACAACCTCTCTTTGATGATTCAAGCAGAACAGTTGGGAGACAATTAGGTCAAGACATGTCTTCTAGTGATTTTTTATCATCAGACCCCAGCGATGCAGAAGGCAACTCCGGAGGGGGCGCAGAAAATCAAGGATATAACAGAAAGAAAGGCAGACGAGACGATACAAGAATTGGTCACCAATATACAGGAGAGAAACCAGGTGTTAAGGACTGGCGGAACGCACCAAGTATAGATGATAAGAAACTAGGTGCGTTCGCAGTCCGAGGACCACCGTGCAGGTAAAAGACCATGCTGCTAGTAAGACGGACTATATGGCGGTACTAAGTATACACACATGGGTTAACTTCACCCTGCGTGAAGGAAGCGATCCTGTTGCGTCACAGGACCGCAGTACCGCACATAGAGCGCGAGCAAGGAGTCAGCGAACTCAACCCCTACACAGGATTGAAGTCCGATTAGACACTTGCTGGCACAACACCGCAACTGGGTGTGTAAGGAAACTTATTAAATAGAAACTATAGGCACGAGAGTGCGTGCGGTGCCGCACTGACGGACGCCACTAACCACCCAGGCTTGGGTAAGGAAAGCGCAGAGGAAGCGCACGGCGCCGTACTGGCGGACACAGCCACAGGACGCTGTGATGTGTGTTACGTGTAGATGGCTAGTCGGGCGCTAGATAGCTACCATCATCCGCGAACAGTCAACAACACTAGGGAGGGATACTTAGGAGCTTTCATCCATCGACATACATCCATCTACACACACACATTATAACAAGACAATACTAGCGCATGGCCGTGCGGTCATGCGCAGTTTATATAGTTGCAGCACAGGAAGTAGCTACAGAAGGTTTGCCCTTTCAGGACCTGCCAAGAGGACCAATGGGATGTGCTGCAGTGCCTGAGCATGTGACCCTCGATCTCCAACAGGAGATCTTGCCCTGGGCATGCTCAGTGTGTGCAAATAAGGACTTAGTCCCAGAGAAGCCCGCTCGCCGCAGATCAGTGCAGGGTACAACAGGAGAGCCAGAAAAGGCAGCAGTAACCCCCTGCACAGAATCAGTCCCAGCAAGACGCTGGGAGCGACGCCTCCGCTGAGCAGAGCCCACTGTGGCCGAAGCAGAATGGGAGACCGCAGCAGACACGGATCGAGATTCCCCCTGTGCAGCAGAGGAAACTCGACTCCTAACACCAGGTTCAACAAGAAGAGATGAACAGCAGTACACAGGATAATGATCAATCAGGTAATTTACAGATTGTTACAGATATGTCCTATCAGAATCAGAAACTAAGGTGTTATTAAGAGAACTCTCATTTTCTCCCATGAACTCTCTGAACAAGTTTATATTGGTTAAAGATCTGTATCTTTTCTGCTGTCAGCTAACTTTTAGATTGCTTTACCATCAACCTACTTTATTGGACACATTTCAAGATAATAAGAAACAAGCTTTCCGCGACCATCTGGAATTATTACAAGAAAATGAATCTCCATTATCCAGGGACAAGTTTACTAGATGTCTTCCATCTTAAGCAACTCCGTCCTTTTCCTTATTTCCTGGGGTCCAGATATTTTTTTACAAAGTTTGTCGAGATATTGAGAAATTGAAATTGGACCCCCACAAACAAAATAAACTTAGCAAGGAAGAGAATAGAGCGCTATAGGATCTGAAGAATAACAAAGAATTTTTGGTACGTGAAGCTGATAAAGGGGGAAATGTTGTCTTATGGCTACATGACCAATACTTAAGGGAGGTTACACGACAACTCGGCACGCAGTGATCATTGTTATACTGTCCTACCCTCTGACCCCACTACTTTCTTTAAAGACCAGGTGGATTGTCTCATTAATAGGGCTCTTCGAGACAACATCGTGACCAAGAAGGAAGACGATTTTCTAACAACACCTTCACCGGTTATACCTACCTTCTATGCTCTGTCTAAGATCCACAAGTCTCTCATTGATCCACCAGGTAGGCCTATTGTCTCCGGCATCGGCTGTATTTTTGAGCATCATTGCATTTATGTTGATCATTTTTTGCAGCCACTGGTCACATCTTTAAAATCCTTTACCAGAGATTCTGCTCACCTTCTGCAACTGGTCGAAAACTGTGAAATCCCTGAAAATACACTTCTAATCAGTATGGATGTGGATTCCCTATATACCAGCATTGCACATCAAACAGGTATGCGGGCAGTCACATATTTTTTGGAAAATTCCAAAGAGAGGGCTATAGAGCATGATAACTTTATCCTAAGACTCTTACAATTCATACTGGAAAAAAATTATTTTGTGCTTGATAGAAAATTCTACAGACAAATGTCTGGCACAGACATGGGGGCTCGTTGTGCTCCCTCTTACGCCAACCTGTTTCTTGGGTGGTGGGAGGAGTCAATAGTTTATCAACATTGGTTTTATCAGTCCATGGTTCATACCTGGCAATGCTAGATCAATGATATTTTGCTGATTTGGACCAGTTCCTAGGAGGACTGTAATCAATTAATTGAAGATCTTAATGTCAATAATTTAAATACAAGCTCACATCTGTAATTTCAGAAACCTCCATCGACTTTTTGGATCTGATGCTCTCCGTCACAGACTCAAGAATAACATGTGGGTTGTACCGTAAGACTACAGCTACCAATAGCCTTCTTCACTTCTCAAGTTTCCATCCTTGCCATCTCAGAAAGGGAATACCAAAAGGTCAATTTCTCGGCTTAAGGAGGAATTGTAGTATGGATGGAGAATTCATGTATCAAGCAAGGGACCTTTCGAATTGGTTCAAAAAGAGAGTTTATCCACAAAGAATCATTTCTGGAGCATTTCAGCACGCACTCCAACAAGACCGAAAAAATCTCTTTAAGAAAAAGGTACGTGAGTCCACCCATTCCCTCGCATTAATTACCACTAGAGTTGAGCGACTTTTACTTTTTTAGGATCGAGTCAGGTTTCGTGAAACCCGACTCTCTCAAAAGTCGGGTCGGGTGAAATCGGCCGATTATTGCGAAAAGTCGGGGGTCGGCCAAAAGACGAAACCCAATGCACGTCAATTGGGAATCAAATTTGGCAGTGAGTGGAGGACAGGAAAACACCTACAGTGCCCATTTTAATGCCAAAAACATCAATTCGGATTTCTTAAGCTTGTCAATCTTAATTTACTTTATAATAATAGTTAGACATTGAAAACAGGGGCTCATTTGGCTAAAGTTGTGGGGGGGTAGGGATGGCTCAAGATTTTCGTGGGCCCAGGGAACGTGGAATACGTCACGGTGGTGGAGCAGGGAGAGGTAAGTATTTTAACTTTGCAAGTGCTGCGATCCTGAGCAAGCGGGGGGGGGGGGCACTAGTTGGCACTGGCACAGCGCCCCTCATAGTATGGTGGTGTGTTTGACGGCGGGCGGCGCCTCCCACTGCCAGAGACACTTTTGTGTACTATGAGGGGCCCTGTGCCAGTGCCAACGAGTTTGCCCCCCCCACCTGATAAAGGAACCTGCACTTTCATCTGCACCTTCCTCTTTATCCCCGTGTAAGGTGGTATAGTATGCGGGAAGGGAACCTGAATTTCAGCAGGGTCAGATTCTGGCTGTGTAGAGTGCAAGGGGAATGTAGTGGTCTGGGTCAATGTACCAGCTGATTCTTCTAGCAGTGGCTGGCCAATGGGCAGAATGAGGAGGAAACACAGATATAGGCCAAAATAAGAAAGTATGCTAAATCCAGTTCAAAATTGGTAACAGGACTAAACAGGTGGCATTGCTTTGTTCAGCGGAGGACAACTGTAATGAGAGGCTGACACAGTTAGTAGGCCCCAAAAAGTAAGTAGGCTAAATGCAGTTCAAAATTGCTAACAGGACTAAACTGGCGGCATTGCTTTGTTCAGCGGACGACAACTGTAAGGAGTGGCTGACACAGTTACTAGGCCCAAATAAGTAAGTAGGCTAAATGCAGTTCAAAATTGCTAACAGGACTAAACTGGCGGCATTGCTTTGTTCAGCAGAGGACAACTGTAATGAGGGGCAGACACAGTTAGTAGACCCAAATATGAAAGTAGGCTAAATGCAGTTCAAAATTGGTTACAGGACTAAATAGGCGGCATAGCTTTGTTCAGTGGAGGACAACTGTAATGAGTGGCAGACACAGTTAGTAGGCCCAAATATGAAAGTAGGCTAAATGCAGTTCAAAATTGCTAACAGGAGTATAGCTTTTTTCAGCGGAGGAGGACATCTGTTATGAGAGGCTCACACAGTTACTAGGTCCAAGTAAGTAAGTACGCTAAATGCAGTTCAAAATTGGTAATAGGAGTACACAGGCGGCATTGCATTGTTCAGTGGAGGACACCTGTAATAAGTGGCTGACACAGTTAGTAGGCCAAAATAATAAAGTGAGCTAAATGTCAGCCAAAAAAATATTCATAAATAAACTGGTGGCATAGCCAGGTACAGGGGTGGGCTCCTCTGCTGAGTAACAGACAGTGGCAGTTGGTGCAAAGTATTAACTGGTCTAAATGGAGGCCAGGGCCTCTGTATATTTTTACTATCATCTATCATTTCAACAAATTTGTATTGACAGTGCCATTGAAGGATTTAACAGCACAGACTACACAGTGGAGGAGCAGTGAGAGGTAAGTATTGCAAGTGGTAGGGCACTGTTCGAGCTGGGGGGGAACAGTCTCTCGTGAACGGCGGAACTGGCAAAGGGCCGCTCATATTACAATGGTGTGTCTGACGTTGGTTGTGCACCACCATCATCAGAGACACTTCATTGTACTATGAGCGACCCTGTGCCAGTGCCGTTGCCCAAGAGTGGGCACACTCGCACGGGTGCTTGCGCCAAGTGGTGATCACGGCCCTGTGGGGGGAGTCAGCCCATTTAGGGAGGTATAAAAATGGCTTATGGTGGACATTCAGCAGCTGCAAATGGAGGAAATGGAGCAGTCAGTAAGAGGAGGCTAAAAGCAAGACATTTTTCAGGCAAGCTACGTGTCAGCAGGGGAAGGTGGGGCAAAATAATTTGAAATCCATGATTGGTTCATTTTAATGAAGGTTAGATCATCAAGATTTCGGGAAGCCAGATGTGTCCTTTTTTCGGTCAGTATTGAACTAGCAGCACTGAAGACTCTTTCTGATAGCACACTAGCAGCAGGGCAAGCAAGCTCCTGTAATGCATATTCTGCCAATTCAGGCCAGGTGTCTATTTTAGATCCCCAGTAATCAAAGGGGAATGACCTGTGAGGGAGAACATCGATAAGGGAGGAAAAATAGTTCGTAACCATACTGGACAAATGCTGTCTCCTGTTACCTTGAATTGATGCAGCAGTACATGTCGTGTCTGCGGTCATTGTGATATCACTCCACAACCTGGTCATAAAACCCCTCTGTCCAACGCCACTTCGGATTTGTGCACCTCCAACACCTCTGCCATGTTGCCCCCTAGAGCTCGTGTGAGAACCATCACCACCTCTGTGTGCTGGGAATGCCTGAACCAAACGGTCTACAAGAATTGCTTGTTTGGAAGCCAATATTTGCTCCAAAATCTCATGTGGCATGATATTTTGCAATTTTCCTTGGTATCGTGGATCCAGGAGGCATGCCAACCAGTAATCGTCATCAGTCATCATTTTGATAATGCGGGGGTCCCTTTTTAGGATATGCAAGGCATACTCTGCCATGTGGGCCAATGTTCCAGGTGTCAATTCCCAGCTTGTGTTGGGTTGAGGAGCACTTTCTTGCAAATCAACTCCACATGTGGCCCGCAAAAACCCTGTACCTGACCTTGCAACGCCACCAGTTTCTATTGCCCCCTGAGAAGCATCCTCCTCCCATAAATATTCATCCCCATTATCCTCCTCCTCTTCTTCGTCCGCCACCTCGTCCAGGAGAGTTCCCTGAGCAGACAATGGCTGACTGTCATCAAGTCTTTCCTCCTCCTCGGCTGCAGACGCCTGCTCCTTGATGTGCGTCAAACTTTGCATTAGCAGACGCATTGGTGGGATGCTTATGCTTATGATGGCGTCGTCTGCACTTACCAGCCGTGTGATTTCCTCAAAACACTGAAGGACTTGACAGAGGTCTTGGAGCTTCGACCACTGCACACCAGACAACTCCATGTTTGCCATCCAACTACCTGCCTGTGTATGTGTATCCTCCCACAAATAAATGAGAGCACACCTCTGTTCGCACAGCCTCTGAAGCATGTGCAGTGTGGAGTTCCACCTTGTTGCAACATCGATTAATAGGCGGCGCTGGGGAAGATTCAGCGATCGCTGATGGTTCTGGATATGGCTGGAGTGTACAGGCGTCCGACGAATGTGCGAGCAAAGTCTTTGCACCTTCAGGAGCAGGGCTGGTAAATTTTTCAGGAAGCACTGCACCACCAGGTTCAAGGTGTGAGCCAGGCAAGGTTTGTGTTTCAGTTCTGAAAGGGCTATGGCAGCCATAAAATTCCTTCCGTTATCACTGAATACCTTGCCTGACTCAAGATGTACACTGCCCAGCCATGACTGAGTTTCTTGCCGCAAGTACTCGGCCAGTACTTCCGCAGCGTGTCTGTTGTCGCCCAAACACTTCATTTGTAGCACAGCCTGCTGACGCTTACCACTAGCTCTTCCATAATTCGACACCTCGTGTGCAACACTGGCAGCTGCGGATGGAGTGGTCGTGCGACTGCGCTCTGTGGATGAGCTTTCACTTCCGGAGGAGGAGGAGGAGGAGGGGTGGCGAATGCCTACAGCCAACTGTTTCCTAGACCGTGGGCTAGGCAGAACTGTCCCACTATGGCTGTCCCCTGTGGACCCTGCATCCACAGATGGGACATGTAACGTCCCTGGCCATGCCTACTGGTCCATGCATCTGTTGTGAGGTGCACCTTTCTACTGACTGATTGCCTCAGTGCATGGACAATGCAGTCTGGGACGGCTTTTCTCGCAAAGAAGTGTCGACTGGGTAGGTCATAGCGTGGTACTGCGTAGGCCATCAGGGCTTTGAAAGCTTCCCTTTCAAGCAAACGGTAGGGCATCATCTATAACGAAATTAGTCTAGCAATGTGGACGTTCAAACCCTGTGTACGGCGATGACAGGATGAGTACTTTCTTTTCCTAGTCAGAGTCTCTTGTAGGGTGAGCTGGACTGGAGAGCTGCATATGGTGGAACTAGAGCTGGGGGTGGTGGACATGGCAGATTGAGAGAGGGTTGGTGGTGGTATTCTTGATGTTGGCCTATCTACAGTGTTTCCTACCAAGAACCTTGTGATTCCCTGACTGCTTTGGCCTTGTGACGATACCTCCACATTTGCTGCTGGTGGTGTCCTAACTGGTGGGATTACTGTGAGGGAAGCAATGTAGCGTTGCTGACTACCTTCATTCTGAGCAGGTGCACCAATGGTACTGGACGTTTGGTAGTTAGTCGATGCTTGCAAGTGCATGCATGCTAAATTTCTACGCATGCACGTTGTATTTAAACTTTGGAGATTCTTTCCTCTACTAAAGGTCTTTGAGCACTTCTTACAGATAACTTTGCACTGATCATTCGGATCTTGGTTAAAAAATGCCCACACTGCACTCTTCCTACTATGGATTACCTTTTCAGGCATCGCACGCTGTGCTACTTTCTCCGGATGGCCACGGTGTCCTAAAACTGTTTTTGGATTTGACAAACATTTTTGGCCAGATACGGGCCTGCCAGATGAAAGCTGTTGCGATGTAGATGGCTGCTGCGGATCATCCTCCTCTGCTTTGGAGCTACTGGCAGCGGCACCGTCTTCCCCCAATGGCTGCCAATCTGGGTCAACAACTGGGTCATCTATCACCTCCTCTTCAATGTCATGTGCACCTTCCTCTGTGTCACCGTGTAAGCTGCTATAGCGTTCGTGATGGGGCACCATAGTGTCATCAGGGTCAGATTCTGGCTCAGTACACTGCGAGGGCAATGTAGTGATCTGAGTCAATGGAACAGCATAATACTCTAGCTGTGGCTGTGCATCTGTGCACTCCATGTCCGATTCATCTTGTAATGGGCTTTTAACAGTTTCCCTCTGTCACGATTCACACCGTGACCATCACCCCCACGTCACGGATCCGGGTGACTTTAGGCCAACAGATGGCTATCACCTGTGCAGTGGGGCTTATCTTAGTTAAGTCTTCCTGCTATGTACTGGTGTACTGGCTATTGGGCACGCTGCAGCGACGCAATATAACTACTCCCGCTCAGGCAGGAACAATAATTATCAACGCCACAGTCGCTACAACGACACCCAAAGGTACAGCACACGGTATGCTGCCACCAGCTTCGATTAAACGAGTCCAAAGCTAACTCAAAACAGTAGCGTAATTCCCTTCAGAAGACTTAGGGTACGTTTTAGAGCACACAAAAACGAAAACTAGTAATTTATATATTTTACTCCGAAAGAAGGCAGTGTTTGTAAAAAGGCATACAAAGATGTTACAAAAGAGACAATTGAAATATGTACAAAGTAATTATAAAATAAAGGGATTAAAGGGAACCTGTCACCTGAATTTGGCGGGACTGGTTTTGGGTCATATGGGCGGAGTTTTGGGTGTTTGATTCACCCTTTCCTTACCCGCTGGCTGCATGCTGGCCGAAATATTGGATTGAAGTTAATTCTCTCTCCTCCGTAGTACACACCTGCGCAAGGCAATCTTGCCTTGCGCTGGCGTGTACTACGGAGGACAGAGAATGAACTTCAATCCAATATTGCAGCCAGCATGCAGCCAGCGGGTAAGTAAAGGGTGAATCAAACACCCCAAAACTCCACCCATATGACCCAAAACCGGTCCCGCCAAATTCAGGTGACAAGTTCCCTTTAAATGAGAAAAGGTAAAACTCACATGTTCTCAGGTAATTTCAGGCAAAACCATGCTGATAGGCAGTGCTCCCAAATATCCCAATGCATAGTGCAGCTCCGCAGGCAAAAAACTCAGACTCAGACTGCAGGCTTAAGTGTGGGGCCTATTTACTCCAGCCTCGGGAAATCACTAAAGGGTTGGTTAATGATATTCACTGAGGTCAGAGATCTTTACGTTTTCAGACCCTGGAGACAAAGAAATTCCTGACTGAGAAGGGAGGGACCACAGGTGGCTTTGCAGGATTGGTCACCTGCAGTTTAAAGCCACACCCTGCTCACACACTAGCTTCAAATTACCCAGTGTCTGCCATAGGCCTGATTTGTGTATTCAGGGGGGGGGGGAGAGAGGGGGGATTACAGCTGCCATGCTTTTGGGACCATGGTCAGAGGTGCAAAAATCCCTCAGCTATGGTTTTTACATTATCGTGACATACATTTTCCTCAGACCCTCTCTAACCCAGGCACGGTATGTGTAAAGAGCTCCTTGGAGTAAACTCTAGCATCGCCTGCCGCATCCTTCACTTTTGGTTTGGGTGAAGGACACAAGGAGGCGACTTGTTCCTGACTGGGAGCATCCACTGACGACTCGCTGCTTTTAGATTTCGAACCTTCTGAAGAGAAGGCAAAAGAGCTAGAGGCTGAGTCAGCAAGGAAAGCCAAAACTTTTTCCCGCTGCTCCGGCTTTAAAAGCTGTTTTCCTCCTCCCAGATAAGGGAGCCTTCAAGGCCTTGTGTAGCCAGACGATGACGCTGGCTCAACACCTCGAGCCTTTGGTGCTATTTTGCTTTTCCCACTACTACCAGATGCTCCACCAACACCACCATTAGTACCAGCTGGCAACGCCCGCACTCGGCCTCTTCCACCAGACTTCCTCATTTTTGGAAAAATCTAACCAAAATAACAACCGTTATATGGTACTGTGAAACAAGGTAGAAGGTGTATATAAACTTGTGGAGAATTTTAATCTCCCTTTTTTGGGGGAGAGGGGGAGACTGCAACAAAACTCAGGCGTAGTGTATTACACTACACAATGTAAGTGGCAGAATGTGGCTGGAAGATGTACGACAAACTAACAGAACTGTGACGTAGATCCACTTAGTGCCAATTTAAATCTCCCTTTTATTTGGGGGAGACTGCAACAAAACTCAGGCCCAGTGTATTACACTACACAATGTAAGTGGCAGAACGTGGCTGGTGATGTACGACAAACTAACAGAACTGTGATGTAGATCCAGGGTCGGACTGGCCCACCGCCCAGGGAGGAGGAGAAGGAGGAGGAGGAGGAAGAAGAAGGAAAAAAAAAAGAGACGCGGGCCCTGTAAATCTTCGGACGACGACGACCGCCGCCACGACCAGGGGCCCCCCCCGGTGCCAGCGCTGGCATCGGGCCCCCCTTCTAATACTCACCTCTCCTGGTTCCTGCGGCAGCTGCAGTGTCTTCAGTGCCCTCTGACTCTGTGATGTCTCAGGGCAGAGGCTGCGATGACGTCATCACTGCGCGCTCAGCCTCTCTGTCCGGAGCATTGCAGAGCCGAGAGACACTGAGTGCACCGCACCTGCGCTTGGAACGGGAGAGGTGAGGATTTTTTTTCTTTATGTCTGACTGGGGCCCATAATAATTTATGAAGGAGCAGGGGGGGGGCATAATACTGTGCGGGGGGGGCATAATACTGTGCGGGGGGCATAATATTGTGCAGGGGGAGGGGGGCATAATACTGTGTGGGGGCATCATAATGTGTGGAGGAGCTGGGGGGGAAATACTGTGCGGGGGCATAATACTGTGTGGAGGAGCTGGGGGGGGGGAATACTGTGTGGGGCCCAGGGCATAATACTGTGTGGAGGAGTTGGGGGGGGGGGATACTGTGCCGGGGCATAATACTGTGTGGAGGAGCTGGGGGGGAAATATTGTGCGGGGCATAATACTGTGTGGAGAAGCTGGGGGGGAATACTATGCAGGGCCCGGGGCATAATACTGTGTGGAGGAGCTGGGGGGGAAATACTGTGCGGGGGCATAATACTTTGTGGAGGAGCTGGGGGGAAATACTGTGCGGGGCATAAAACTGTGTGGAGGAGCTGGGGGGAAATACTGTGCAAGGGCATAATACTGTGTGAAGGAGCTGGGGAATACTGTGCAGGGGCATAATACTGTGTGGAGGAGCTGGGGGGGAAATATTGTGTGGGGCATAATACTGTGTGGAGGAGCTGGGGGGGGAATACTATGCAGGGCCCGGGGCATAATACTGTGTGGAGGAGCTGGGGGGGGGAAATACTGTGCGGGGGCATAATACTGTGTGGAGGAGCTGGGGGGAGATACTGTACGGGGCATAATACTGTGCAGGGGGGCAATAATACTGTGCAGGGGGAAATAATACTGTGTAGGAGGTGGGCATAATACTGTGCGGGGGGGCATGATACTGTGTGGAGGAGCTGGGGGGGAAATACTGTGCGGGGGGCATAATACTGTGTGGAGGAGCGGGGAGCTCATAATACTGTATGGAGGAGCTGGGGCATAATACTGTGTGGAGGAGCTGGGGGGCGTAATACAGTGTGGAGGAGTGGGGGTCCCATAATACTGTGTGGAGGAGCTGGGGGGGCATAATACTGTGTGGAGAAGCACAGGGCCCACAATACTGTAAGTAGGAGCAGGGGGCCCATGATGGAGAAGCAGTACATGGGGCCCATAATACTATATGGAGGACTATGAGGTGCCCATAATACTGTATGGAGGAGCATTATATGTGGCCAATAATACTGCATGGAGGAGCATTATATGGGGCCAATAATACTGTATGGAGGAGCATTATATGGGGCCAATAATATTGTATGGAGGAGTTGGGGG
Organism: Ranitomeya imitator; assembly: GCF_032444005.1. Taxonomy (NCBI): domain Eukaryota; kingdom Metazoa; phylum Chordata; class Amphibia; order Anura; family Dendrobatidae; genus Ranitomeya; species Ranitomeya imitator. Next base: position 205,113,841 of record NC_091287.1, on the reverse strand, counting down.
GAAATACTGTGCGGGGCCCAGGGCATAATACTGTGTGGAGGAGCTGGGGGGAATACTGTGCAAGGGCATAATACTGTGTGAAGGAGCTGGGGAATACTGTGCAGGGGCATAATACTGTGTGGAGGAGCTGGGGGGGGGAATACTATGCAGGGCCCGGGGCATAATACTGTGTGGAGGAGCTGGGGGAAAATACTGTGCGGGTCATAATACTGTGTGGAGGAGCTGGGGGGAATACTGTGCAAGGGCATAATACTGTGTGGAGGAGCTGGGGGGGGAATACTGTGCGGGGGCATAATACTGTGTGGAGGAGCTGGGGGGAATACTGTGCGGGGCATAATACTGTGCGGGGGCATAATACTGTGTGGAGGAGCTGGGGGGAAAATACTGTACGGGGCATAATACTGTGCAGGGGGGCAATAATACTGTGTAGGAGGTGGGCATAATACTGTGCGGGGGGGCATAATACTGTGTGGAGGAGCTGGGGGGGAAATACTGTACGGGGCATAATACTGTGCAGGGGGGCAATAATACTGTGTAGGAGGTGGGCATAATACTGTGCGGGGGGGCATAATACTGTGTGGAGGAGCTGGGGGGGAAATACTGTGCGGGGGGCATAATACTGAGCGGAGGGCATAATACTGTGTGGAGGAGCGGGGAGCTCATAATACTGTATGGAGGAGCTGGGGCATAATACTGTGTGGAGGAGCTGGTGGGGGCGTAATACAGTGTGGAGGAGTGGGGGTCCCATAATACTGTGTGGAGGAGCTGGGGGGGCATAATACTGTGTGGAGAAGCACGGGGCCCACAATACTGTAAGTAGGAGCAGGGGGCCCATGATGTGCTGTATGGAGAAGCAGTACATGGGGCCCATAATACTATATGGAGGACTATGAGGTGCCCATAATACTGTATGGAGGAGCATTATATGTGGCCAATAATACTGTATGGAGGAGCATTATATGGGGCCAATAATACTGTATGGAGGACCATTATATGGGGCCAATAATACTGTATGGAGGAGCATTATATGGGGCCAATAATATTGTATGGAGGACTATGAGGTGCCCGTAATACAGTATGGAGCACTATGTGTTGACCATAATACTGTATGGCGGACTATGAGGTGCACATACTACTGTGTAGAGGACTATGTGGTTGACCATAATACTGTATGGAGGACTATGAGGTGCCCGTAATACTGTATGGCGCACTGTGTGGTGCCTATATTTTGTACTATATCTGTTTTTTTATCTGTGCATCAGGAATCGTGGCATGTGTTAAAGGGGCCCATGAAAACCTGGAGCTGACCCTGGCGACAACGCACATCAAGATGAATACCGGCTGCTACTGTGACAGGGCACTCTGCTCTGTGACAGTCACATGGCAGTCTTGTTAAATGACTCCTGCAGCCTTTGATAGCAGTAACATTGAAAGTCTGCTGGCCTATGTGACGTCAGCGCGTGGCCTGTCACAGAGCAGAGCGCCCTGTCACAGCTGCAGTCGGCAGCCATTGTAACGACCACGCCGAATATGAAGCTAAAAGAGGATGCTGGGGAGCGCAAGAAGGTGAGAAGAATCCCCCCTCTGTAGTTGGGCAAGGTAGTGGCCATAGGGATGGACATAGGGGCCCAGGGAGGGTACATTAAATAAAGGGGCCCAGGATTAGGACATTATTACTGGAAGGGGCCCAGGATAGGGACCTTATTAAGGTGGACATTGGGGTCCAAGATGGAGACATTAAATAAAGGGACCATGGATCTGGCACTTTATTAAATAAAGGGGTGACATAATTACTTCATTGAGGTCAGGATGAGGAACATACATTATTGGTTTATGGTGGCAAATGGGGACATAATTGCTATAGGGGCCAATCAGGGGACATTATTACTGCTGTTATTTACTTTTGATCTTACTGTCTTCCATGTAGAGAACAAAAGGGTCTTGCTGCTGAGCAGGGTGGCACTATGTCTTTTTTTCTTCATCTGACATAGTATAGAAGTCGAGGAAAATAGTGGGGAATGTGCACTGGAAGCGATCAGCTAAAGCTAACTGTGTTATTTTCTGCAGAGACGAGTCTTTGCTGGAAGAAGTAATGGTGGTCTGCACTGGATGAAGAAAAAAAGACCTCAACTACAGATGTCACCGGTGAGTCAGTGTGTTGCTTGTACACTTACACTATATACTGTGTACAGAGCTCCTGTGTATAATGTCACGACTCACTGGTGATCACTGTATTACCCATACACTATACAATATATACACAGCTACTGTGTATAATGTCACTGGTGATCACTGTATTACTTGTACACTGACACTATATATAGAGGTACTGTGTATATTGTCACTGGTGGTAATAACAGTGTTGTTGTTATAAACTTAGTGCTAAGTGCAGTGGAGATCAGTATCATGGGTCAGAAAAGAGGCCGAGAGACAACAGGTTAAGAGTTCAATAATATTTATGATGGTATGCAGGTAAACAGCTATGACACAGCAAGTTAGTAGCAGACAGAGCTGGATAAGCAGTAAGCACGTGTACAGACCGTGGAAGTCCAAGTATGTCAGATGCAGAGACCTGGAGACCAGGCCAGCCTCCTAGCAGGGAACAGTCCAGCAGCAGAGATGAGTGCAGAGCAGATCCAGGGAAACAAGTCTTACGATGAAGAGATGTAGATCCGGAGACAGATGGGGTATCCCAAGGTAATGAAGAAACCAGCAAGATAGCAGTTCTTCCAGCTTGATCACAAGTCCAGGAACAAGATACTCAAGCAATGAGTAATATACAGAACTCCCTTATATACACCACAGACAGGAACAAGGAAAGTCTGACAGGAAGCAAGATGGCCCCCGTGAGGCCAGTGACTCCATCTTAGGTAAGGGCAAAAGTAACCGAACTGAGGGCAACAGCAGACAGGAACAGATGTACAGTCCAAATCCTTACAGTTGTTAGTATTGTGGTTTGTATTCATAATCAATATTGTAGTATTCGGGCTATATGTGTTGGTAATTTGTGGTCTGGTCACGGCGTGGCAGTATTTCTCCTTGTATGTGGTATCATGTAGTCCCTATATGCTGGTAATATTTATTTTTATTTATTTTTAGTCATTTATATAGCGCTATTATTTTCACAGTGCTTTACAGACATTATTTCCACTGTCCCCAATGGGGCTCACAATCTAGATTCCCTAGCAGTATGTCTCTGTAAATGTGGGAGGAAACCAGAGTACCCAGAGGAAACCCACGCAAACATGGGGAGAACGTACAAACTCATTGCAGATGTTGTCCTTGGTGGGATTTGAACCCAGGACCCCAGCGCTGCAAGGCTGCAGTGCTAATCTCTGAATCGTGCTGCCCTAATATGTCATATTATACGGTTACTGTGTGGTGGTAATATGTGATCTGTTCATGGTGTGGCAGTATTTGTCCCTTGTATGTAGTATTATTCGGTCACTATGTGGTCTGGTCATGGTGTGGTGGTATTTCTTCCTGTATGTGGTAATATTGGTCTTGGTATAGTGGATTGTGTTGTGTATGGCGGTCATTTTGTTAATTCTGTCACACTAGGGTGCGACCCGTCTTAATTGTCTGCTGCCAATTTAGATGTGAGGTTTTACAGCCGGAGAAATCAGGACACACATGCAAGCAATTGTCTCTCAAAAGATTCCTGCTTTTATTGGTCGGACCGCTCTTTTATAAGAGAAATCAGGCGGTCTCAGCACATTACATCATAGTTCTTTCCAACTTAATTATCACAAGTCATTTGATTGATTATATTGTTTGTTGCTTATTCTGTACCGTTATGATCCTAATGACCTGTTCTAGGTCAGGTTGGCATCTGTCTATGCACGGATTCTACTGATCTTCAGTCTATTGGGAATTGATCTCCCTATGTACAGGTGTATTTACTCTTGATAACACTAGTGGAATTACAAAGTCCATCTAGACATTGGCATATCTTGGCACATCCTGGGATGGAATAATAAACAGAATTAAATCTTATAACAGTGGATCAGAAAACCTTAAAGTGACATGAATCTAATACTAAGCAAAGTGTCCATATAAGTTTGGTTTCAGTATATCTTCATATGCTATACATTCTCCCCTTAACAGTCCCCCCTTTGGAGATATGCAAAATCAAACCCTGATCTCGTCGAGCCTATCGATCTGTCCTCTTGGCGCCTATCTAGCTGAAAAAATGCCGGAGCCTGGCTAACTAATTTTCACCGTATATACGAGACGGCCCATCTCTAGTAGATGGACCCCCTCCTAACGGACTTTGCACCGGAGGAAGTCAGATCCTGGTCTCTCCGTCATCAGTGCGCTTCAGGTAGGCATATTCCGAGGGGTATGGATATGGCATTCCTTTCATGGTCTCACAGCAGCATTTTTCACAGCAGCATCTTCCGTCTATAGGATCTTCGAAATCAGCATGCATGGTCATCACTGTGGTTTCCAAGGTCTTCGTCATCATCTTTTTAAGGCATGGAGCTAAGCAGCATAGCATTACGGCTAATATAATTAAAACACATAGGACAGCTATTCCAAACTTTGTGAGTGCTTTTTGATCCCTTACCCCTGAGTTTCGGGCTAATTCTTCGGATAGGTCAGTAAGGCCTTCAAGTGCTCTGGATATACTCTCATCTGGGGAGGTGTTGTTAGGTATGTACGTACAACAGCTAGTACCTATCATTTTGCAGACTCCACCTTTCTCTGCTAGGATCATATCTAGGGCCATCCTGTTTTGGAAGGCCATGATGGATGTGGGACCTAGTTGATCAATAAGCCCCCTTATAGCATCTCTAGTAAAATTAACAAATCTCTGCTGATTATAGTATAGGTAGTTTATCCACTGTATGTTTTTATTTATGGGAATGGTGGGTTTAAACCCAACTGTCTTGTTCCTGGCTTTGAATCTATCAGGTACCCCCTGTGTGTCCCCACTGGTATCTATGCTTCTTAGCCAAAATGTACCTTTTTGCCACCATTCTCCCTCCCAAATTTAGTACTTGAACCTAGTACATATAACCCTTGGTCATTCTCTGAGGGGTTGTCAATGGTGAGGTGCAGGACTATGCATCCTTCTTTGGGGCACTGAGTAGCAGGGATGTGGAACATTGAATCTGGAAGGCCCCTCTGGCCTTTAAATGAGGCTTTGGACAGGGTCATGCGGGTTAATAGGCTGATTCCCCATTTGTCTCTGCGTTGCAGGACCTGGACTGGTTGATATCCCCAGTCACTTTCGCCAGTGTGCCACCCAACAAGTGACCAATTCTCACAGTTTGAACCTTCCCCTGTTTCAGCAGTGGTGACACATATGAATTGTGTGTTAGCCAGATGACAAACTGTGCCATGGGGCCTGGGCATTTTACTATGAGGCAATAGTCAAATTGATATGTTACTCTTGGGGTGAAGATATTATACCAAAATGTCACTATACCCTCCTCATGAGTGACTACCCCTTGGTGACTGGCCACCCCTTGAGCTAGGTGAAGGATAAGTGTTAGACAGATGAAGAGTGGCAGTCGCCATTTGACTCTGGATCTGGCATCTCCTTGCAGTGGGAAGCGTGGACATGGACTGCTGTGGTAGTAGACCAGACTTGGAACGGGCTTTAATTTCTAGGTTCGAGGGTACGTCTGTTGAACCTCTTGGTGATGAGGAGTCAGTCATCGGGCAGGATCTGGTGAGCACCTTCTAGGTCCTCAGGATCTGGGATGGATGGAACTTGAGAACAAATTTAGTCACATGTCTTATTTAAGTTAACAATAAACTTAGTCTGCATAAGCAACAGTCTCCCCCAGGACTCTGGACACGGCTATGAGGTTGCCTAGAAGGGGACATTTTCCTGTGTGATCTCAGTTGTATAACATTTTGTATTGCCTCCTTGCTGTCATAGCTTTTTGGCATCTGGAAGGCTTCTGGTCACCCTGGGAAGAGATCAACACACACGAGCACATACATTCCTTCTTGGAGGTAGTTGTATGGAAGTCAGTTTGCAGTCATTGAAACGGGTAGAGAGGCTTGGGCATGTGTCTATGGTGCATTGCCTATACTATCTGTGTTGTGCAATGTGGAACATGACTGAGTAGAATCCAGTAGTCTGGACTCTGATGGATATATTTGGGATTGTCTTTCAGGTCTCGTGGAGAGTGGTTAAGATGAGAATCACTTATAAGGGTACGGATATTCACATACCAAAATGTCCACCTAATTTTCCTTGTGCCATCTTATATGTGGTGGATAGGTCTTCCGAAGCACTGTGCAATAGCCATTCACCATAAAGAACACGATTCTCGTCTGTTCTCTTCCTAAAACATGCACAACCCACACAAAATCCGCAGAGCATTTAGCACAATTGTTTCACTTGCAGCCTCCCCAAATATCAGTTAGAAGGATAACAAATACTTGGTTTCGGCTTATCTCATTCACAGATGTGTGACTATGTGTTTTTACTTATTAGCGTTCCTCTGTTTTATCCTGGTACCAGTTGACCAAGGAGCACACCTAATTGGACTCCCTTATACATGCAGGATTTTTATTCTTAAATCCTTTGCATGCATTCACACGGCATGCAGAGTTCGAGCAAGGAGTCTCATATATCAATCACCTTCTTTCACACACATTTATTCACACAGCTAACGCTAAACCTTTTTACAGCTACCTGGCTCTCACCATCTTTCCTCATCTGTTCACTATGACCTGCCCTTCCTTGTTGCCTGTTATCACATCTGTATTCTCCAGTGCTTTCTGAGGAACATGTGTGTCTATCTCTTGAGACAAGTTCCCACGGGGTTTTGAACAATTGGATATGTGACAGTGAAAGCTGTATGTACTCCTTATGTCAAAGGAAAGGGGTCTTCAGTGATATAGGAAGTTAGCTAACAATTGCCACCAGGGTATTTAACAATTCTTATATACCCAGAAACCGCGTAGTCTAAAAATGCCAGATAAATTGCTAGAATATCTGCTTCCACAACACTTTCACTTTAACAACAATCATTTCAAAACCGTTTCACAGAAAAGTGCGGTGATGTTAGTCAAACATTAACTAAAGAGTAACAATGGACTTCGGACCTCACACTACCAGAGATATCTGTACAAGTGAAAGCAATTACCATTCAAGGAATTCTCTTCCTACACGAACACATTGTAACAACTAACTTTACAATTCTAAAGTATACAAAACAAAACCGGTTAACTAATCTCTAATCTCACAACATATATATGCAGAATGAATTCAAAACTTCAACCATGTGTTAGTACTCCTCCTGCCAGCAAACCATACACCATACGAACACACAAAGGACAGCCTAAACTAGCACTGGTGTCAGATACTGCGAATCCCTGACAAAAAAAACACTTTACAATTTATCAATCTATATGCCAGCCTGATTTGTAGAGATAAAAAGTCTATACCTGGGCGAAACACACTTTAGGTAGACAGGGAGAGAGCAATCACTCAGTCACATCAATACGGTAATTGTAATTACCCTTCCACCCTTATAGAACAAAACCTATGAACTTACGCTGCAGCCAAAACATCATCACCTTAGCCAGGTGATCTCCGGTGGGCACCCGCAAGAAGTTACCAACCACTTAGAGGTTGTAAAATCACTCAGAGTAATCAAGCCCTTACTCACACTTGTCCCCTGGGAGAGACACAGTTCAGACTTCTGCGACCATCGGTCAAGCTGAGAGCAGGACCGGAACCAGAGTGACAGTGAAATTGCTCAGTACATCTCCCTATCTTTTTTCAGGCTGGCTGAGGTAAACAATCACGTATGCAAACAAACAAAACAGCAAAGCAGAGAGGCAAAAACAGATAAGGCAGACAATAAGGAAATCTTGACCAGGGTGGGTTTTTGGTGCTAGGACTTGTCAGAACGGTCACTATGTCCGAGTCTGACAGCCGACTGACCTTTATCTCAGCACGGAAACACTGGAGGGTTATAGGTAAGATGATTGATATTCTTACCCAGCAGGAGGTGCACTTCTCCACCCTCGAGTGGTCCGGTCCAAGATTGGGGGTCTTACTTGCGGCTGGTCAGGTTCGAACTTTCGTCCTAGCCCCACGTTTCGGACGCCAAAATGTTAATTCTGTCACACTAGGGTGCGACCCGTCTTAATTGTCTGCTGCCAAATTAGATGTGAGGTTTTACGGCCGGAGAAATCAGGACACAAATGCAAGCAATTGTCTCTCAAAAGATTCCTGCTTTTATTGGTCGGACCGCTCTTTTATAAGAGAAATCAGGCGGTCTCAGCACATTACATCATAGTTCTTTCCAACTTAATTATCACAAGTCATTTGATTGATTATATTGTTTGTTGCTTATTCTGTACCGTTATCACCCTAATGACCTGTTCTAGGTCAGGTTGGCATCTGTCTATGCATGGATTCTACTGATCTTCAGTCTATTGGGAATTGATCTCCCTACGTACAGGTGTATTTGTTCTCTCTTATATTAATTCGGAGAAGATTCTTTATTTCCATTAGAGTTTTAATGCTTTGTACACAGCGGCGGAGATGCACTTACAGGGGGTTTCCTGTGGAAACAAATAATCACCTCTCCACAGGATAAGTGATAACGTATTGATTGGTGGGGGGGTCTGACTGCTTGGACCTATTCAGCAAAATGTGGAACTTTTTATCCCCATTAGACTGGAGTGGCATGTCCGACCAGATCACTGATCCATTCATTCCCTCAGTGGCTGCACTTGTTTTTTTCTGGAAGCCCCAAAGAGAATGAATGGAGCTGCGGTCAGACATCCCACCTGCCGCTGCATTTTAAAATAGTGATAAAAGTGTCCTGTCAGGGATAAAACTTCCCCATTCTTCCGATCGGTGCAGTCTCTAATGGTCGGACCTAAGTGATCACCTATCCTGTGGAGCCCATAGATTGGTGATAACCCCATTAATGTAAACTACTGTAATTATACTTCCCAGTTATTGGGGCACACGGTAGATGTGCAGCAGCCGCCGGTGTTTTACAGCCGATGCTTCACTATAATGACAGATATTTGCATATAGCTGTAGGGTGGGCCACTAGAGTCCATTCCTCTGGTGGGCCCCAGACACCCCAGTCCGACCCTGCATAGATCCACTTAGTGACAATTTAAATCTCCCTTTTATTTAGGGGAGACTGCAACAAAAATCAGGCCCAGTGTATTACGCTACACAATGTAAGTGGCAGAACGTGACTGGAAGATATATCAAAAAATACAAGGGCTGCAGTACAATTTCAATCTCCCTACAATGATCTCAGGACAAGTATGGCAGCAATATAAAGGACTGCTGCACAAAAAAGTGTGGACAAAGAAACAAGAGAACTGTGCAGAAAGGAGCAACAGGATTTTTGCTTTTAAAAAAGCAGTTGGTTTGCACAGCGGCGTACAAACAGCAATGCAGCTATCAGGGAGCCTTATAGGGCAGCCTAATAAGCTACAGAGCTGATTCACAAACAAAAAACTCCACTGTCCCTGCAAACAAAAGGTGGTGTTGGACAGTGGAAATCGCTACAGCACAAGCAGTTTCGGGGTTGATCTTCCCTCCCTAACTATATCCCTTCTTCTGATGATGCTGCAGCAACCTCTCCCTATGCTAAGATTGGCAGAAGTAAGATGGCGGTCGGCATTCACGCCCCTTTATAGCCCCTGTGACGCCGCAGAAAGCAAGCCAATCACTGTAATGCCCTTCTCTAAGATGGTGAGGACCTAGACCTATGTCATCACACTGCCCACACTCTGCGTCCTCTTTGAGAAATGGCGCTGAAAGCATCATACGAAATGCGACTTTGGCGCGAAGATCGCCGACCTCATGGCCGATCCCACACTAGGATCGGGTCGGGTTTCACGAAACCTGAGTTTGCCAAAAGTCGTCGACTTTTGAAAATGTCTGATCCGTTTTGCTCAACCCTAATTACCACCTATATCAACCAGTGGGCAGATGTTAGGGCATGTTAGGTTAGGCTATGGGTTGAACTAGATGGACTTATAGTCTTCCTTCAACCTTAATAACTATGTAACTATGTAACTATGTAAGATTTGCGGGAACTTTTGATTAAAAACTGGGATATCTTGCTAAGTGACAAGAAGATTATTCCCCTTGTTTCCAATTCTCTGTTTATGGTTGCCAGAAGGGCGAAAAACCTAGATGACCTTTGTCACAGTCATTATCAATGCCCTACTACCAAATTGAAATGAGGGACTAGGACCTTTGGGTCCTATCTTTGTGGCAGTTGGAACATCTGTCAATTTATGATTTCTTGGGATGGTTACTCTATTTCTATTTTACCCTTCCAGATTCGACCAAAGGAATATTTCAATTGTAGATCCAGGAACCTGGTTTTCATAATCTTTTGTGACTGTCCGAAGATCTATGTGGGGCAGACCACACAAGAATTAAGGAGGAGGATGCAACAACATCTCTCAAATATTTCAACGGCACAAGTGTCGGGAGAAAAATAAGACTGTTGCTGCACACTTGGATTTTCATCGTTGCAAAACTTCTAGTTTTAGAGTTATGGGACTTGAGGGTGTGCACATGAATATTAGTCGTGGAGACATTACCAATCTTCTCCATTGTGAAACAAAATGGATTTTCAACTTATTATTATTATTATTATTATTATTTATTGTTATAGCGCCATTTGTTCCATGGCGCTTTACATGTGAGGAGGGGTATACATAATGAAAACAAGTACAATAATCTTAAACAATACAAGTCATAACTGGTACAGGATTTTACAGAGTATATCCCCTAAAGGTCTCAATGAAGAAATCCTCTTTACTGGGTTTTATAAACAACTCTGACACTCTTTATCCTAGGTTTTTTGTGGTTGACTTTAGCCAACTATAACTATCAGCCTGCAGAGGATTATTTCTTTTATGATCAGGTATTAATGTTCATATAACCCCAGGATGTCATGTTTCCACACCTCGGTTGGGTGTTCATATGAGCCATGTCCTTTGGGCACCGCGGATGCTTTACATTATTCTGTGAATCCGTTCTTTAGGTTATTTTCAGCTATGTCAATAGATACTGGCACCAACTCGCATGCATGCAGTTTAAACACCTCTGACTGATATATTTTGATAGATATTTCTCTAGGCTTTTAATTTCCGAATTTAACTTTTGTGCCTTTAACATTTTTTTATCTTCATTTATCTTGGCACGTGTTTTCTATACTATTCATTATTCAAGTTTTTTTTTGGCACACTTGTCTTTATCCCTCAATTATTACATTATCAATCACTAGTTCAACTTAGATTTAGCCTGGAGTGGGATATACTGTAGCTCCTTCTAAATTATGGGTGAGAACGCCATCTATTTGGTGCTTTTGTCAGTACTTTAATATGAACATCTATGGAGGACTCATGCCCACATGTTTATACATCTATACATAGTAAACTTGTGGTCACTTCAAAGTGTATTTCTTTTTATTGGTATTTAGCGCACAAACAAACATATGCAGTCATTGATACTTTAGTCATTTGTTATAGACTTGCGTTAATCCTATGTATACTTACCTAGTCTTTTTTATAGACAAGGGTTACTGAAGTCCCTATGTGTTGACGCTTGCGCTTGTGACTTATCAGCTGATTACAGCAGTAGTTCCTTTCCTGCGAACCACGCATGCACCTACACTTTGCTCAGCCTTTAAGCCATGTATATGGATTACTGAGGTTATAAAAAGACAATCTCTCTAATTTTTCTTTATGCACATGCGCCATCAATGGTCCTGTTTTTTTGCGCGTGCTACGACATATTGGTCTTCTCTTTGTATCCATTTCCTTTCATGTATTGTGTACAGAGTGTGCGCACGCGCAATAATCATGTTTTTAGCCATTCTTGGTACTTTCTTATAAAAATTTTCCCGTCCACTTTATCTACCTCTATGTATTGTGTACGGAGTATGCGCATGCGTAGCAAGCTTATTTTTACCCATCCTGGTATTCTTTTGTAAATCTCCTTCTGATGACCTATCTTCCCTCTAGGGACTGTGTACGGAGTGTGCACACGCGTAGTAATCATATTCTTAGCCATCTTGGTACTCCTTGGTAAATTTCCTTTTGTGGATCTAATTTCCTTTCATGGATTGTGAATGGAGTGTGCGCACGCGCAGTAATCATTTTTGCAGCCATCTTGGTACTCCCTTGTAAAGTCTCCTCCCATTGTCCTCATTTCGGGCGCTTAGAACGCCGGTACGCTACCTTTGCCATCATGACATGCCGTCTACCCACAGCTGTTGTAGGTTCATTCTAACAGGTTTGTAATATTTGTATATATATAGCAGTCGGACGAACACTGCGGTACTTGCCCCTGACGAAGCCACTTCGGTGGTGACACGCGTTGGGCTTAACACGCCCCCTGGACCTCTGGGTCATTGATAGGTATCATGGTCATGTTCTTTAGGCTGTGCTATTCCTCAGTATTCCCTGCCATTCATGGCGTTGAGCCACTGAGCTTTTTTCTATGCTAATTGTATTTCTCTATGTGCAGGGCCACACAGTCTATCAAATAGGCTCTGTGTGTCATCTTCATGGGCAAGGTCTGTTTACACATACACAGACATTATTAGGGTCGGCTTGCTGAACTCAAGAGTTTGGCTCATTAAATAAATTTATTATCCTCTAATTTGGCATTTTGGCCACTCCTCTATCATCTAATGGTTTTGATATTGTTTTGCAGCGAGATATGATTTGTATAAGAACTATATCATGTGAAGCATTGTTATTACCTTTAATCATGCTGCGAGCTGTGCCATACTAGTTTATATATTTATGCTAAGATTTAAGCAGTGTTATTAATCGAGGAGGATTATCTATCTTTAGTGAGTTACATACTTTCAGAAATATCATTATTAATACTATCTTTGGCCAGCCTCATCTTTATATTCTTATGCATATGACAGGTGCATTTCTGAACGATTGTCCTTTAATATATCACTATACAATAAAGTGTTCATATTTATATATTGTTTCCTATCACAACCATGTCCAGGGGAGTGTTTTCCAATCTGGAACCTATCCACTCTCTCTCTGTTCACTGGAACACCCCAGGTAACCGGTTGCTACAGTGGCATTGCTTTCTTCATCGAGAGAGTGATGTCACACTTGGAAGCGAGGAAGGATCACTTTGAAAGGTATTCAGCACATGCAACTCTGTTCTGACTCCAGGCCAGAAGGGGGAGCTCTACAACCAACTTCAGGGGAGCTGCTCTCTCTGGTCGGGAGGAGGAGTCAGTTGCTAGGCAGTTAGGGTTAGACAGTTGGTGAGAGGAGAGTGAAGGGAGAAGAAGGAAAGCTGGGGCTGTGGAGATGAGTGATTTTGCGGCTCGTGGGAAGGCAAAAGAGAAAGCAGAGCAGTCTGTAAAGCGACTGATTGTTGAAGTGGAGCGCAGGAGAGTGAAGAGCTGGAGAGAGTAGCTGCGATTGAGCTTCCTCCACGCTGAGCGCAGATACCGGTAGCTGGAAGACAGAGGTTGTGGAGGTAACTTCATGCCCGACAGCAGAAACCAGCGGACAGCTAGATTTCAAGTTACCTGTCCACCATTAACACGCGAGGACACAGTAACAGATAGAGCCTGGGTCGTGATAGAGATGCTGAAAAAAGGCTTGTGTACCTGTCGTATGGGTTAGTGTCCTACCTAAAGGGGGACAGAGAACGTGAGGACCTCGTGAGAGGCCTAAGGCAGCAAGGGACTACTACATCACAGCGCTAGAAGGAAGGCTTCCAACTCCATCTGGTTAGGGGGATTTGTTGTGAATTCTGTTTTCGAACTCCCTCCTGTGGTCATGAATGGTACTTCGGCGAGTTCTGTCCATGGACTCCCTCTGGTGGCTGTGAGTGGAGCTGCTGCTTCTGAGGTTCCTTCCACAGGTGACATAGTTTATTCTTTGGCTGTCTGTTCTATTTAACTCCACTCAGATTGTTACTCCATGCCAGCTGTCAATGTTCTTGTACTGGTTCAGTTCGCTCTTGGATCTTTCTGGTGACCTGTCTACTCCAGCAGAAGCTAAGTCCCTGCTAGTTATTATTTGTTCATTGTTTCCTTGTCCGGTTGGCTGTCATGATTTTGCCTTGCTAGCTGGAAGCTCTGGGATGCAGAGTCGCACCTCCGCACCGTGAGTCGGTGCGGAGGTCTTTTTGCACACTCTGCGTGGTCTTTTGTAGTTTTTTGTGCTGACCGCAAAGATACCTTTCCTATCCTCAGTCTCTTTAGTAAGTCTGGCCTCCATTTGCTGAAACCTGTTTCATTTCTGTGTTTGTGACTTTCATCTTAACTCACAGTCAATATATGTGGGGGGCTGCCTTTTCCTTTGGGGAATTTCTCTGAGGCAAGGTAGGCTTTATTTTCTATCTTTAGGGCTAGTTAGCTCTTAGGCTGTGAAGAGGCGTCTAGGTCGTGTTAGGTACGCTCCATGGCTATTTCTAGTTGTGTGATAGGATTAGGGGTTGCGGTCAGCAGAGCTCCCACTTCCCAGAGCTTGTCCTGTGTGAGTTTAACCATCAGGTCGTTCCAGGTGCTCCTAACCACCAGGTCCATAACAGTACAGCTGGCCCAAAGTATTAATGCATCTCAATAGAGGGATAAAAGAAGTTCTGAGACCATTTTTTTTTCTCTGCAGTGTTTTTTGTCTTTCTTTTCCCCTTAACCTCTGGGTGGTTCAGGACACAGGTGTAGATATGGACATTCAAGGTCTGTCCTCTTGTGTGGATCATCTCACTGCAAGGGTACAAAACCTTCAAGATTTTGTGGTTCAGAATCTGATGTTAGAGCCTAGAATTCCAAATCCTGATTTGTTTTCTGGGGATAGATCTAAATTCCTGAATTTCAAAAATAATTGTAAACTGTTTCTAGCTTTGAAACCCCGCTCCTCTGGTGACCCCGTTCAACAAGTAAAAATCATTATTTCTTTGTTGCGTGGTGACCCTCAAGACTGGGCATTTTCCCTTGCGCCAGGAGATCCTGCATTGCGTGATGTAGATGCGTTTTTTCTGGCGCTTGGATTGCTTTATGATGAACCAAATTCAGTGGATCAGGCAGGGAAAATCTTGCTGGCTTTGTGTCAGGGTCAGGATGAAGCGGAGGTGTACTGTCAGAAGTTTAGAAAGTGGTCTGTGCTTACTCAGTGGAATGAGTGTGCCCTGGCGGCAATTTTCAGAAAGGGTCTTTCTGAAGCCCTTAAGGATGTCATGGTGGGATTTCCCACGCCTGCTGGTCTGAATGAGTCTATGTCTTTGGCCATTCAGATCGATTGGCGCTTGCGTGAGCGCAAAGCTGTGCACCATTTGGCGGTATTCTCTGAGCATAGGCATGAGCCTATGCAATGTGATAGGACTTTGACCAGAGCTGAACGGCAAGAACACAGACGTCGGAATGGGCTGTGTTTTTACTGTGGTGATTCCACTCATGCTATCTCCGATTGTCCTAAGTGCACTAAGCGGTTCGCTAGGTCTGCCACCATTGGTACGGTACAGTCTAAATTTCTTTTGTCCATTACTCTGATTTGCTCTCTGTCGTCCTATTCTGTTATGGCATTTGTGGATTCAGGCGCTGCCCTGAATTTGATGGACTTGAAGTTTGCCAGGCGCTGTGGTTTTTTCTTGGAGCCCTTGCAGTATCCTATTCCATTGAGAGGAATTGATGCTACGCCTTTGGCTAAGAATAAGCCTCAGTACTGGACTCAATTGACCATGTGCATGGCTCCTGCACATCAGGAGGATATTCGCTTTTTGGTGTTGCATAATCTGCATGATGTGGTGATTTTGGGGTTGCCATGGCTACAGGTCCATAATCCAGTATTGGATTGGAAATCTATGTCTGTGTCCGGCTGGGGTTGTCAGGGGGTACATGGTGATGTTCCATTCCTGTCAATTTCGCCTTCCACTCCTTCTGAAGTCCCTGAGTTTTTGTCAGATTACCGGGATGTATTTGAAGAGCCCAAATCCGGTGCCTTACCTCCTCATAGGGATTGCGATTGTGCTATTAATTTGATTCCTGGTAGTAAGTTTCCTAAGGGCCGACTGTTTAATTTATCTGTGCCAGAGCACGCCGCTATGCGGAGTTATATAAAGGAATCCTTGGAGAAAGGTCATATTCGCCCGTCTTCATCACCGTTGGGAGCAGGGTTCTTTTTTGTGGCCAAGAAGGATGGCTCTTTGAGACCTTGTATTGATTACTGCCTTCTTAATAAGATCACAGTCAAATTTTAGTACCCTTTGCCGCTGCTGTCTGATTTGTTTGCTCATATTAAGGGGGCTAGTTGGTTCACCAAGATAGATCTTCGAGGGGCGTATAATCTTGTGCGAATTAAACAGGGCGATGAATGGAAAACAGCATTTAATACGCCCGAGGGCCATTTTGAGTACCTGGTTATGCCATTCGGGCTTTCTAATGCTCCATCTGTGTTTCAGTCCTTTATGCATGACATCTTCCGAGAGTACCTGGATAGATTCATGATTGTATATTTGGATGATATTTTGGTCTTTTCGGATGATTGGGAGTCTCATGTGAAGCAGGTCAGAATGGTGTTCCAGGTCCTTCGTGCGTTTGCCTTGTTTGTGAAGGGGTTGAAATGTCTCTTTGGGGTTCAGAAGGTTTCATTTTTGGGTTTCATTTTTTCCCCTTCTACTATCAAGATGGACCCTGTTAAAGTTCAGGCCATTTATGATTGGACTCAGCCGACATCTGTGAAGAGCCTGCAGAAGTTCCTGGGCTTTGCTAATTTTTACCTTCGCTTCATCGCTAATTTTTCTAGTGTTGCTAAACCGTTGACTGATTTGACCAAGAAAGGTGCTGATGTGGTCAATTGGTCCTCGGCGGCTGTAGAGCCTTTCCAGGAGTTGAAGCGTCGTTTTTCTTCTGCCCCTGTGTTGTGCCAGCCAGATGTTTCGCTCCCGTTTCAGGTTGAGGTTGATGCTTCTGAGATTGGAGCAGGGGCTGTTTTGTCGCAAAGAAGTTCTGATGGCTCGGTGATGAAACCATGTGCCTTCTTTTCTAGAAAATTCTCGCCTGCTGAGCGCAATTTTGATGTTGGCAATCGAGAGTTGTTGGCCATGAAGTGGGCATTCGAGGAGTGGCGACATTGGCTTGAAGGAGCCAAGCATCGCGTGGTGGTCTTGACGGATCACAAGAATTTGACTTATCTCGAGTCTGCCAAACGGTTGAATCCTAGACAGGCTCGATGGTCGCTGTTTTTCTCCCGTTTTGATTTTGTGGTTTCGTACCTTCCGGACTCTAAGAATGTGAAGGTTGATGCCCTGTCAAGGAGTTTTGTGCCTGACTCTCCGGGTGTTCCTGAGCCGGCGGGTATTCTCAAAGAGGGGGTAATTTTGTCTGCCATCTCCCCTGATTTGCGGCGTGTGCTGCAGAAGTTTCAGGCTGATAGACCTGACCGTTGTCCAGCGGAGAAACTGTTTGTCCCTAATAGATGGACTAGTAGAGTTATCTCTGAGGTTCATTGTTCGGTGTTGGCGGGTCATCCTGGAATCTTTGGTACCAGAGATTTGGTGGCTAGGTCCTTTTGGTGGCCTTCTTTGTCACGGGATGTGCATTCTTTTGTGCAGTCCTGTGGGACTTGTGCTCGGGCTAAGCCCTGCTGTTCTCATGCCAATGGGTTGCTTTTGCCCTTGCCGGTCCCGAAGAGGCCCTGGACGCATATTTCCATGGATTTTATTTCAGATCTCCCTGTCTCTCAAAGGATGTCGGTCATTTGGGTGGTTTGTGATTGCTTCTCTAAGATGGTCCATTTGGTACCCTTGTCTAAATTGCCTTCCTCCTCTGATTTGGTGCCATTGTTTTTCCAGCATGTGGTTCGTTTGCATGGCATTCCGGAGAACATCGTCTCGGACAGAGGTTCCCAGTTTGTTTCGAGGCTTTGGCGGTCCTTTTGTGCTAAGATGAGCATTGATTTGTCTTTTTCTTCGGCTTTCCATCCTCAGACAAATGGCCAAACCGAACGAACTAATCAGACTTTGGAGACAAATCTGAGATGCTATGTTTCTGCTGATCAGGATGATTGGGTGTCCTTCTTGCCTTTGGCTGAGTTCGCCCTTAATAATCGGGTCAGCTCGGCTACTTTGGTTTCGCCTTTTTTCTGTAATTCTGGTTTTCATCCTCGTTTCTCTTCAGGGCAGGTTGAGCCTTCGGACTGTCCTGGTGTGGATACGGTGGTTGACAGGTTGCAGCAGATTTGGACTCATGTGGTGGACAATTTGACATTGTCCCAGGAGAAGGCTCAACGTTTCGCTAACCGCCGGCACTGTGTTGGTCCCCGACTTCGTGTTGGGGATGTGGTTTGATTGTCATCTCGTCATGTTCCTATGAAGGTTTCCTCTCCTAAGTTTAAGCCTCGTTTCATTGGTCCGTATAAGATTTCTGAAGTTCTCAATCCTGTGTCATTTCGTTTGGCCCTTCCATCTTCTTTTGCCATCCATAATGTGTTCCATAGGTCGTTATTGCGGAGATACGTGGCGCCTATGGTTCCCTCCGTTGATCCTCCTGCCCCGGTGTTGGTCGAGGGGGAGTTGGAGTATGTGGTGGAGAAGATTTTGGATTCTCGTATTTCGAGACAGAAACTCCTGTACCTGGTCAAGTGGAAGGGTTATGGTCAGGAAGATAATTCCTGGGTTTTTGCCTCTGATGTTCATGCTGCCGATCTAGTTCGTGCCTTTCATTTGGCTCGTCCTGATTGGCCTGGGGGCTCTGGTGAGGGTTCGGTGACCCCTCCTCAAGGGGGGGTACTGTTTTGAATTCTGTTTTCGAACTCCCTCCTGTGGTCATTAATGGTACTTCGGCGAGTTCTGTCCATGGACTCCCTCTGGTGGCTGTGAGTGGAGCTGCTGCTTCTGAGGTTCCTTCCACAGGTGACGTAGTTTATTCTTTGGCTGGCTGTTCTATGTAACTCCACTCAGATCGTTACTCCATGCCAGCTGTCAATGTTCTTGTACTGGTTCAGTTCGCTCTTGGATCTTTCTGGTGACCTGTCTACTCCAGCAGAAGCTAAGTCCCTGCTAGTTATTATTTGTTCATTGTTTCCTTGTCCAGTTGGCTATCATGATTTTGCCTTGCTAGCTGGAAGCTCTGGGATGCAGAGTGGCACCTCCGCACCGTGAGTCGGTGCGGAGGTCTTTTTGCACACTCTGTGTGGTCTTTTGTAGTTTTTTGTGCTGACCGCACAGATACCTTTCCTATCCTCACTCTGTTTAGTAAGTCTGGCCTCCCTTTGCTGAAACCTGTTTCATTTCTGTGTTTGTGACTTTCATCTTAACTCACAGTCAATATATGTGGGGGGCTGCCTTTTCCTTTGGGGAATTTCTCTGAGGCAAGGTAGGCTTTATTTTCTATCTTTAGGGCTAGTTAGCTCTTAGGCTGTGAAGAGGCGTCTAGGTCGTGTTAGGTACGCTCCACGGCTATTTCTAGTTGTGTGATAGGATTAGGGGTTGCGGTCAGCAGAGCTCCCACTTCCCAGAGCTTGTCCTGTGTGAGTTTAACCATCAGGTCGTTCCGGGTGCTCCTAACCACCAGGTCCATAACAGGGATTCCTGAGACGCTTCCAAGCTGGGCAGACCACCACCAGCACCTGTGATCTGGTACCCTGGACTGTGACTGCCTGAATCATACAGTAAAGAGATATAGAGACTGAAACCCTGTGTCCTCTGTTTCTTTCTAAACCACCTGCCACCTGTCCCTACTGAATCGGGAGACCTAGGGACCCAGCTTTACCTGTGAGAGGCCATACATCTCAGCTGCCATAACAACACCCCAGAGGATCCCTTTAAGCAGCGTTGGTCATCCCTGACCGAATACCACAGGTAGCATTACAAACTTTTATTATTTCACACACCCCTTTAAAGATCTTTTTTTTTAACTTGGGCTCCCAGGGCCATGGACAGGGTCACTGCCGTCGTGACACATCCCTTTAAGTACCGGACCCGGTACTGAGTACCCCACGGTCCTGGCGGATATTTCATTTTGGCATCACAAACAGGATTGACCGACCCAGCAAACTGGGTCTTGTGCACCTAAGAGACTGTACTTAAAAAAGAGACTTTATTAAGTTGTGTGCCCCGCGGCCCTGGCGGACGTTCCAATACCCTATGGGGGAGCTGCATAATAGAATATGGGGGGAGCTGCATGATACCTTATGGGGAGGGAGCTGCATGATACCCTATGGGGGAGCAGCATCATACTCTATGGTGAGGGAGCTGAATGATATTCTTTGGGGAGGGAGCTGCATCATACCCTATGGGGAGGAAGCTGCATGATACCCTATGGGGGGAGCTGCATGATACCCTATGGGGGAGCAGCCTCATACTCTATGGTGAGGGAGCTGAATGATATCCTATGGGGAGGGAGCTGCATCATACCCTATGGGGAGGAAGCTGCATGATACCCTATGGGGGGAGCTGCATGATACCCTATGGGGGAGCAGCCTCATACTCTATGGTGAGGGAGCTGAATGATATCCTATGGGGAGGGAGCTGCATCATACCCTATGGGGAGGGAGCTGCATGATACCCTATGGGGGAGCTGCATGATACCCTATGGGGGAACATCATCATACTCTATGGTGAGGGAGCTGAATGATATCTTATGGGGAGGGAGCTGAATGATACCCTATGGGGGGACTGCATGATACTGATATAGAAGGGTTCACATCACCAGTGAGTTTTGTGTTTTGTCTGCTTTATGTCTGTATGAGAGTTTAATAATAGAGTAATAAGATGTTAATTGTGAATGATCTGTATTTTCTGTCAATATACTAACTGGTTGTATACTGTATAGTGCAGAGCTGGGATAGACTCTGTGCAGTATTGTTGTTTTGGTCATTTTGGATTGGCAGTACATCATATGAGGCTATATTTTGTATAGGGCTGTGGTCTCTTGTTTTGGCCTTGGTGCTCTCAGAGTGTCAGTGGACACTGTTGTAGTTACATCAGTTGTGTTAATTCCAAAGTACAAAATAGGCAGGCAGTGCGAATCCTTGTATGTATGTCTATGAAAACCTCTGAATGAGATGAGAGGTGAGTAATTGAGTATAAGGGATAAAAATAAATCCCTGATTGATGAGGGGTTATGTTAGGTGTGTGACAGAGGACAGAGGACAACTGAATCAGGCGGAGTGATTGAGAAAAGGGATTTTGCTTCTCTTCTTGTAAAAATCAACTGAAAAGTGAAGGGAAAAAAAATTCCTGAATGAGCATGTATGAATGAATCATCACATAAGTATCATTATATCATTATTTATCCAAGTGTTGTTGAGGGTCCAGGATGGATGAGTTGTGTATATCTTTAATTTACATTTAATTTACAGTACAGATCAAAAGTTTGGCACACCTACTCATTTACCGATTTTTCTGTATTTTCATGACAATGAAAATTGTAAATTCACACTGAAGGCATCAAAACGATAAATTAAGACATGTGGAATTATATACTTAACAAAAAAGTGTGAAAAAAATGAAAATATGTCTTATATTCTAGGTTCTTCAAAATAGCCACCTTTTGCTTTGATGACTGCTTTGCACACTCTTGGCATTCTCTTGCTGAGATTCAAGAGGTAGTCACCGGCAATGATCTTCCAACAATCTTGAAGGAGTTCCCAGAGATGCTTAGCACTTGTTGGCCCTTTTGCCTTCACTCTGTGGTCCAGCTCACCCCAAACTATCTCGATTGGGTTCGGGTCTGGTGACTGTGGAGGCCAGGTCATCTGGCACAGCACCCCATCACTCTCCTTCTTGGTCAAATAGCCCTTACACAGTCCGGAGGTGTGTTTGGGGTCATTGTCCTGTTGAAAAATAAATGATGGTCCAACTAAATGCAAACCGGATGGAATAGCATGCCGCTGCAAGATGCTGTGGTAGCCATGCTGGTTCAGTATGCCTTCAGTTTTGAATAAATCCCCAACAGTGTCACCAGCAAAGCACCCCCACACCATCACACCTCCTCCTCCATGCTTCACGGTGGGAACCAGACATGTAGAGTCCATCCGTTCAGCTTTTCTGCATCGCACAAAGACATGGTGGTTGAAACCAAAGATCTCAAATTTGGACTCATCAGACCAAAGCACAGATTTCCACTTGTCTAATGTCCATTCCTTGTGTTCTTTAGCATAAACAAGTCACTTCTGCTTGTTACCTGTCCTTAGCAGTGGTTTCCTAGCAGCTATTTTACCATGAAGGCCTGCTGCACAAAGTCTCCTCTTAACTGGTGTTGTAGAGTTGTGTCTGCTGCTAGAACTCTGTGTGGAATTAACCTGGTCTCTAATCTGAGTTGCTGTTAACCTGCGATTTCTGAGGCTGGTGACTCGGATAAACTTATCCTCAGAAGCAGAGGTGACTCTTGGTCTTCCTTTCCTGGGGCAGTCCTCATGTCAGACAGTTTCTTTGTAGTGCTTGATGGCTTTTGCCACTGCACTTGGGGACACTTTCAAAGTTTTCCTAATTTTTTGGACTGATTGACCTTCATTTCTTAAAGTAATGATGGTCACTCATTTTTCTCTACTTAGCTGCTTTTTTTCTTGCCATAATACAAATTTTAACAGTCTATTCAGTAGGACTATCAGCTGTGTATCCACCAGACTTCTGCTCAACACAACTGATGGTCCCAACCCCATTAATAAGGCAAGAAATCCCACTTATTAAACCTGACAGGGCACACCTGAGAAGTGAAAATCATTTCCGGTGACTACCTCTTGAAGCTCATCAATAGAATACCAAGAGTGTGCAAAGCAGTCATCAAAGCTAAAGGTGGCTACTTTGAAGAACCTAGAATATAAGACATATTTTCAGTTGTTTCACACTTTTTTGTTAAAGGGAAGGTGCCGCGTTTTAATTTTGTAAAAAAAAAACAAACCTCTTTAATTCCTTATTTTTATAAGTTATTTTCAAGTGCATAGTATTTATTTTTTTTTTTTTTTTCATTTTTTTTTCTGCCACTGGGCGCCGCCATTTTCATTTGCAGGACTGTAAGTGTAGCTGCACGACACTTACAGTCTTCACATACGGCTGCCCTGGCCATAGACATCTGTAGTCGGGAGCCGACCCCATAGCTACCATTATAAGCTCAGCTGCTCTCTGCTCTGATGTGGCCACGCCCCCTGGGCTGTCTCCACATCACAGCAGAGGCAGGAGATCGGCGCCATCTTGCTTCAGCCTACAGTGGAGTGTACCTGTGAGCTCCACTGTGACTGAGAGCTGTGCTGTTGGAGGGGCAGCTCCATCTGTCTCCCCTCACACTGTCAGCGGCCATTCCCTGTCCTCTGCTGCCTGGTGTGTGGCTGAATCTCTAGAATCGCTAGAGAGTCTGAAGTGCTGTGGTCTGATGTTCTCTTATCAGGAGCTGCAGAGAGGTAACAGAGGGGGATGGGGGAGGCTCTGTGCTGCTCGACCTCTCACTGCAGCTCCTCACAGGACATCAGACCGTGCATCTATCACTATACTGTGCTGAGCCATGTATCTAATCCTCTCCTGTGTGATAGTGTCTGCTGAGCCGTGTATCTAATCCTATCCTGTGCTGACCTGTGTATCTAATCCTGTGGAATACTGACTGCTGAGCCGTGTATCTAATCCTCTCCTGTGTGATACTGTCTGGTGAGCCGTGTATCTAATCCTCTCCTTTGTGATAGTGTCTGCTGAGCCGTGTATCTAATCCTATCCTGTGCTGACCTGTGTATCTAATCCTCCTGTGGAATACTGACTGCTGAGCCATGTATCTAATCCTCTCCTGTGTGATATTGTCTGCTGAGCCGTGTATCTAATCCTATACTGTGTGATATTATGCTGAGCCGTGTATCTAATCCTCTCTTGTGTGATACTGTCTGGTGAACCGTGTATCTAATCCACTTCTATGCACTCCTCTCCCCCCTGCATATCTTTCCCCATTGCACACACAACTCAATGCGTGCGATAACAGGAGCTGCGGGCGTCATGCTGTATTATGGCATTATGTGAGATCTATATGACGGTTTTATGTGATCTGTATGGTGGTATTATGGTTGATCAGTATTGTGAGAATTATATGGTGGTATTGTGTGTGATCTATATGGCGGTATTATGTGAGAACACTGGCAGCATTATGTGTGATCTATATGGCGGTATTATGTGAGAACACTATGGCAGTATTATGTGTGATCTATATGGCGGTATGTGAGAACACTGGCGGTATTGTGTGATCTATATGGCGGTATGTGAGAACACTGGCGGTATTATGTGTGATCTATATGGTGGTATGTGAGAACACTGCCGGTATTATGTGTGATCTATATGGTGATATTATGTGAGAACTGTATGACAGTATTGTGTGATCTATTTGATAGTATTGTGTGTGATCTATATGGCGGTATTATGTGAGAACACTATGGCAGTATTATCTTCAGAAAGCGGACCCATTCTATGGTGGTTCTGGCTAAGCACCTGCACGCGGGTCTGGGGTAATAGAGGGGGCAGCATGACCTCCAGTTAGGTGCAGTCAGGGGAAGGCTGGTGAGGCAGCTGAAGAGAAGCCTCTCATTTTTATTGTTACTATATGGCTACATTTCCTTCCCAGCCTCACCCCAGACTGCGCCTGTCGCCTCGCTTTCACATATTGCCAGGACAGGATGGGGAAGACAGGATCTGAGGAGGGGAATGGGGTCTGCATGCAAAGTCTGGATCAGAACAGGCCATCAATCTGCAGAAATGTTTCCTGGATTTCTATGGAGCAAACAAGCAGATAGTCCATCCATGAGTATAAAAGACAGCGCTCTATGTACAATCCCTGGCTGCTCCGCACACCGAACAGGGGGCCCCCATAGACCAGCACACTGCTCTCCTGAAATACTCTGTGCTGCTGTCACCCTGCTCCCTCCACCACATATCTCCCAGAATCCATGCTGCCTGCCATCCTCGGTGACCGTAAACTTGTCAGTATAAGGCTGCTTTCCCACTAGCATCGGTACGGGCCCGTCGCAGTGCGTCGTACCGACGCATGCTGTGAAAGAAATGCCCGACGTGGGCAGCGGAAGCAGTCTTATGACGCTTCCGCTGCCCCATTGTAAGGTCTGGGCATGAGGGGGCCGAGTTTATGCCGTGCATGTGCGGTTGAAAATGGTGGACTCGACGCACAAACGTTACATGTAACTTTTTTTGTGGCGGCGGTCCACCAAAACATGACGCAACCGTCGCACGACAGTTACGACGTGTGGCAATACGTCACAATGCGTTGGTAATGTTAGTCTATGGGGAAAAAACGCATCCTGCAGACAACTTTGCAGGATGCGTTTTTTCTCCTGAATGACTCATTGCAATGTACAGCCAACAACGCTAGTGTGAAAGTAGCCTAAGGCTGCCGTCCACTATCAGTATTTGGTCAGTATTTTACCTCAGTATTTGTAAGCCAAAACCAGGAGTGGGTGATAAATGCAGAAGTGGTGACGTGTTTCTATTATACTTTTCCTCTAATTGTTCCACTCCTGGTTTTGGCTTACAAATACTGAGGTAAAATACTGACCACATACTGCTAGTGTGACGGCAGCCATACTCTGCAGTCACCAACAAAATGGCTGCTCACTGGGTTCCTGAATATCATCCTCTCTAATCCTTTAGCAAACACCCAGAAGGGGAGGAGAGGAGTGACATCACACACGTCAGCAGACTCCGCCCATAATTACTGCAGTGCTGTAATGTGAGCTAGTTGTACACTAGGTTTTTCTGAAATTTCAGCAGCTGCTCCCCCTAGTGTTGAAAAGTGGAAATTCCAAAACTTTTCAAATTATTTTTCATATTTTACTAAATTATAAACAAATGATAATATTTTTTAAGAAAATGTAATCATTAATTCTTTACATTTTTACAATTTCTGAAAAAAAAATTTTTTGATGGCACCTTCCCTTTAACCCCTTTCTGACATTAGACGTACTATCCCGTCGAGGTGGGGTGGACCCCTATGACCACCGACGGGATAGTACGTCATATGCGATCGGCAGCGCTCACGGGGGGAGCGCCGCTGATCGCGGCTGGGTGTCAGCTATTTATCGCAGCTGACATCCGGCACATTAACCCCTGGCACACCGCGATCAAAGATGATCGCGATGTGCCGGCGGTATAGGGAAGCTTCCCGCAGGGAGGGGGCTCCCTGCGGGCTTCCCTGAGCCCCCCGCAGCAACGCGATGTGATCGCGTTGCTGCGAGGGTCTTACCTCCCTCTCTGCCTGCTCCAGCCCCGGATCCAAGATGGCTGCGGATCCGGGTCCTGCAGGGAGGGAGGTGGCTTCACAGAGCCTGCTCAGAGCAGGCACTGTGAAGCCTGCAGCACTGTAAGTCAGATCAGTGATATGCAAACTGTCAGATCATTGATCTGTGATGTCCCCCCCTGGAACAAAATAAAAAAGTAAAAAAAAAATTTCCAAATGTGTAAAAAAAAATAAAAAAAAATATTCCTAAATAATGAAAAAAATATATATATTATTCCCATAAATACATTTCTTCATCTAAATAAAAAAAAAAACAATAAAAGTACACATATTTAGTATCGCCGCGTCTGTAACGACCCAACCCATAAAACTGGCCCACTAGGTAACCCCTTCAGTAAACACCGTAAGAAAAAAAAAAAAAAACGAGGCAAAAAACAATGCTTTATTATCATACCGCCGAACAAAAAGTGGAATAACACGCGATCAAAAAGACAGATATAAATAACCATGGTACCGCTGAAAACGTCATCTTGTCCCGCAAAAAACGAGCCGCCGTACAGCATCATCAGCAAAAAAATAAAAAAGTTATAGTCCTGAGAATAAAGCGATGCAAAAATAATTATTGTTTCTGTAAAATAGTTTTTATTGTATAAAAGCTCCAAAACATAAAAAAATGATATAAATGAGGTGACGCTGTAATCGTACTGACCCGAAGAATAAAACTGCTTTATCAATTTTACCAAACGTGGAACGGTATAAACGCCTCCCCCAAAAGAAATTCACGAATAGCTGGTTTTTGGTCATTTTTCCTCACAAAAATCGGAATAAAAAGCGATCAAAAAATGTCACATGCCCGAAAATGTTACCAATAAAAACGTCAACTCGTCCCGCAAAAAACAGGACCTCACATGACTCTGTGGACCAAAATATGGAAAAATTATAGCTCTCAAAATGTGGTAACGCAAAAAATATTTTTTGCAATAAAAAGCGTCTTTCAGTGTGTGATGGCTGCCAATCATAAAAATCCGCTAAAAAAATCACTATAAAAGTAAATCAAACCCCCCTTCATCACCCCCTTAGTTAGGGAAAAATTAAAAAAATGTATTTATTTCCATTTTCCCATTAGGGTTAGGGCTAGGGTTAGGGCTAGGGTTAGGGTTAGGGCTAGGGTTAGGGTTAGGGTTAGGGCTAGGGTTAGGGCCAGCGTCGGACTGGGGAGTCTGGGGCCCACCAGAGGAATGGACTCTAGGGGCCCACCCTACAGCTATATGCAAATATCTGTCATTATAGTGGAGCATCGGCTGTAAAACACCGGCGGCTGCTGCACATCTACCGTGTGCCCCAATAACTGGGATGTATAATTATGGTAGGTTACATTAATGGGGTTCTTGGTTAAAACAAGTTATCACTGATCCATGGGCTCCACAGGATAGGTGATCACTTAGATCCGACCATTAGAAACTGCACCGATCGGAAGACTGGGGAAGTTTTATCCCTGACAGGACACTTTTATCACCATTTTAAAATGCAGCGGTAGGTGGTATTTCTGACCGCAGCTCCATTCATTCTCTTTGGGGCTTCCAGAAAAAAACAAGTGCAGCCACAGAGTGAATGAATGGATCAGTGATCTAGTCGGACATGCCACTCCAGTCTAATGGGGATAAAAAGTTCCACATTTTGCTGAATGGGTCCAAGCAGTCAGACCCCCACCAATCAATACGTTATCACTTATCCTGTGGAGAGGGGATTACTTTTTTTTCCACAGGAAACCCCCTGTAAGTGCATCTCCGCCACTGTGTTCAAAGCATTAAAACTCTAATGGAAATAAAGAATCTTCTCCTAAATAATATCAGAGAGAACAAATGACCACCATACACAACACAATCCACTATACCAAGACCAATAATACCACATACAGGAAGAAACACCACCACACCACGACCAGACCATATAGTGACCTAATAATACCACATACAGGAAGAAACACCACCACACCATGACCAGACCATATAGTGACCTAATAATACCACATACAGGAAGAAATACCACACACCATGACCAGACCACATAGTGACCGAATAATACTACATACAAGGGACAAATACCGTCACACCATGAACAGATCACATATTACCACCACTTGGTGACCAAATAGCACATACAAGGGACAAATACCACAACACCATTTCCAGACCACATATTACCACCACATAGTGACTGAATACTACAATACTGATCAGTAATAAAAAAACACAATGCTATCACCATAAGTGCCAGTATTCACAGGAGATCTGTACTTAGTATGCAGTGTCTGTGTAGAGGTAATACAGAGATCACTGGTGGTATTATACACAGGATCGCTGTATATAATGTATAGGTAATACAGTGATCACTGGTGACATTGTACACAGGACCTCTGTATATAGTATACAGTGTATAGTGTCAGTGTATAGGTAACACTGACTCACCAGTGACGTCTCTAGGTGAAGACCTTCATCTTTCAACCAGCACAGACCACCATCATTTCTTCCAGCCAGGACTCGTTTCTGCAGGAAATAACACAGTTATCTCGAGCTCCGCTTGCAGAACACATTACTTAATTTTTCACAACTTCTACATTACACCACATGGAGAAAAAAAGGCGATATAGTGTCACTCTGCACAGTAAGAGGACCGCCCCCCCCCCCCATTTAAAACAGTATACTCAAAAAATAAAATAAATACATCACTGCAGTAATAATATCCCTTAATTAGCCCCTATGGTAATAATATCCCCCATCCTGGCCCCGTTTATCTCATTCCTGGCTCCAGCCATATGTTCTCCCATCCTGTCCTCATGAGTATCCATTCTACCCCATATGATCTCCCCATCCTGCCCCATCTGTCTCCATCGTATCCATCCTGCCCCATGATCCAATCCTGCTCCATGTCTTTCATTCTGCCCCGTGTCTCCAATCATGCCCCGTATCTACATTCTGCCCATGCCTCCAGTCCTGCCCCCAGTGTGTCAAGCAATCTGCCCCAGTGTCTCCAGCATATTACCCCCAGTGTGTCCAGCAATCTGCCCCAGTGTGTCCAGCATTGGCCCAGTGTGTCCAGCATTGCCCCAGTGTGTCCAGCAATCTGCCCCAGTGTCTCCAGCATATTACCCCCAGTGTGTCCAGCATCGCCCCAGTGTGTCCAGCATTGCCCCAGTGTGTTCAGCAATCTGCCCAGGGGGGCCAGCAATCTGCCCCCAGTGTGTCCAGCAATCTGCCCTCAGTGTGTCCAGCAATCTGCCCTCAGTGTGTCCAGCATTGGCCCAGTGTGTCCAGCATTGCCCCATGTCCAGCACTGCCCCCAGTGTGTCCAGCAATCTGCCCCAGTATGTCCAGCACTGCTCCCAGTGTGTCCAGCAATCTGCCCCCAGTGTGTCCAGCATTGCCCCGTGTGTCCAGCACTGCCCCCAGTGTGTCCAGCAATCTGCCCCAGTATGTCCAGCACTGCCCCCAGTGTGTCCAGCAATCTGCCCCCAGTGTGTCCAGCATTGCCCCAGTGTGTCCAGCACTGCCCCCAGTGTGTCCAGCAATCTGCCCCAGTGTGTCCAGCATTGCCCCAGTGTGTCCTTTCATTGCCCCAGTCTGTCCAGTAGTCTGCCCCAGTGTGTCCAGCATTGCCCCAGTGTGTCAAGCACTGCCCCCAGTGTGTCCAGCATTTCCCCAGTGTGTCCAGCATTGCCCCAGTGTGTCCAGCAATCTGCCCCAGTGTGTCCAGCAATCTACCCCAGTGTGTCCAGCATTGCCCCAGTGTGTCCAGCATTGCCCCAGTGTGTCCAGCAATCTTCCCCAGTGTGTCCAGCATTGCCCCAGTGTGTCCAGCATTGCCCCAGTGTGTTCAGCATTCTGCCCCAGTGTGTCCAGCAATCTGCCCCAGTGTGTCCAGCAATCTGCCCCACTGGGGCAGTAAGGTCCTTACTGACTGGCTGCAATCATCAACAAAAATGTGATGTCCCTCAGCTCCTCAGCCTCTGATCATAGTAGTGCAGATAGTGTGCGCCTGTGTGCCTGTGCTGCTGGGGCAGGAGGACAGACGACCAATCACAGCACAGCTCATTGAGGTGTGCTATGACCTGTGTGACTGTGAGGTCACACAAAGAAAACTAATGCTGATTGGTTGACAGATGCAGGCAGGAGCAGCCAATCAGCATTAGAACACCCTTAGTCCTGACTCCAGAGTTTTAATGAAGAAGAGGTGGAGTCGAGGGCGGGCAAAGTAACAAGAAACAGGTCGGTGATGACCCGTGCTGCAGACTCAGTGCAGTGCGTGCGTCCCTGTCTTCTCCTCTCTGACTCACACAGTCAGTCAGCTGTTTTCTCTGACTATGCTGTGTGCTAGCTGAAGTCAGTGAGGTCGGCACTCGCACCACGCTGCGCACGGCCGCTCTTATCAAGAGCACAGACTCGGCGTCGCCGTCGGCAGCAGTGCGAGATGATCATCATGTGAAGGAGCGAGCAGCTGCCGCGCGGCTGCTTGCACAGCAGCACTTCACATTCTTCCATAGCCGGGCGGCCCCGGCTATAGAATAAATAAACTGTGCACCACATGCAGGGCAGGGACAAATGAAGGAGGCAGGGGCTGGGGGCAGGGCCCACCGAAGGATTCTCCGGTGTCCCGGTGCCCCAGTCCGAGCCTGCTTAGGGCTAGGGTTGGGGCTAGGGTTGGGGCTAGGGTTGGGGCTACAGTTAGGGTTGGGGTTAAAGTTAGGGTTAGGGTTTAGTTTACATTTACAGTTGGGAATAGGGTTGGGATTAGGGTTAGGGGTGTGTCAGGGTTAGAGGTGTGGTTAGGGTTACTGTTGGAATTAGGGTTAGGGGTGTGTTTGGATTAGGGTTTCAGTTATAATTGGGGGGTTTCCACTGTTTAGATACATCAGGGGCTCTACAAACGCGACATGGCGTCCGATCTCAATTCCAGCCAATTCTGCGTTGAAAAAGTAAAACAGTGCTCCTTCCCTTCCGAGATCTCCCGTGTGCCCAAACAGGGGTTTACCCCAACATATCAGGTATCAGCGTACTCAGGACAAATAGGACAACAACTTTTGAGGTCCAATTTCTCCTGTTACCTTTGGGAAAATACAAAACTGGGGGCTAAAAAATAATTTTTGTGGGAAAAAAAAAAGATTTTTTATTTTCACGGCTCTGCGTTATAAACTGTAGTGAAACACTTGGGGTTCAAAGTTCTCACAACACATCTAGATGAGTTCCCTGGGGGGTCTAGTTTCCAATATGGGGTCACTTGTGGGGGGTTTCTACTGTTTAGGTACATTAGGGGCTCTGCAAACGCAATGTGACACCTGCAGACCATTCCAACTAAGTCTGCATTCCAAATGGCGCTCCTTCCCTTCTGAGCCCTCCCATGCGCCCAAACAGTGGTTCCCCCCACATATTGTGTATAATCACACTCAGGAAAAATTGGGCAACAAATTTTGGGGTCCAATTTCTCCTGTTATCCTCGGGAAAATACAATACTGGGGGCTAAAAAAATAATTTTTGTGGGAAAAAATTTTTGTTTTATTTTTATGGCTCTGCATTATAAACTTCTGTGAAGCCCTTGGTGGGTCAAAGCGCTCAAAACACATCTAGATAAGTTCCTTAGGGGGTCTACTTTCCAAAATGGTGTCACTTGTGGGGGGTTTCAATGTTTAGGCACATCAGTGGCTCTCTAAACGCAACATGGCGTCCCATCTCAATTCCTGTCAATTTTGCATTGAAAAGTCAAACGGCGCTCCTTCCCTTCCGAGCTCTCCCATGCGCCTAAACAGTGGTTTACCCCCACATATGGGGTATCAGCGTACTCAGGACAAATTGTACAACAACTTTTGGGGTCCAATTTCTTCTCTTACCCTTGGGAAAATAAAAAATTGGGGGCGAAAAAATAATTTTTGTGAAAAAATATGATTTTTTTATTTTTACGGTTCTGCATTATAAACTTCTGTGAAGCACTTGGTGGGTCAAAGTGCTCACCACACATCTAGATAAGTTCCTTAGGGGGTCTACTTTCCAAAATGGTGTCACTTGTGGGGGGTTTCAATGTTTAGGCAAATCAGTGGCTCTCTAAACGCAACATGGTGTCCCATCTCGATTCCAGTCAATTTTGCATTGAAAAGTCAAATGGCGCTCCTTCGCTTCCGAGCTCTGTCATGCGCCCAAACAGTGGTTTACCCCCACATATGGGGTATCAGTGTACTCAGGACAAATTGTACAATAACTTTTAGGGTCCATTTTCTCCTGTTACCCTTGGTAAAATAAAACAAATTGGAGCTGAAATAAATGTTCATTTTTATTTAAACATTCCAAAAATTCCTGTGAAGCACCAGAAGGGTTAATAAACTTCTTGAATATGGTTTTGAGTACCATGAGGGGTGCAGTTTTTAGAATGGTGTCACACTTGGGTATTTTCTATCATATAGACCCCTCAAAATGACTTCAAATGAGATGTGGTCCCTAAAAAAAAATAGTGTTGTAAAAATGAGAAAATGCTGGTCAATTTTAACCCTTATAACTCCCTAACATAAAAAAATTTGGTTCCAAAATTGTGCTGATGTAAAGTAGACATGTGGGAAATATTACTTATTAAGTATTTTGTGTGACATATCTCTGTGATTTAATTGCATAAAAATTCAAATTTGGAAAATTGCGAAATTTTCATAATTTTCGCCAAATTTTCGTTTTTTTCACAAATAAACGCAGGTACTATCAAATTATTTTTACCACTATCATGAAGTACAATATGTCACAAGAAAACAGTGTCAGAATCACTGGGATCCGTTGAAGTGTTCCAGAGTTATAACCTCATAAAGGGACAGTGGTCAGAATTGTAAAAATTGGCCGTCGTGCAAACCACCCTTGGGGGTAAAGGGGTTAAGTATATACTTTCACATGTGATAATTCATAGTTTTGGTGCCTTAAATGTGAATTTACAATTATCATAGTCATGAAAATACAGAAATATCTGTAACTGAGAAGGTGTGTCCAAACTTTTGATCTGTAGATTCAGTGAAACCCATGTTATATATGGTTTGACATTGGACAGGTTTCTGTATGTGGTTTGGCCAGACACGGTCAGGATCAGATTCTTCAAATTGTGCAGTGATCTCCCCGTATAGCGAAACTGTTTTGATTCCCAGAGGATGAAGGTTTTGTAGAAATTGATTAAGTCTAAGAACTGCTGCCATCTGTTTCTGTGTGAAGGACACTAAATTTCTAATTCTGATGGAAGGGGTGAATGATGCCACTGCGCAATTGCTTGTGAGTTTATCCTCTCTGTTTTTATCTCAGCTAAGTGCCTGATGGGAGAGGTGAATGATGCCGCTGCGCGAGTTCTTTATTTTTTTTTGTCTGTGGTGTAGTACTTGCTGGGAGATTTATGTTTAAAGCAACAGTACTGTATTGAAGTAGAAAGAAACTAGGGTGGAGCGACTTTTAGTTTTTTAGGGTCGAGTCGGGTTTCGCGAAACTCAACTATCTCAAAAGTCGAGTCGAGTGAAATCGGCCGATTATCGCGAAAAGTCGGGGATCGACCGAAACACGAAACCCAATGCAAGTCAATGGGGGAGCATAGTCGGCAGTGAGTGGAGGCCAGGAAAACATGTACAGTGCCCATTTTAATGGCAAAAAACATACATTCTTGTTACTGAAGCTTGTCAATCTAAATTTACCTTATAATAATAGTAAGGCATTGGAAATTGGGGGTCATTTGGCTAAAGTTGTGGGGGGTAGGGCTGGTTCAAGTATTTAGTGGGCCCAGGAAATCTGGACCACGTCACGGCAGTGGAGCAGGGAGAGGTAAGTATTTCAACTTTGCAAGTGCTGTGATCCTGAGCAAGCAGGGGGGGCCCACTCGTTGGCATTGGCACTGGCACAGGGCCCCTCAAAGTACGGCGGTGTCTTTGCACGGCGGGGGCGCCTCCCACCAGCAGCGACACTTTTGCGAACTATGAGGGGCCCTGTGCCTGTGACGCCGCCAACGAGTATTCCTCTCCCCACCTGATGAAGGAACCTGCACTTTCATCTGCACCTTCCTCTTTGTCCCCGTGTAAGGTGGTATGGTATGCGGGAAGGGGAACCTGACTTTCAGCAGGGTCACAATCTTGCTGTGTAGCGTGCACGGGGAATGTTGCGTTATGGGTCAATGTACCAGCAGACTCATCTATCACTGGCTGGGCAATGGGCAGGATGAGGAGGAAACACAGATATAGGCCCAAAGAATAAAGTGGGCTAAATGCAGCTCAAAATTGGTAACAGGACTAACCAGGGGGCATTGCTTTGTTCAGTGGAGGACAACTGTAATGAGAGGCTGACACAGAGAGTAGGCCCAAATCAGTAAGTAGTCTAAATGCAGTTCAAAATTGGCAACAGTAGTAAACAGGCGGCACAGCTTTGTTCAGTGGAGGAGAACAGCAAGGAGCGGCAGACACCGATAGTAGTCCCCAACCCAACTAGTAGGCCAAATGCAGTCTAACATTAACAACAACTTAACGAGAGCCTGAAAATGGAAGTTCAGGACAGGAAACCAGGAGAACAGCAAGGAGCGGCAGACACTGTAAGTAGGCCCCAACCCAACTAGTATGCCAAATGCAGTTGTTCCATTTAACAACTATTTAACAAGAGCCTGAAGATAGAAGCTCAGGAAAGGCAACCAGGAGAACACTTGGAGCGGCAGACACTGTTAGTAGGCCCCAACCAAACTAGTAGGCCCACTGCAGTTTTAAAATTCCGATAGGCTGAAAACCAGATAATTGCAGGTCATTTTTTGTAAAGAAGATAGCTGTATTGAGTGGCGCAGCCAGACACTACAAGTAGGCCTTATACCACAAAGTTG
Source organism: Ranitomeya imitator (assembly GCF_032444005.1). Taxonomy (NCBI): domain Eukaryota; kingdom Metazoa; phylum Chordata; class Amphibia; order Anura; family Dendrobatidae; genus Ranitomeya; species Ranitomeya imitator. Next base: position 205,078,811 of record NC_091287.1, on the reverse strand, counting down.
GTTCGACGCAGGTTTAAAAAAGGTTACATGGGTACACGGTCTGCATTGGTGTGCTCAGTGGAGAACAATTGGAAGGAGGGACAGCAAAAAGACTTAGTAGGCCTAAAATAACAAAATAGGCTCTATGCAGCTTCGATTATGTGGCAACCTGGAGAACACCTTGGAGCGGCAGACACCGTCTCTACGACCCAGACCCAACTTGTAGGCCTAATGCAGTGTTGTTTCAGGTACTACTTAACGAGAGCATGAAAATTGAAGCTATGGAGAGGCAACCTGGAGAACACCTTGGAGCGGCAGACACCGTCTCTACGACCCAGACCCAACTTGTAGGCCTAATGCAGTGTTGTTTCAGCAACTACTTAACGAGAGCATGAAGATTGAAGCTATGGAGAGGCAACCTGGAGAACACCTTGGAGCGGCAGACACCGTCTCTACAACCCAGACCCAACTTGTAGGCCTAATGCAGTGTTGCTTCAACAACTACTTAACGAAAGCATGAAGATTGAAGCTATGGAGAGGCAACCTGGAGAACACCTTGGAGCGGCAGACACCGTCTCTACAACCCAGACCCAACTTGTAGGCCTAATGCAGTGTTGTTTCAACAACTACTTAACGAGAGCATGAAGATTGAAGCTATGGAGAGGCAACCTGGAGAACACCTTGGAGCGGCAGACTCCGTCTCTACGACCCAGACCCAACTTGTAGGCCTAATGCAGTGTTGTTTCAACAACTACTTAACGAGAGCATGAAGATTGAAGCTATGGAGAGGCAACCTGGAGAATACCTTGGAGTGACAGACAATCTTAGTAGGCCCCAACCAAAATAGTAGCCCCACTGCAGTTGTTCGATTAAAAAACTATTTAAGACGAGCCTGAAGATTGAAGCTCAGGAAAGTAAACCAGGAGAACACCTTGGAGCGACAGACAATCTTAGTAAGCCCCAACCAAACTAGTAGCCCCACTGCAGTTGTTCGATTAAAAAACTATTTAAGACGAGCATGAAGATTGAAGCTCAGGAAAGTAAACCAGGAGAACACCTTGGAGCGACAGACAATCTTAGTAAGCCCCAACCAAACTAGTAGCCCCACTGCAGTTGTTCGATTAAAAAACTATTTAAGACGAGCCTGAAGATTGAAGCTCAGGAAAGTAAACCTGGAGAACACCTTGGAGCAACAGACAATCTTAGTAGGCCCCAACCAAACTAGTAGCCCCACTGCAGTTGTTCGATTAAAAAACTATTTAAGACGAGCATGAAGATTGAAGCTCAGGAAAGTAAACCAGGAGAACACCTTGGAGCGACAGACAATCTTAGTAGGCCGCAACCAAACTAGTAGCCCCACTGCAGTTCGATTAAAAAACTATTTAAGACGAGCCTGAAGATTGAACCTCAGGAAAGTAAACCAGGAGAACACCTTGGAGCGACAGACAATCTTAGTAGGCCCCAACCAAACTAGTAGCCCCACTGCAGTTGTTCGATTAAAAAACTATTTAAGACGAGCCTGAAGATTGAAGCTCAGGAAAGGCAACCAGGAGAACACCTTGGAGCGGCAGACACCGTTAGTAGGCCCTACCGAAGTAGTAGCCCCAATGCAGTTTTCAAATTCCTATAGGCTGAAAACCAGACAATTGACGCTCAGCTTTTTTTAGAGGAGGACAGCTGTATTGAGTGGCGCAGACAGACACAGGTAGTAGGCCTTAAACAAAAAATTTGGCTCAATGCAGTTTAAAAAAGGTTACAGGGGTACACAGGCAGCATTGGTGTGGTCAGCGGAGGACAATTTGAATTAGGGACTGCAGACAGACTTAGTAGGCTGTCCCCTGTGGACCATGCATCCACCACATTAACCCAGTGCGCCGTAATGGACACGTAACCTTCCGTGGACATGCCTACTGGTCCATGCGTCTGTTGTCAGATGCACCTTTCTACTCTTAGATTGCCTGAGTGCATGGACAATGCGGACTTTTTCATGCTGGTGGAGGGCTGGGATGGCTTTTCTTGCAAAAGAAGTGTCGACTGGGTAGCTCGAACCGTGGTACAGCGTAGATCATCTGGGCTTTATAAATATAAAATCAAGAAAAAAAAGTACGCTCTATGCTCTTTCAGCTAGGTTCCAGGGGTACACGGCCAGCATTGGTCTGGTCAGTGGAGGACTATTGGAAGGAGGGACCGCAGACAGGCTTAGTAGGCCTAACATAAGAAAAGTAGGCTGTAGGCACTTAAAAATAGGTTCCAGGGGTACACGGGCAGCAGTGGTGTGGTCACTGAAGGACAATTTCTATTATGGACCGCAGACAGACTTAGTAGGCCTAACATAAGAAAAGTAGGCTGTAGGCACTTTAAAATAGGTTCCAGGGGTACACGGGCAGCAGTGGTGTGGTCAGTGAAGGACAATTTCTATTATGGACCGCAGACAGACTTAGTAGGCCTAACATAACAAAAGTAGGCTCTATGTACTTGGAATTATCTTGCAGTGGTACACAGGCAGCATTGGTGTTGTCAGCGGAGGCCGATTGTAAGGAGTGTCTGACAGTACTCCCAAAAAATAAATAGATGTTAATGTCTCGCAAAACAACAAAACCAAAAAACAAAAGGGTGGCATACTTAGGTACAGGGGTGGGCTCCTCTGCTGAGTTTCAGACCTAGTAATTTGGCGCTAAGTATTTACTGGTGTAAGTATAGGACACTGCCCCTGACTATTTTAAGTAGCATCATACATGTCAACACATTGGTATTGTCAGTGCCAGGCATTGAAGGATGTCAGCGCATAGACTAAACATTGGTGGAGTTGTGAGAGATAATTTTGCAAATCGTAGAGCACTGTTTGAGCTGGGGGGGAACTGTCTTGTGGCCGGTGGTACAGGCCCAGGGACCCTCATGTTACAACGGTGTGTCTGACGTTGGTTGCGCGCCACCACCGCCAGAGATACTTTATTGTACTATGAGGGACCCTGTGGCAGTGCCGTCGACCAAAAGCGTGCACACCCACCTCTTCAGACAAACGGCACTCTCACGGGTGCTCGCGCCAAGTGGGGAGACCACGGCCCCGTAGGGGGAGTTTGCCCATTTAGGGAGGTGTAAACATGTCGTATACTGGACAAACAGCTGCTGCAAATTACGAGATTGGAAAACTCAGTCAGACCAATCCACAAGCAAGACCTTTTCATAGGAAAGCTAGATGTCAGCCGGGAAAGGTGGGGCAAAATAATTCGAAATCCAGGAGTGGTTCATTTTAATGAAGGTTAGATCATCAACATTTTGGGTAGCCAGACGAGTCCTTTTTCCGGATAATATTGAACCAGCAGCACTGAATACGCTTTCTGATAGCACACTAGCTGCTGGGCAAGCAAGCTCCTGCAATGCATATTCTGCCAATTCTGGCCAGGTGTCTAATTTGGATGCCCAGTAATCAAATGGGAATGACGGTTGAGGGAGAACATCGATAAGGGATGAAAAATAGTTAGTAACCATACTGGACAAATGTTGTCTCCTGTCACTTTGAATTGATGCTGCAGTACCTGTCCTGTCTGCGGTCATAGCAAAATCACTCCACAACCTGGTCAGAAAACCCCTCTGTCCAACACCACTTCTGATTTGTGCACCTCTAACACCTCTGGTCTGCTGCCCCTGCAACTCGTGTGAGAACCATCACCGGCACTGTGTGCTGGGAATGCCTGAATCAAACGGTCAACAAGAGTTGATTGTTTGGTTGCTAATATTTGTTCCAGGTTCTCATGTGGCATTATATTTTGCAATTTGCCTTTATGGCGAGGATCAAGTAGGCAGGCCAACCAGTAATCGTCATCGGTCATCATTTTAATAATGCGTGGGTACCTTTTGAGGATACGTAAGGCATAATACGCCATGTGGGCCAAAGTTCCAGTTGTCAAATCTGCGGTTGTGCTGGGTTGAGGGGCAGTTACAGGCAAATCTACGTCACTTGTGTCCCTCAAAAAAACAGAACCCGGCCTTGCCACGCTAACCAATTTCCATTGGCCCCGGAGAAGCTTCCTCATTAAAAAAATACTCATCCCCATCATCCTCCTCGTCCTCCTCCTCCTGTTCGCCCGCTACCTCGTCCTGTACACTGCCCTGACCAGACAATGGCTGACTCTCATCAAGGCTTTCCTCTTCCTCTGCTGCAGACGCCTGCTCCTTAATGTGCATCAAACTTTGCATCAGCAGACGCATTAGGGGGATGCTCATGGTTATTATGGCGTTGTCTGCACTAACCAGCCATGTGCATTCCTCAAAACACTGAAGGACTTGACACATGTCTTGTACCTTCGACCACTGCACACCTGACAACTCCATGTCTGCCATCCAACTGCCTGCCCGTGTTTGTGTATCCTCCCACAAATACATAACAGCACGCCTCTGTTCGCACAGTCTCTGAAGCATGTGCAGTGTTGTTTCATCTTGTTGCAACGTCGATGATTAGGCGATGCTGGGGAAGGTTCAAAGACCGCTGATAGTTCTGCATACCGCTGGAGTGTACGGGCAAACGGCGGATATGTGAGCAAAGTCTGCGCACTTTGAGGAGCAGGTCGGATAACCCCGGATAACTTTTCAGGAAGCACTGCACCACCAGGTTTAAGGTGTGAGCCAGGCAAGGAATGTGTTTCAGTTGGGAAAGGGCGATGGCAGCCATGAAATTCCTTCCGTTATCACTCACTACCTTGCCTGCCTCAAGATCTACAGTGCCCAGCCATGACTGCGTTTCTTTCTGCAAGAACTCGGACAGAATTTCCGCGGTGTCTGTTGTTGCCCAAACACTTCATTGCCAATACAGCCTGCTGACGCTTGCCAGTAGCTGCCCCATAATGGGAAACCTGGTGTGCAACAGTGGCAGCTGCGGATGGAGTGGTTGTGCGACTGCGGTCTGTGGACGAGCTCTCGCTTCTGCAGGAGGACGAGGAGGAGGAGGAGGGGGTGCGAACGGCTACAGCCAACTGTTTCCTAGACCGTGGGCTAGGCAGAACTGTCCCAAAATTCCTGTCCCCTGTGGACCCTACATCCACCACATTCACCCAGTGTGCCGTGATGGACACATAACGTCCCTGGCCATGCCTACTGGTCCATGCATCTGTTGTCAGGTGCACCTTTGTACTCACAGATTGCCTGAGTGCATGGACGATGCGCTCTTTAACATGCTGGTGGAGGGCTGGGATGGCTTTTCTCGAAAAGAAGTGTCGACTGGGTAGCTCGTAGCGTGGTACAGCATAGTCCATCAGGGCTTTGAAAGCTTCACTTTCAATTGACCGGTAGGGCATCATCTCTAACGAGATTAGTCTACCAATGTTGGCGTTCAAACCCTGTGTAAGCGGATGCGAGGATGATTACTTCCTTTTTCTAATGAGAATCTCATGTAGGGTGAGCTGGACTGGAGAGCTGGAGATCGTGGAACTAGCTGGGGTGCCGGTGGACATGGCAGACTGAGAGACGGTTGGAGACGGTATTCTTGCCGGTGCCCTACATGCAGTGTTTCCTACTACGAAACTGGTGATTCCGTGACCCTGACTGCTTTGGCCTGGCAACGAAACCTGCACAGATACTGCAGGTGGTGCGGGAAATGGTGGCCTTACAGTGACGGAAGGGATGTAGCGTTGCTGACTAGCTTCATTGGCCGAGGGTGCTACAACCTTAAGGGACATTTGGTAGTTAGTCCAGGCTTGCAAATGCATGGTGGTTAATTGTCTATGCATGCAACTTGTATTTAGACTTTTCAGATTCTGACCTCTGCTTAAGGTAGTTGAACATTTTTGACAGATGACTTTGCACTGATCATTTGGATGTTGTTTAAAAAAAATGCCAGACTGCACTCTTTCTACCATTGAATACCTTTTCAGGCATTGCAGACTGAGCTTCTTTAACCGGATGGCCATGCTGTCCTCCGACTAGTTTTGGCTTTGCCACGTGTTTTGGGCCAGATACGGGCCCGGCAGATGGAACCTGTTGCGATGTTGATGCCTGCTGCGGCCCCTCCTCCTCCGCTTCAGAACTACTGACGCCTGCACCCTGTTCCCCCAATGGCTGCCAATCGGGGTCAACAACTGGGTCATCTATGACCTCCTCTTCTATCTCGTGTGCAACTTCGTCTGTGTCACCGTGTAAGCCGGTGGTATAGCGTTCGTGATGGGGCACCATAGTCTCATCAGGGTCTGATTCTGGATCAGTACACTGCGAGGGCAATGTTGTGGTCTGAGTCAAAGGAACAGCATAGTAATCTGGCTGTGGCTGTGCATCTGTGCACTCCATGTCCGATTCAACTTGTAATGGGCATGGCCTGTTAACTGTTTCACTTTCTAACCCAGGAAAGATATGTGTAAAGAGCTCCATGGAGTAACCCGATGTGTCGCCTGACGCATCCTTCTCTGTTGTTGTTTTTGCTGAAGAGGACAAGGAAGCGACTTGTCCCTGACCGTGAAAATCCACTAACGACGCGCTGCTTTTACATTTACCAGTTTCAGAAGAGGAGGCAAAAGAGCTAGAGGCTGAGTCAGCAAGGAAAGCCAAAACTTGCTCTTGCTGCTCCGGCTTTAAAAGCGGTTTTCCTACTCCCAGAAAAGGGAGCGTTCGAGGCCTTGTGTAGTCAGACGACGAACCTGGCTCCACAACTCGAGACTTAGGTGCTATATTGCTTTTCCCACGACCACCTGATGCTCCACCACCACTACCATCATTACCAGCTGGCAATGACCGCCCACGGCCACGACCTCTTCCACCAGACTTCCTCATTGTTTGAAAAACGTAACCAAAGTAACGGTATTTGTTACTGCAAAACAACTTACAAGGTGAACTCAAACTTCTGTAGGATTTAGATATCCCTTTATAGGTGGGTGAGACTGCAAGGAAAATCAGGCACAATGTTACACACTAGGTTTTCTGTGGCACAAAATGAGAGAGATGCCACACACGCAGGACTGTCACTCAAGCACAAATGCCAATATTAATCTCCCACTATTTTTTTTTAAGGGAGAATTAAAAAAACAAACAATAAAAAACAGTATTATAGAAACTAGGCTTTCTGTGCCCCACAATTAGAGAGAGATGGCACACACGACTGGCACTCAAGCACAAATACCAATATTAATCTCCCACTATTTATTTTTTTTCAGGGAGAATTAAAAAAAAAAAAAAACAGTACTAGACACTAGGCTTTCTGTGCCCCAAAATTTGAGAGAGATGGCACACACGACTGGCACTCAAGCACAAATGCCAATATTAATCTCCCACTATTTGTTTTTTTAAGGGAGAATTAAAAAACAAAAAAAAACAGTATTATAGACACTAGGCTTTCTGTGCCCCACAATTTGAGAGAGATGGCACACACAACTGGCACTCAAGCACAAATGCCAATATTAATCTCCCACTATTTACTTTTTTTAGGGAGAATTTAAAAAAAAAAAAAAAAAAAAACAGTATTAGACACTAGGCTTTCTGTGCCCCAAAATTTGAGAGAGATGGCACACACGACTGGCACTCAAGCACAAATGCCAATATTAATCTCCCACTATTTATTTTTTTAAGGGAGAATTAAAAAACAAAAAAAACAGTATTATAGACACTAGGCTTTCTGTGCCCCACAATTTGAGAGAGGTAGCACACACGACTGGCACTCAAGCACAAACGCCAATATTAATCTCCCACTATTTATTTTTTTTCAGGGAGAATTTAAAAAAAAAAAAAAAACAGTATTAGACACTAGGCTTTCTGTGCCCCAAAATTTGAGAGAGATGGCACACACGACTGGCACTCAAGCACAAATGCTAATATTAATCTCCCACTATTTATTTTTTTAAGGGAGAATTAAAAAACAAAACAAAAAAAAAACAGTATTATAGACACTAGGCTTTCTGTGCCCCACAATTTGAGAGAGATAGCACACACGACTGGCACTCAAGCACAAATGCTAATATTAATCTCCCACTATTTATTTTTTTTCAGGGAGAATTTAAAAAAAAAACAAAAAAACAGTATTAGACACTAGGCTTTCTGTGCCCCAAAATTTGAGAGAGATGGCACACACGACTGGCACTCAAGCACAAATGCCAATATTAATCTCCCACTATTTATTTTTTTTCAGGGAGAATTAAAAAAAAAAAAAAAAACAGTATTAGACACTAGGCTTTCTGTGCCCCAAAATTTGAGAGAGATGGCACACACGACTGGCACTCAAGCACAAATGCCAATATTAATCTCCCACTATTCTTTTTTTAAGGGAGAATTAAAAAAAAAAAAAGAGTATTATAGACACTAGGCTTTCTGTTCCCCACAATTTGAGAGAGATGGCTCACACGACTGGCACTCAAGCACAAATGCCAATATTAATCTCCCACTATTTTTTTTTTTTCAGGGAGAATTTAAAAAAAAAAAAAAAACATTATTAGACACTAGGCTTTCTGTGCACCAAAATTTGAGAGAGATGGCACCACACAGGACTGGCACTCAAGCAGAAATGGCAATCTTAATCTCCCACTATTTTTTTTTTTTATTTCTGGGAGAACTGGCAAGAAATCAGGCCCACTGTTAGACTGTATGTTTTCTGTGCCAGAAAATGAGACACAGATGCCACACACAGGATTGCCACTGATGCAGATTTGCCAATTTTAATCTGCACCCTTTTTTTTATTCAGGGAGACTAGTGAATAAATGTGGGCCACTGTATTAGAGTATATTTTCTGTGGCAGAAAGTGGCTTGAAGAGATGTAACGAGAAAAAAAAAGAAGGGACTGTCCTACAATTACTATCTCCCTGCAGTTATCTCAGCAATGTATGGCAGGCAGCAATAACAAGGAGTGGACTGCTGCACAAATTAAATCAAAGTGTGGACAAACAAACAAGATGTAGCTGTGCAGAAAGGAAGGAACAACATGATTTGTGCTTTGTAAAAAGCAGTTGGTATGCACAGCGGTGTACAAACAGCAATGCAGCTATCAGGGAGCCTTCTAGGGCAGCCCAATGAGCTACAGCGCTGAGGAAAAAAATGTAGCCTCCACTGTCCCTGCTAACAAAAGGTGGTGTAGGACAGTGGAAATCGCTACACACAAGCGGTTTCGGGGTTAATGTACCCTGCCTAACGCTATCCCTGCTTCTGACAAAGCGGCAGCAACCTCTCCCTATGCTCAGATCAGCAGCAGTAAGATGGCGGTCGGCGGGAACGCCCCTTTATAGCCCCTGTGACGCCGCAGACAGCAAGCCAATCACTGCAATGCCCTTCTCTAAGATGGTGGGGACTGAGACCTATGTCATCACGCTGCCCACACTCTGCATCCACCTTCATTGGCTGAGAAAGGGCGCTTTTCACGTCATTGAAACGCGACTTTGGCGCGAAAGTCACGTACCGCATGGCTGACCCCACACAGGGATCGGGTCGGGTTTCATGAAACCTGACTTTGCCAAAAGTCGGCGACTTATGAAAATACAACCTGCAGTAACCACCGATCGACCAAACCGCTGCACGGCCAGCTCTACCCTACCTACTGTATCCTCACCCATCCCTTGTAGATTGTGAGCCCTCGCGGGCAGGGTCCTCTCTCCTCCTGTACCAGTTGTGACTGGTATTGTTCAAGATTATTGTACTTGTTTATTATGTATACCCCTCCTCACATGTAAAGCGCCATGGAATAAATGGCGCTATAATAATAAATAATAATAATAATAATAATAATAAAATGAACGATCCATTTTGCTCAACCCCAAAAGAAACATTGTAAGTTGAAAGTTGAAAGTAAAATATGGTGCCTGTTTTAGAAGGAAACTTGTAAGCGATTATTTGGTCATCAGTGTTTGTTGTCACCTGCTTCTAGTTGTGTGATTGATATATAGCTAATTGAGGATCAACAAAAGGAGGTAGCCAACTGCACGGCTGATCTAACACATCTGGCCTTCTCACTTTAGTCAGCGGGTTTTTGTTGTGGGTGAGAGGCAAAGAGCCTTCCCACGTTCCATTGAGCTGGGCTAGTAGGTTAGAGGCCTATTACTTCTGGCCTTCCCATTCTAGTCAGCTGATCTAATGGGTGAGAGGCAAAGAGCCTTCTCGTTACATCCTGTAGGTGTACCAGGTTAGAGGCAAGGAGCCTTCCTGCTTGACAGGCTCGCTCTGATCTGCTACATGTGGCCAGTAGACAAGGTCCAGGCACAATACAAGGGCATTTGCAGAATAAAGGTGAGCTGTCTGGAGAATAAGTTGAAGCCATGGGCAACTTGTTCTGTGTGCAGTCAGGGCCCCCAATGGGATCCAAAACAGCTATACAGATTGTAAAAGACAGAGAAAGAGAGGAAGCAGTGAACAATGTGGGACCAATATTGAAAAAGCCAAAATGCCAGACTGGATGTTTGTATGTACAAAACAGGCACAGACAAGGGAGGAAAATAGCAAGTGACTAAATGGTGTCTGTACAGCAATACAGAAGTAAGGTGTTTTATGATTGTTTTGATGCACAAAAGTCCGACTATGACTGACACATTACTGCTACCATCATACCTTTGTTTAACCAGAGACCCAGACAAGACAGATGGATTTGCAAACACTATGGTCAGACAAACCCAGACTGGGTAACCTGTGCTACCGAGCAAAGTGAATTGCACTAAATCCTGTCCGGACAAACATAGTAACATAGTAACATAATTAGTAAGGCCGAAAAAAGACATTTGTCCATCCAGTTCAGCCTATATTCCATCATAATAAATCCCCAGATCTACGTCCTTCTACAGAACCTAATAATTGTATGATACAATATTGTTCTGCTCCAGGAAGACATCCAGGCCTCTCTTGAACCCCTCGACTGAGTTCGCCATCACCACCTCCTCAGGCAAGCAATTCCAGATTCTCACTGCCCTAACAGTAAAGAATCCTCTTCTATGTTGGTGGAAAAATCTTCACTCTTCCAGACGCAAAGAATGCCCCCTTGTGCCCGTCACCTTCCTTGGTATAAACAGATCCTCAGCGAGATATTTGTGTATTGTCCCCTTATATACTTATACATGGTTATTAGATCGCCCCTCAGTCGTCTTTTTTCTAGACTAAATAATCCTAATTTCGCTAATCTATCTGGGTATTGTAGTTCTCCCATCCCCTTTATTAATTTTGTTGCCCTCCTTTGTACTCTCTCTAGTTCCATTATATCCTTCCTGAGCACCGGTGCCCAAAACTGGACACAGTACTCCATGTGCGGTCTAACTAGGGATTTGTACAGAGGCAGTATAATGCTCTCATCATGTGTATCCAGACCTCTTTTAATGCACCCCATGATCCTGTTTGCCTTGGCAGCTGCTGCCTGGCACTGGCTGCTCCAGGTAAGCTTATCATTAACTAGGATCCCCAAGTCCTTCTCCCTGTCAGATTTACCCAGTGGTTTCCCGTTCAGTGTGTAATGGTGATATTGATTCCTTCTTCCCATGTGTATAACCTTACACTTATCATTGTTAAACCTCATCTGCCACCTTTCAGCCCAAGTTTCCAACTTATCCAGATCCATCTGTACTATCTTCTCTTGTATTAACTGCTTTACATAGTGTTATTTCATCTGCAAATATCGATATTTTACTGTGTAAACCTTCTACCAGATCATTAATGAATATGTTGAAGAGAACAGGACCCAATACCGACCCCTGCGGTACTCCACTGGTCACAGCGACCCAGTTAGAGACTATACCATTTATAACCACCCTCTGCTTTCTATCACTAAGCCAGTTACTAACCCATTTACACACATTTTCCCCCAGACCAAGCATTCTCATTTTGTGTACCAACCTCTTGTGCGGCATGGTATAAAACGCTTTGGAAAAATCGAGATATACCACGTCCAATGACTCACCGTGGTCCAGCCTATAGCTTAACTCTTCATAAAAACTGATTAGATTGGTTTGACAGAAGCGATATCTCATAAACCCATGCTGATATGGAGTTAAACAGTTATTCTCATTGAGATAATCCAGAATAACATCCCTCAGAAACCCTTCAAATATTTTACCAACAATAGAGGTTAGACTTACTGGCCTATAATTTCCAGGTTCACTTTTAGAGCCCTTTTTGAATATTGGCACCACATTTGCTATGTGCCAGTCCTGTGGAACAGACCCCGTCGCTATAGAGTCCCTAAAAATAAGAAATAATGGTTTATCTATTACATTACTTACGGTAGTTCTCTTAGTACTCGTGGGTGTATGCCATCCGGACCCGGAGATTTATCTATTACAAGATCACATGTAGTGACATAAGAAGCTGACACAGGAGTGTGGTTAGTGGGTAGTGGGGACACTGACTTTTGGGGAGGAAGTTGTAGAACAGCATGTCACCCCCACTGATCATCCGGTCACTTCCACCACCAGACAACCAACCACATCAGGACCAAGAAGGGTGAGTAGGGTAACACAGATACAGAAGTATTATCCCTGGAGCCCCTCTGACTAGCTAGCTACGCTAAAACAGTTGCCTAACCCTGAGAACCAACCTTTCCCATTTTACAGACAAATAAAGACAATACAACCGAAGTATAAGTGCGCCTGGGAAGACCTAGAGAGTTTAGTGGGTGTGCAAAGGCAGGTGACGTAGTAGGATGCATAACTTAGACTTTTAGAGATGTGACAAAAAGACGCTAAGTAGACTGATTTTTTTTAACACTGGGGCAGCCGGGACTGTGGTACACAAAGACTTTATAATGCCAGACATGACTACTAATGAGATTGTGGAATGTGTGGGGGTAGAGGGACAAATGACTGAAGGGTTCTTTACTAAGCAAATATGACTAAAATTACATGATAGCCAAGAGGTGCTTACAAAACTTATTGTTAGTGACAATACCCCTATCAATTTGCTGGGATCAGATGTGTTGAGTGCTATACAGGCCACCATACAGTACTCTCCTAAAGATATTATAGTCACAAGTCCCCTCTCAGATAAACACTGTGTGTAAAATTGCAGCAATGGTGTATATGACAAAAGCGGTGAAAGTATCACCTGACGCCAGAATGTCTGAGCACAGGTAAATGAGTTAGGTACCAGATACCGTTTGGGCAAAGGAAAAAAAACTGATGTGGGTAGGCTGCCCATTCCCCTGGTCATGATAAAATTAAAAGAAGGAACCATACTAGTGGTGAGCGAGCACTAAAATGCTCGGGTGCTCGCTGCTCGGGTCGAGCAGATTGGAATACTCAGATACTAGGCCAAAACAATGAGCCCAATGTAAGTCTATGGGAAACCTGAGTATTTTTACCGCGATCCCCCCTGGGGATCCTTTTAAGGTCTAAAAACGTCTGAAAATGATGGAAACAGTGCTCAAATGACACAGGAACATCATGCGGATCGCCCTTGGAAGCATTCCTGACTCCTAATTCACAACTTTAAACATTTTTTTCCGAGGTTCATGCCATTTTTCCAGGTGCCACAAAAACGGTAATTAGACCTACCGGTAATTGTATTTATAATATACAGAGTTCCAAAATCATAGCGACAGTCTGGGTAAAGGCACAAAAAAGTAATGGGCCCCCAGACAAATTAAATCCGCTCCATAAATAGCATATAGAACAAGGAGCAAAAAATGGACGGAATTATATATAAACAATGTCTTTTATTGATACAAACATTGAAAGGTAATTATCAGTAGTGAGTCATAATATTTACGGTTCCAATAGATAAGTAAAAGGGAGACCACTTCCCCAAAACACCCCTGACTGTTAGTGAATAGTAGCCCAAACAATAAGGGAAAAGGCAGGGCATAATCCCTGCACAGGATATTCAATAGATGAGCCCATGCAAATATACATACACTGAATGCCCAGATCATACATCCCTAAAGTAGGGGTAGAGTCATGCATCATATAGATAATTAAGGTATGCCGGCAAAAATAACAAATGGGCTTACCACAGGAGGGATGAGGAGGGAGGCGCACAGCCGGAGAGCGACCCCTGACGCGCGTTTCGCGGCGCTGCCACGCCGTTTTCTCAAGGGGATGAGGAATGAGATCAACCAGGACCTTATAATAACCCCCCTGACCCCGGTCACATGGGTATATCCGGCCAATGGAAGTGGCGCAAGCGGCGCATGCGCACTGCGACGGCAGGGTCCTGGCATGGAGACAGGGCGTCAGCCAAAGTGCGCAGGCACCGGGAAAAAGTCCCGGAGCAAGCACACCAGGTGAGAAGGCGCCCGCCCACATGCCCGAGGCGGCCATACACAGTGCGATGCGCACTGCCACATAAATGAACAAGCTGCCAAAGGTATATTAACGGCGAACAGACTGAAGAGAGTGTACCCATTAATTATTGCAGCATCATTGATAACATACAAAGTGAACATACAAACAATAATGTATACATAGTAAAAGTCCCATAAGTTGCTGCATGGGTACATAGAAAGTCCGTTCGCTTTGTAGACAGCCTGTTCTTGTTCCAATATAGGATATTCTCATTTGTGAATGGCAGGAATGTTGATTACTTGAATCCATAGAGGGTGGAGGGAGTCATGCCCATGACGAATTTTACTTTGTTTTTGTGTTGGGGGGGTCGGATATATGCATAAGTCTACCCCTACTTTAGGGATATATGATCTGGGCATTCAGTGTATGTATATTTGCATGGGCTCATCTATTGAATATCCTGTGCAGGGATTATGCTCTGCCTTTTTCCCTTATTGTTTGGGCTACTATTCACCAACAGTGAGGGGTGTTTTTGGGAGGTGGTCTCCCTTTTACTTATCTATTGGAACTGTAAATATTATGACTCACTACTGATAATGACCTTTCAATGTTTGTATCAATAAAAGACATTGTTTATATATAATTCCGTTTTTTGCTCCTTGTTCTCCTTGTTCTATACGGTAATTGTATTTCCAGGAATCCATCCTGACAGCACCATGGAGGATGTCCTTCTTATCCATAGTGGGACAGGAAACCACAAGAGTTTAAAAGGACCCTCCCCCTACGACCCTTCAGTGATTTTCCAAAGTAACACCTCTGGATGGATGCAAAAAAAGAATTTATTTGAACATAACAAACATTATGCAAATGTTACTCGAAATAAGTATGCAGTATAGGGGGAGGGAAATAGGGAGGGAACTAACAGTGCTGTCAGGATGGATTCCTGGAAATACAATTACCGGTAGGTCTAATTACCATTTTCCAGGTCACCATTAACAGCACCATGGAGAAGTACCAAAGGAGATTTTTTGGTTCTAGGGTGGGACAACTGCATGAAGCACCTTCCTGCCAAAGGCTAGCTGAGACGACACTACGTCTAGTTTGTAATGCTTAGAAAAGGTACTGAGACTAGACCAGGATGCAGCCCTGCAGATCTGATCTGCCGAAGCACCCCCTTTCTCTGCCCAAGAAGCGGCTATCGCCCTGGATGAATGAGCTTTTAGGATGCCTGGGGGGCTCTTTCCCTGTGCCTCATATGCTAGGCTAATGGTGGACCTAATCCATCTCGAAATGGTAGATTTTGATGCTTTTTTCCCCTTATTAGGGCCTCTAAAGAGGATAGATTAGTATCCTGTCTCCAGGCCCTAGTTGCCTCCAAGTACTAAAGTACGGTCTCCCTAACATCTAGGTTATGATAAAAAATTTTCCTTCTGGTTTTTGGGAAACTGACAAAATGATGGAAGCACTACCTCCTGATTCATGTTTGAATCTGAGACCACCTTAGGAAGAAAGCCTGGGTCAAGTCTTAAGACTAGTCTATCATCAAATATTTGCAAATAGGGATTTTGAGTGGACAAGGCCTGAAGTTCTCCCAGTTTCTTAGCCGAAGTAATGGCCACTAGAAAGGCTGCTTTGAGGGAAAGATTAGCGATGTCTATATCTCCAGCTAGGTCAAAAGGATTTTTGCACAATTCATTAAGGACCAGGCTAAGATCCCAAGGTGGGATGGCTCTCCTGACCAAGGGTCTTAGCCTCAGAACTGCCCTGGAAAATCGAGCTATCCAGGGGTGGCAGGCTAAGGAAGAATCATAAAATACGCTGAGGGCTGCCACTTGGACTCTCAGAGTACTCGGTTTAAGACCTTTCTTAAATCCCTGGTGCCAAAAATCAAGGATCTTGGGAATGTTAGGGTGATCAAGATCAACCATCGTGTCTCCACAAAAACTGCAGAATTTCTTCCAAATTTTCAAATAAATTGCAGAAGTTACTGGCTTCCTACTTCCTTGGAGGATGGAGATGACCTCTTCTGATAGACCTTTCACTTTCAGGATCTGGCATTCAGGATCCAAGCCGCTATTTGGAGGCTGTCTGGGTTCTGATGAAGAATTGGGTCCTGGAGGAGTAGATCCCTTCTTTTCAGAAGGAGAAAAGGTTTTTCTATCGCCAACTTTCTTAGTAGAGGAATCCAGCTCCTCTTGGGCCAAAACGGAACCACTAGAATGATCTGAGCTCTGTCCTCGTATATCTTCCTGAGGATTCTTGGGATTAGTGCAAGAGGGGGGAAGCATATAAGAGACTCCTGCTCCATGATTGGGAAAGCGCGTCTACTCCCGCCGGTCTTTCCCAAGGGTACAGAGAATAAAAGGTTTTGACCTTCGCGTTCCGTCTGACAGTGAATAAGTCCACCTCTGGTGTTCCCCATCGTTGGCATAGTTCACTGAAAACTTCGCTCTTTAGCTCCCACTCCTTAGCTGACAGCTTCTCTCTGCTCAGATACTCCGCCACTTGGTTCTTCGAACCCTCCAGATGTACTGCTGAAACTGAGAGAACCAATCTCTCCACCCAACCGAAGATTTGATCCGCTAGCCATTGTAATTTTGGATGTCTTGGACCACCCTGATGCTGAAGAAAGCATCAGGGTGCTTACGTCGTCGTGTTGTCCGAGACAATCTTCAGGTGTTTGTTCTTTAGCATAACTTGTGCTGAACAGAGTACCTTCCAAACCGCGTGTAGTTCTCTGTGATTCGAGGAATTCTTGCTGTCTTCTGAATTCCACTGTCCCTGATTGTATCTTCCAAGGACTTGACCACCCCAACCTTGTTGGCTTGCGTCTGTGGTCACCGTAACTGCTGGAGACTGGATCCACGGAACGCCAACCAGGAGATTTATGGGAACAGACCACGAGTGTAGGGATCGTCTGACCTGATGGGATAGACGGAACTCCCTGTCCAGAGGTCTTTCTTCTGTCCCAGGAAGCGAGAACTGCTCTCTGTAACTGATGGGAATGAGATTGGCTCCAGTTGACACAAGGAATGCAGGCTGTCATCAACCCAAGGATCTTCATTGCATCCCTGATGGAGACTCGATTTCTTGAAAAATGGCGAATCTTTCTTATTATATCGGTCCGCTTCTCGTCTGGAAGAAAAGATTGTCTGACATTTGAATCTAGGATAACTCCTAGAAACTTTATTCTTGGTTTGGGTGTCAGGTCTGACTTTGACCAGTTCACCACCCAACCTAATTTCGGCAGAGTGGAGATCACCAACTGACAATCGATCTTGAGCTGCCCTATAGGATCTAACACTATTAGGAAATCGTCTAAATAGGGTACAATAGTGATGTCTCGATTTCTCAGATAAGCCACTATTTCTACAACAAGTTTTGTAAAAACTCTGGGCGCTGTTGCCAACCCAAAAGGGAGGTAGCAAAACTGGTAATGTTAGATTCTTCCTTCCTTTTCTACAGCAAATCTGAGGTATTTTTGGTGATAACTAGGGTTGAGCGAAACGGGTCGGCCATTTTCAGAAGTCGCCGACTTTTGGCAAAGTCGATGAAACCCGACCCCTGTGTGGGGTCGGCCATGAAGTCGGCGATCTTCTGAATCTGGTATCGGAATTCCGATCCCGAGTTCCGATATGTTTGCAATATCGGAAATCGGTATCAGAATCCATATTTAAGTTTAAAATAAAGAATTAAAATAAAAAATATCGCTATACTTACCGTCTGACGCGCCCTGGTACTAACCGGCAGCCTTTCTTCCTTCGAATCAGCTCTTGCAGGACCTTGCAATGACGTCGCGGCTTGTGATTGGTCGCGCGACCGCCCATGTGACCGCTCGCGCGACCAATCACAAGCCGCGACGTCACCGCAAGGTCCTGCAGGCGCTGATTCTTAGGAAGGAAGGCTGCCGGAAAGAAGCAGGGCGCGTCCGAGGGTGAGTATATACCTAATAGGAACATACTCACCCTCGGACGCGCCCTGCTTCTTTCCGGCAGCCTTCCTTCCTAAGAATCAGCGCTTGCAGGACCTTGCGGTGACGTCGCGGCTTGTGATTGGTCGGGCGAGCGGTCACATGGGCAGTCGCGCGATCAATCACAAGCCGCGCCGTCACCACAAGGTCCTGCAAGCGCTGATTCGAAGGAAGGAAGGTTCCCGGTTAGTACCAGGGCGCGTCCGAGGGTGAGTATAGCGATATTTTTTATTTTAATTATTTTACACTTAAATATGGATCGCAGGGCCTGAAGGAGAATTTCCTCTCCTTCAGACCCTGGGAACCATTGGAAACCCAATGCACTGCATTGGGTTTCAAGTTTCGGCCGACCCCGACTTTTTTATAGGATCGGCCGATTTCACTCGACCCGACTTTTGAAAAAGTCGGGTTTCGAGAAACCCGACCCGATCCTATAAAAGTAAAAATCGCTCAACCCTAGTGATAACTGCAGATTGGTACGTGATAATATGCACTCTTTAGGTCTAAAATGCAAATTACCATGTCCTTTCCTAAGAGGGGAATTGTAGAGCGAATGGATTGCATTTTGAACCTCTTGTATTCTAGCTATTTGTTTAGGGGTTTGAGGTTTATTATAGTTCTGGATTCCCCAGAATGCTTTTTGCTATTTCCCGATGAGGAACTGGGGATATTGCTGCCATTCGCATAAGATCTTGGATGTCTAACCACATAGGGGAGACTGAAGAGAGATGGACGTTGAACACAAAAAATCTTTCTGGGGGAGGGGAGTTGAATTCTATCTTGTACCCCTGAGAGATAACCTGGAGAACCCAAGGACTTCTGGTAATTTTCTCCCACTCTATCCGAAAGTTCAACAGCCGCCCTCCTATTCTGTTGGTGTAATTTCTTTCGGAATTCTGATCTGGAAGTCGAGGGACCTAAATCCCTATTTTTGCTCCTATTTTCTCCCCCTTTTTGATAGCTCCAGCTCCCTTGCTTTCCTTTACCCCTATAGTCTGATCTCTGACTATAATAAGTCCTGCGAAAGGGCTGGTACTTCCTACGTTTTTCCTCTGGAAATCCCTTCTTTTCATCTGAAGCTTTTTCCAGGATATCATCAAGAATGGGCCCAAAGACCCTATCCCCTAAGAAAGGGATGGAGCACAGCTTAATCTTAGAATTGGACATCCCCTGACCAGTTTTTCAGCCATATGGCTCTCCTGGCTGTATTTGATAAAGACTGGCCCCTAGAAGTAAACCATTACACACTGAATGGGAAACCACTGGGTAAATCTGACAGGGAGAAGGACTTGGGGATCCTAGTTAACGATAAACTTACCTGGAGCAGCCAGTGCCAGGCAGCAGCTGCCAAGGCAAACAGGATCATGGGGTGCATTAAAAGAGGTCTGGATACACATGATGAGAGCATTATACTGCCTCTGTACAAATCCCTAGTTAGACCGCACATGGAGTACTGTGTCCAGTTTTGGGCACCGGTGCTCAGGAAGGATATAATGGAACTAGAGAGAGTACAAAGGAGGGCAACAAAATTAATAAAGGGGATGGGAGAACTACAATACCCAGATAGATTAGCGAAATTAGGATTATTTAGTCTAGAAAAAAGACGACTGAGGGGCGATCTAATAACCATGTATAAGCATATAAGGGGACAATACAAATATCTCGCTGAGGATCTGTTTATACCAAGGAAGGTGACGGGCACAAGGGGGCATTCTTTGCGTCTGGAGGATAGAAGGTTTTTCCACCAACATAGAAGAGGATTCTTTACTGTTAGGGCAGTGAGAATCTGGAATTGCTTGCCTGAGGAGGTGGTGATGGCGAACTCAGTCGAGGGGTTCGAGAGAGGCCTGGATGTCTTCCTGGAGCAGAACAATATTGTATCATACAATTATTAGGTTCTGTAGAAGGACGTAGATCTGGGGATTTATTATGATGGAGTATAGGCTGAACTGGATGGACAAATGTCTTTTTTCGGCCTTACTAACTATGTTACTATGTTACTATGTTACTATGTAACTGACTCTGCAGTAGCATCTGCTAGAAAACCGGTTGCTAGTTTTAATAGAGGAATTGCTTTAATAATGGTCTCTCTAGGGGTTCTGTCTGACAACTGATCTTTCAAGTCATCTACCCACAAATGCATACCCCGCGCCACGGATGTTGCCGCTATATTTGTGCGGATTACCGCCGCTGAGCTTTCCAGGCTCTCTTAAAGACTCCATCCGCCTTGTGACACATCGGCTCCTTTAAGTTAGAGGAGTCCTCAAATGGAATGGCAGTTCTCTTATAAACTTTTGCAAGAGAAATGTCAATTTTTGGGATATCCTCTCAGTCCTTGACTTCTTCATGATCGAAAGGGAGGCAGAGTCTAAAGTCTTTAGGGATTGATAACCTCTTTTCTGCTTCCTCCCATTCTTCTAGAATCATAGAACGAATATGGGCATTAACAGGAAAGACTTTTGAGGTCTGAGAACGCAGCCCCCCAAACATTTCATCTTGAACCGACGGAGTAGATGCGGGTTCTTCAATCTGCATAGTCTGTCTAACTGCTCCCAAGAGCTCCTCTATATCATTTAGACAAAAACAGACATTTTTTTCCCCCTCTCAGGAGGATCTCTGCTTACCGTATATACTCGAGTATAAGCCGAGATTTTCAGCCCACTTTTTGGGGCTGAAATTCCCCCTCTCGGCTTATAATCGAGTCATACCCAGGGGTCGGCAGGGAAGGGGGAGCGGGGGCTGTCTAATTATACTTTCCTACTCCTGGTGCGGTCCCTGTACGTCCCTGCTTCTTCCAGCGCTGCAGCTTCTTCCTGTAGTTAGCGGTCACATGGTACCTCTCATTACAGTAATGAATATGCGGCCCCACCTCCCATAGAGGTGGAGCCGCATATTCATGACTGTAATGAGCGGTAACAGTGACCGCTCACTACAGGAAGAAAATGCAGCGCCGGGGAACAGACCTGCAGCGACGGCGCCAGGAACAGTATGATGGGGGGCAGTGCGCGATACTCACCTGCTCCTTGTGCCACCGGCGGCGCCGCTATGTCTTCCGCAGTGACGCTCAGGTCAGAGGGTGCGGTGACGCGATTAGTGCATGCTGCCCTCTTCCTGAACGTCGGCACAGAGGATGGGAAGACACAGCGGTGGTCAGCGGTGGAACGGGAAAGGTGAGTATAGCAAGTGCCGGGGGCCTGAGAGGTGAGTATGTAATTTTTATATTTTTTTAATCGCAGCAATAGCATATGGGGCAAATATCTGTATGGAGCATTTGTATTGGGCCATGTTCAGCATTATATGGGGGCAAATATCTGTATGGGGCATCTTATGTGGCCATGCGCAGCATTATATGGGGCAAATGTCTGTATGGAGCATCTTATGTGGCCATGTGCAGCATTATATGGGGCAGTTATCTGTATGGAGCATCTTATGGGGCCATGTGCAGCATTATAGGGGGCAAATGTCTGTATGGAGCATCTTACGGGGTCATAATCAACATTTGTGGAGCATTATATGGGGCATATTTTAATATGAAGCATCTTATGGAGCCCATCATAAAGTGTATGAAGCATTATATGGGGCTCCTGATTCAATATGGATATTCAAAAACACTTTACCTACTGTTGTCTCAATTTATTTTACTTTTATTGGTATCTATTTTTATTTTTGAAATTTACCAGTAGCTGCTGCATTTTCCATCCTAGGCTTATACTCGAGTCATTGTTTTCCCAGTTTTTGGTGGCAAAATTAGGGGGTTGGCTTATACTCGGATCGGCTTATACTCGAGTATATACGGTAATTCTTCCTCTTCCAAATCTGATTCAAAAGAGCTGTCCTCGGATGACAGATCCTATTCTCTCTGTCTTTTCTTGGATCTCTGTGGATCCTGGGGGTCAGACTGGATGGGCTGGAGAAATGTGTTGCCAGATATTGAGGCCTGCAGTGATTCTCTGACAATGGCCCTCATATTTGTCATCAAAGAGGCCTGTTCTTCTCCCACAATACGACTTGTGCATGACTTGCATAGGGACTTCTGCCAGGAATCCTTAAGTCTTATGGCACAAATGGGACATTTCCTGCACTTCCCAGATTTCTTAGCCGTAGGCGCCTATAAAACATAATATATATCTATAGATAAATGTCACAAGGGCCTATACGTGATTAAAGACTCTGAGGGAGCAGGCCTCTGCCTGGGACTCACATGTGCATGGGCCTCCTGCATTATCTCGGGTTTTGCATTATCCTCCATATTGTTGGACAAGACCCCTTAGCCCACACATACCTTTTATACAGTTGCCGCCATGTCCTGGACCTCCAAACACTCAGGGAGTAGGAGGAGAAGAAGACGCTGACCCATGCTGCCAGCTGCGACCCGGAAGTGACATGCATGACAGCCGCGAACCGGAAGTGACTCGCGCAGGAGCGCGATGCGGAAGCGAGCATGTGCCGCGCTCCCAGACTGCAGCCACGCCAATCGCAAACCTCCGAGGTGACCTGCGGCATTACCCCCGTGTCCGCTTACGAAGGATTTTACCCAGCAGAGGCATCCACTGATGGCAGGTACATCGGGGTCTTGCGCCAAGGGTCGAGAGTCCCCGAGGGGAAGCGACCCTAAAACCAGGAGCAGCGCTACACTGGTTGATGCTGAGGGACCCTATAACTCACGTGTCAGCGCGGCAGAGTTTTCTAGTGGGAAGGAAGAGGCCGAGCCCCCCCGAACCTCACTCTCTGCACGGGACAGACGGACGAACTCTCGTCGTTCCCATCCACAGTGGGACAGGAAAAACACTGAAGGGTGGTAGGGGGAGGGTCCTTTTAAACACTCATGGTTTCCTGTCCTACTATGGATAAGAAGGACGTCCTCCATGGTGCTGTCAGGTGGTGACCTGGAAAAACACATTAAAACGAAACAAAAAATGATTTTCCTGACAAATATCTTAAGGCACTTCCTTTGCAGATGAATGACTTGCCTGTAAGGCCAAATATTTAATCCCAGACCGAAAATTTCCTTCTCCACTTAGGCTTAGTTCAGACACAGCGTTTTTGAAGCGTTTTTCAACTTTAACATTGCTTTCAACCACTACAATTGCATTCACTGGGAAATGTCATTGTAACATTTAACAACCCCAGCTGGCCATGTGGTGTTTGACACATAAGCAGACCCATCTTGCTTCATTTATGAAGGAGGAACTCAATGTCACAGAGCCTATTTTTACTGGTGCATCAGGCGGCATTAATCTTCTTAAAGGGCCATTATGAAACAGTGGGTCTCCTAATCTGTTGTAGCCTATGCTGTGAGTGGTTGGGCTGCCAAGTACTACAATACACCACAATATCCCTGTCACAAGATGTCCAGGGGGGACTCCTGAAAAAGTGTTGCATTTAATTCAAGGCCTGCCCTGCTAGCAATTTATATGCACCTCAATAAGCCTTTGAACCCACATACTGGATGGGCCTATGAAAATCCACTTCACAATATGCATTTTGTTCTCCCGTACTCCTTTGTTTTACACATTGGCCGCAAGGCCAGCCCTGCTGCATAGTCAGTCTTATGCACCCCATTAGGCCTTTGAACCCACATACTGGATGGGCCCATGAAAATCCACTTCACAATATGCATTTTGTACTCCCATACTCTTTTTTTACACATTGGTAGCAAGGCTAGCCCTGCTGCATAGTCAGTCATATGCACCCCATTAGACATTGGAACCCACATACTGGATGGGCCCATGAAAATCCACTTCACAATATGCATTTTGTACTTCCGTACTCCTTTATTTTACACATTGGCAGCAAGACCAGCCCTGCTGCATAGTCAGTCTTATGCAGCCCATTAGGCCTTGGAACCCACGCACTGGATGGGCTAATCCTTGCAATACAAATCAATTTCATTCCAAACTACAAAATTCAAGGAATAGTATGATTGAATAGTGTGAGTGCGTACTCTTTTGTATATGTTAACATACAAAGGTTAATAAGTACATATAAGGATTACCGTATATACTCGAGTATAAGCCGAGATTTTCAGCCCAAATTTTTGGGCTGAAAGTGCCTCTCTCGGCTTATACTCGAGTCAATGTGGGCGGCAGGGTCGGCGGGTGAGGGGGTGAGGGCGCTGAGGCATACTTACCTAGTCCCAGCGATCCTCGCGCTGTCCCTGCTGTCCCACGGTCTTCGGTGCTGCAGTTCTTCCTCTCTTCAGCGGTCACGTGGGACCGCTCATTAGAAAAATGAATAGGCGGCTCCACCTCCCATAGGGGTGGAGCCGCGTATTCATTTCTCTAATCAGCGGTGCCGGTGACCGCTGATAGAGGAAGCTGCGGCACCAAAGACCAGCTGTGACAGGCGGGGGCAGCGTCAGGAGCGGCGGGACTAGGTAAGTATTTTATATTCACCTGTCCACGTTCCAGCTGCCGGGCGCCGCTCCATCTTCCCGGTGCCTCCATCTTCCCGGCGTCTGCGCTCTGACTGTTCAGGTCAGAGGGCGCGATGACGCGTATAGTGTGCACGGCGCCCTCTGCCTGATCAGTCAGAGCAGAGACGCCGGGAAGATGGAGGCGCCGGGACCGGACGCCGGGAGCTGCAAGCAAGAAAGGTGAGTATGTGTTTTTTGTATTTTTTTTATTGCAGCAGCAGCAGCAGCGGCACAGATTTATGTGGAGCATCTATGGGGCACAATGAACGGTGCAAGAGCACTATATGGGGCACAATGAACGGTGCAGAGCATATATGGGGCACAATGAACGGTGCAGAGCATATATGGGGCACAATGAACGGTGCAGAGCATATATGGGGCACAATGAACAGTGCAGAGCACTATATGGGGCACAATGAACGGTGCAGAGCATATATGGGGCACAATGAACGGTGCAGAGCATATATGGGGCACAATGAACGGTGCAGAGCATATATGGGGCACAATGAATGGTGCAGAGCATATATGGGGCACAATGAATGGTGCAGAGCATATATGGGGCACAATGAATGGTGCAGAGCATATATGGGGCACAATGAACGGTGCAGAGCATATATGGGGCACAATGAACGGTGCAGAGCATATATGATGCACAATGAACGGTGCAGAGCACTATATGGGGCACAATGAACGGTGCAGGCATATATGGGGCACAATGAATGGTGCAGAGCATATATGGGGCACAATGAACGGTGCAGAGCACATATGGGGCACAATGAACGGTGCAGAGCATATATGGGGCACAATGAACGGTGCAGAGCATATATGGGGCACAATGAACGGTGCAGAGCATATATGGGGCACAATGAACGGTGCAGAGCATATATGGGGCACAATGAACGGTGCAGAGCATATATGGGGCACAATGAACGGTGCAGAGCATATATGGGGCACAATGAACGGTGCAGAGCATATATGGGGCACAATGAACGGTGCAGAGCATATATGGGGCACAATGAACAGTGCAGAGCATATATGGGGCACAATGAACGGTGCAGAGCATATATGGGGCACAATGAGCGGTGCAGAGCATATATGGGGCACAATGAACGGTGCAGAGCATATATGGGGCACAATGAACGGTGCAGAGCATATATGGGGCACAATGAACGGTGCAGAGCATATATGGGGCACAATGAACGATGCAGAGCATATATGGGGCACAGCTATGGGACAATAATGAACGGTGCTGAGCATATATGGGGCACAGCTATGGGACAATAATGAACGGTGCCGAGCATATATGGGGCACAGATATGGGACAATAATGAACGGTGCCGAGCAGAGCACTGTATGGGGCAGAGCTATAGGACAAAATGAACGGTGCAGAGCAGAGCACTGTATGGGGCAGAGCTATGGGACAAAATGAACGGTGCAGAGCACTATATGGGGCAGAGCTATGGGACAAAATGAACGCTGCAGAGCATATATGGGGCACAGATATGGGACAATAATGAACGGTGCCGAGCAGAGCACTGTATGGGGCAGAGCTATGGGAAAAAATGAACGGTGCAGAGCATATATGGGGCACAGATATGGGACAATAATGAACGGTGCCGAGCAGAGCACTGTATGGGGCAGAGCTATGGGACAAAATGAACGGTGCAGAGCATATATGGGGCACAGATATGGGACAATAATGAACGCTGCCGAGCAGAGCACTGTATGGGGCAGAGCTATGGGACAATATGAACGGTGCAGAGCACTGTATGGGGCAGAGCTATGGGACAAAATGAACGGTGCAGAGCACAGTATGGGGCACAGCTATGGGACAAAATGAACGGTGCAGAGCACTGTATGGGGCACAGCTATGGGACAAAATGAACGGTGCAGAGCACTATATGGGGCACAGCTATGGGACAAAATGAACGGTGCAGAGCACTGTATGGGGCACAGCTATGTGGAAATATGAATGGTGCAGAGCACTATATGGCACAGCTATGGGGAAATAATGATCTATTTTTATTTTTGAAATTCACCGGTAAATGCTGCATTTCCACCCTAGGCTTATACTCGAGTCAATAAGTTTTCCCAGTTTTTTGTGGCAAAATTAGGGGGGGTCGGCTTATTCTCGGGTCGGCTTATACTTGAGTATATACGGTACATAAATATAGTGATTATGTAAATATGAATACAGTAAAATAAAATACATACAGTATACTTAGATCATCAGCAAGAGGCTTTTAAACATCATCCATCTGGAATATCAGAGAAGCAACACCAAGACAGAAAACCCCTGGGAGATTACCTACACTGCATGGGCGTCCCCAATTATGCAGATATCAGGACACTGTACATGTACAGGTATGCCAGTATTGGCATCTGTCTTAGTCATGTTTCTCTGGTCTTATATAGTGATTTCCACTATGTAAAAACTATAGTTTCACACACACCTTGACCACTTTTCAAGGTTGGATGAAACTGAGATATCATGGAGTCATCAGACGAGGGGCCATAAACCCCTAGAAAATAAAAGCCACAAGGATTTACAATTACAAACAGCAAACCTATAGAGGCATAGAACTGTTTGTGAAGTGAGTAAAAAAACATTTCTCAAGATTGTGTCACTATGAGCATTGTTTGGCACATCTGTATATGTTTTACATGAAATGCAGCTATGTAATTGTCTGAATGCATTCGGTATACAGTATTTCAATCTTGTTTACAAATTGCCATTTGTATATTCTCCATTTGTACATTTGAGGCAGCCAAAGTTGTGGCTCTCAAGGAGAGAAAGTAATATAGTGGTCAAAGAAATAATTTTAATGAACTACTGAGCCAAACTAACAGCATTGCTTTATCAAATTTATATGAAGTGTATTGTGTCCAATGTGAGCAACCAGGCAACACAAAAAGGAGCTTTTCAAGTGAGCTCTTTAAGGTACACAAATGTTAAGAAGTGTTTGCCATCAAGGATGTGGTTTTACCAATGTGGGGTACCTTTTTTTAAAATATACTATTGCCATCACAGCCCCCCTTGCCCAAACTACACCAGCCTATAACAGTATAAAACATGTTCACCTTGGTGATCTAGTGCCAGTTAAACAAGAGACATTGCAGGAGACAGAGTTAAGAAGTAGGCCCAATGTAATGGTGTGTGTCTCTGAGACGTGTAATGCAGTGCCTGATCTGCCAAACAATTCCCCAATGGGGGTATCTTTTTAAAAAATAGACTACTGCCATCGCAGGCCCCTTGCCCAAACTTCACTGGCCGATAACAGTACTGAGCACGTTAACCCTGATGATCTAGTGGCAGTTAAAGGACACATTACAGGAGACAGAATGAAGAAGTAGGCCCAATGTAATGTCATGCCCAATTCCCCAGTGTGGGGTCCTTTTTTGACTTAAAAAATAGTGCCATCACAGCCCCATTGCCCAAAATTTACTGGCCTATAACAATACTGAGCACTTTCGCCCTGGTGATCTAGTGGCAGATATAAGACAGATTGCAGGAGATGGAATGAAGAAGTAGGCCCAATCTAATGTCATGCCCAATTCTCCAAGGAGGGGTCCATATTTTTAAAAAAATAAGAGTGCCATCACAGCCCCCTTGCCCAAAATGCACAGTACAGAGCACGTTCATCCTAGTGATCTTGTGGCAGTTAAAGGACACATTGCAGGAGACAGAATGAAGAAGTAGACTGTTATGATCTGGTGGCCTAGGAGCAGCATGAGACATACTCTGGAGAAGGTGGTACCTGTACTGAACGCAGACCCTGAACTTAGCAACAAAACTAGATGTAGCCGTGGGATGTACCTAACGCTCCCTAGACACCTTGACACAGCCTGAGGACTAAATACTCCTAAAGAGAGAAACGGAAAACTATCTTGTCTCAGAGAAAATCCCCAAAGGAAAGACAGCCCCCCACAAATATTGACTGTGAGAGGAGAGGGAAATGACAAACGCAGACTGAAATCAGAATTTAGCAGAGGAGGCCATACTAGCTAAATAGAAAGTATAGTACAGAGAACTATGCGTTCAGTATTAAAACACTAGAAAATATCCACCACAGAAAATACAAAACTCCACATCTGACTAAAGACATGGAGGGTATATCTGCATCTCCAGAGATACCGCTTGGCTGCAAAAAATCCTTTCACAGACAAGCTGGACAAGACAATACATGAAAATGCACAGAGCTATAAGGCCCACAGCATGTGGACAGCAAAAACAAAGCCAGGACTTATCTTTCAAGAAAAGCACAGCAAACAGGAGAGACCAGAAAGGGATGTGAATCCTCTAAAAACAATGGACAACTGGCACTGACTAAAGGATCAATCAGGACTAAATAGCTGAGTTCAAATTGCAAAAAGTGAAAACACCTGATAGATGCTGCGATCCACAGACAGCAGCACTACCACTCATAACCACCGGAGGGAGCCCAAGAGCAGAATTCACAACAGTAGACCCAATGTAATGGCATGACCAATTCCCCAATGTGGGGTCCTTTTTTGAATTAAAAAAAAAGTGCCATAACAGCCCCCATGCCCAAAATTCACTGGCCTATAACAGTACAGAGCACGTTCTCCCTGGTGATCTACTGGCATGAGATTGCAGGAGACCGCGTTAAGAAGTAGGCCCAATGGAATGTCATGCCCAATTCCCCAATGTGGTGTCCTTTTTTTACTTTAAAAAATAGTGCCATCACAGCACCCTTGCCCAAAATTCACTGGCCTATAACAGTACCGACCACGTTCACCCTGGTGATCTAGTGGCATGAGATTGGTACAAGACAGATTGCAGGAGACCAAGTTAAGAAGAAGGCCCAATTGAATGTCATGCCCAATTCCCCTATGTGAAATCCTTTTTTTTTAAAAAAAATATGAGTGCCATCACAGCCCCCCTGACCAACATGCACCGTACAGAGCACGTTCACCCTGGTGAACTACTGGCAGGTACAAGACAGATTTTAGGAGACCAAATTAAGAAGTAGGCCCAATGGAATGTCATACAAAATTCCCCAATGTGTTGTCCATTTAAAAAAAATAAGAGTGCCTTCACAACCCCCTTGCCCAAAATGCACCGTATAGAGCACATTAACCCTGGTGATCTAGTGGTTCTGGATGATAACGATGAGGAAAAGGAGGAGGATAACAACAAACAGACCAAGTATTATAGCGTATACCCATGCGTGGTTGTGGAGAGGTGCATGAGAATACACCTCCCCAAAAGAGAGAATGTGTTTGAGGTTATGTTTCGCTGTTTTCACTTGGTGGTGTACAGAAGTCTTTCCCAATCCAGGCCTTGTTCATTTTTATAAGAGTCAGCCTGGCAGAATTTTCAGTTGACAGGCGGATGCAATTATCTGTTAAAATTCCACCAGCAGCACTGAAAACCCTATCTGACATAACACTAGCAGCAGGGCAGGCCAGGACCTCCAAGGTGTAGAGAACCAGTTCATGCCTCGTGTCCAGCTCGGATACCCATCAATTAAAAGGCACAGAGGAATCACTGAGGACGTTTTTACAATCTTCAAGGTACTCCCTCACGATCTTCATAAACATTGCACTTCATGTAACAGCAGCCCCTGCCTCTGGGCCGCCACGACGGGAGGGTCTGAGAAAACTGTCCCAGAACTTGGCCATTGTTCCCTTGCCTGAGCTGGATTGTACTTCTGTCTCTCTTGCTTGGACTCCTTGGCTGTACAACAAACTTTGACGTCTGCTGCCAGCGTTCTCACATGGAGATTTTCTAAGTAATTCCGCTACAAGTGCCCTCGGGTACTGCAACATTTTAGTAAACCTCTCTGCCTCAGGCAGAAGAGATTGAAAGTTCTCCTTGTAGAGTGGGTCTTAAAGTGTCACCAACCAGTAATGAGTGTCATCCATAATTTTGATAATGCGAGGGTCACATGAAATGCAGCGCAACATAAAGTCAACCATGCATGCCAGACTGCTAACAGGCAAGACTTCCATGTCCTCACCAACAGGACGACTGACCAAGCTGTCCTCCTCATCCTCATCTCCCTCCTCCCTGTCCTCAGGCCATCCCCGCTGAACACATGCTAATACAGATGTGTTTGTTGTACCATCTGTACCGCATGAAAGTAGCTCCTGCTCTTCCTCCTCCTCATTGCCTACCAATCCACGTTAAGAAGACATGAGGCTGGGCTGATTGTAATCCCCCTGTATGTTTCCTTGCTCCATGTCCTCGTGCTCTGCCTGAAATGCATCCTCTTTAATTGTGAGAAGAGAGGTTTTCAGAATGCTGAGAAGCAGGATGGTGATGCTCATTATGGTTTCATCGCCGTTCACCATCTTGGTGCAGTCCTCAAAGTTTTGGAGGATGGTACATATGTCTGACATCCATGTCCACTCCTAAGGTCTTATGTGTGGAGTTTGAACTGAATATCGACGCCCTTGTTAATGTTGGTAGTCAACAACTGCCCTCTTCAGCTCACAAATCCTTTCCAAAATATGAAGTGTAGAGTTCCAGCGCGTGGGGACATCACACACCAGTCGGTGAGCTGGAAGCTGCAAAAGCTGCTGAAGCATGGCAAGGGCGGCTGAAACTGTAGATGACTTTCTAAAATGGGCAGACAGATGGCGTACTTTCACTAGCAGATCTGGCAGCTCCGGGTAGCTTTTCAGAAAATTTTGAACCATGAGGTTAAGCACATGGGCCAAGCAAGGTACGTTGTGTGAGCTCACCTTGCCTGAGAGCCGCCAGAAGGTTACGGCCTTTGTCACACACGACCATGCCTGGCTGTAGGTTTAGCAGTGCCATCCAAATATCGGAGTGCTCTTTTAGAGCTGTCTACAACTCTTCATCATGATTAAGGGTGCTTAGTCACCGGAAACGCGTTGACCTTGGTTTTAATTTTTTTGTATGCTGATGTTTTGTCCTTTCACTATATTTTAAGTGAAATAAATTATGGATTTTTCACTATTTCGTTGAGCTGGATCTCCTTCTTTTTCCTGTTCGTCCACGCCCTGACACAGCGGTTCCGTGCTCCGAGCTCTTGGGAATGTCGGTATGGTGAGCTGGATTTTGTTTTTTCCACAACTCTTCTGCATTGTGCAGTTTGTCACCTATGCAGATTAGCTTCAGCACAGCCTGTTGCCATTTGGTTGAGGCAGTGCTGCAGTGCTTCCAGCTTCTGACTGATGTGTTGATGTCAGAGATGGAGGATGAAGAGGAGGAGGAGGTGCAGGAGCTGTAGACTGTGGGGGCAACCCTGATTGACGTAGGGCCAGCAATCCTCAGCGTGGAGAGGATGTGTTCCATCCCAAGTTCTGACTGGGTTCCTGCTTTTACTATGTTAACCCAGTGTGCCATCAGTGAGAAGTACCGTCCCTGTTATGATCCAGTGACCTTGGAGCAGCATAAAAACTTTCACTGGAGTAGGTGGTAACTGTACTGACCGCAAATCCTGATATTATCACCGCAACTAGAAGTAGCCGTGGGGTGTACCTAACAAACCCTAGACACCTCGTCACAGCCGGAGGAATAAATACCCCTATAGATGGAAATAGGAATTCTACCTTGCCTCAGAGCAGAACCCCAAAGGATAGGCAGCCCCCCACAAATATTGGCTGTGAGTAGGAGAGGAAAGACACACACAGGCAGAAAACAGGATTTAGCACAAGAGGCCACTCTAGCTAAAATAAGAAAGGATAGGACAGAGTACTGTGCGGTCAGTATTAAAACCCTTCCAAAAATATCCACAGCAGATTATACAAAAATTCCTCCATCTAACTAAAGATGTGGAACGTACATCTGCAACTCCAGAGAATCCTACACTCAGAGCAGGAATACAATCAAAAAACAAGCAAACAGCATGTGTGCCATAGAAAAAGAAACAGACACTTATCTTTGCTGAATTGGCAGCTAAGCAGGAGAAGCCAGACAGAGGTCCAACACTTCCCAAGAAACATTGACAACTGGCAAGGACTAATGAGTCCTGCAAACCTAAATACCCCAGTCAGAATTGCAATCAGCAGATACACCTGTCCAGGACTGCAGCCCAGGGACAACTGCATTACCACCTACAACCACCGGAGGGAGCCCAAAAGCAGAATTCACAACACGTCCCTGCCCACAAACACTTGTCCACGTGTCCATGGTTAGATGGGCTTTCCCTGTAACAGCATTGTTGAGGGCATGGGTAATGTTGTGGGACACATGCTGGTGTAATGCCGCTACAGCCCACTGTGAGAAATAGTAGGGACTGGGGACCGAGTATCTTGGGATGGCCGCCACCATCAGGTTGCGGAAAGCTTCCGTCTCAACAAGCCTAAAAGGCAGCATTTCTAGCGCAAACAGAAGAGAAATATTAGAATCTATGACTGTGGCCTGTGGGGCATTGAAGGGGTATTTCCACTTGCATTCCAAAGACTGTGTTAAAGACAATTGAAGGCTGTGCTAGGAAAAGGACGTGGACGGGCTTGATGATGATACTGCTTGACTGTGGATCACAACAGGTGCAGGGCTAGAGGCATCTTTACATGCACGGTGTACTGGCGATTGGTTTCTCCACAAAACAGTGTCAGAAGCAGTGGTGTGACCTGCAGGCAGTGGTCCTGGAGCCTTTGGTTCAGCCCACAAAGTCGGGTGCTTTGCTACCATGTGCCTGATCATGCTGGTGGTGGTCAGGCTGGTCGTTTTGCTTCCCCTGCTGATGCGTGCATGGCAGGTGCTGCAAATGGCCTGTTTGGGGTTATCAGCAGAGTGTTTAAAAAATAGTTAGACTAGGGAAGATCTCATAGGTGGAACGGCAACTTAACTCATGTTGGTGTTACGGGGAACGGATGCACACCTTCTTTCTGTGGCCAACACACTGCTTCTTCCTGCCTGTTGGGGGGATATGCCTCCTTCCTTCTGTGTGCTGCTGTCCTTGCTATGCATGTCGTCCTGCCAGGTTTGGTCACTCACTATGTCATCCACCACCTCGTCTTCCACATCCACACCCTGCTCCTCCTCGTGACTTTCTGGAAATTGTGTCTCATCATCGTCCGCCTCTTGTGACACTTTCCCACCATTGCCTTCGTGTGACCGAGGCTGGTCAAAGCTTTGGGCAGCTCTACATGCGATATCATCTGTCCCCACTTGTGGTTGACTGGCAGAGAGTCCGGAATCTTGAAATGGAAAACTGAACAGCTCTTCAGAGTGTCCAAGTGTGGGATCAGTTGTCTCAGGGCACTTGGCATAGTGGGAATTAGGATCAGGGTGAAGAATATCCGGGCCACACTCACGGCTACTCAGACTTGACCATGTGGAAGACATGGTGTTGGTGGTGGTTAGGGTTGAGCGACTTTTAGTTTTTTAGGGTCGAGTCGGGATTCGCAAAACCCGACTATCTCAAAAGTCGAGTCGAGTGAAGTCGGCCGATTATCGCGTAAAGTCGGGGTCGGGATCGACCGAAACACGAAACCCAATGCAAGTCAATGGGGAAGCATAGTCGGCAGTGAGTGGAGGCCAGGAAAACACCTACAGTGCCCATTTTAATGGCAAAAACATCCATTCTTGGTACTGAAGCTTGTCAATCTTAATTTACCTTATAATAATAGTTAGGCATTGGACACTGGGGGTAATTTAGCAAAATTTGTGGGGGGTATGGCTGGGTCAAGTATTTAGTGGGCCCAGGAAACGTGGACCACGTCACGGCAGTGGAGCAGGGAGAGGTAAGTATTTCAACTTTGCAAGTGCTGTGATCCAGAGCAAGCATGGGGGGGCACTCGTTCGCATTGCCACTGGCACAGAGCCCCTCAAAGTACGGCGGTGTGTTTGCACGGTGGGGGCGCCTCCCAACGGCAGCGACACTTTTGCGTACTATGAGGGGCCCTGTGCCAGTAGCAATGCGAACGAGTGGGCCCCCCCACCTGATGAAGGAACCTGCACTTTCATCTGCACCTTCCTCTTTGTCCCCGTGTAAGGTGGTATAGTATGCGGGAAGGGGAACCTCACTTTCAGCAGGGTCAGAATCTGGCTATGTAGCGTGCAAGGGGAATGTAGCGGTCTGGGTCAATTTACCAGCAGCGTCATCTAGCACTGGCTGGGCAATGGGCAGGATGAGGAGGAAACACAGATATAGTCCCAAATACAAAAGTAGGCTAAAAGCAGTTCAAAATTGGTAACAGGAATAAACAGGCGGCATTGCTTTGTTCAGTGGAGGACAACTGTAATGAGAGGCTGACACAGAGAGTAGGCCCAAATCAGTAAGTAGTCTAAATGCAGTTCAAAATTGGCAACAGTAGTAAACAGGCGGCACAGCTTTGTTCAGTGGAGGAGAACAGCAAGGAGCGGCAGACAACGTTAGTAGGCCCCAACCCAACTAGTAGACCAAATGCAGTGTAACATTAACAACTACTTAACGAGAGCCTGAAAATGGAAGTTCAGGACAGGAAACCAGGAGAACAGCAAGGAGCGGCAGACACCGTTAGTAGGCCCCAACCCAACTAGTAGGCCAAATGCAGTGTAACATTAACAACTACTTAACGAGAGCTTGAAAATGGAAGTTCAGGACAGGAAACCAGGAGAACAGCAAGGAGTGGCAGACACCGTTAGTAGGCCCCAACCCAACTAGTAGGCCAAATGCAGTGTAACATTAACAACTACTTAACGAGAGCCTGAAAATGGAAGTTCAGGACAGGAAACCAGGAGAACAGCAAGGAGCGGCAGACACTGTTAGTAGGCCCCAACCCAACTAGTAGGCCAAATGCAGTGTAACATTAACAACTACTTAACGAGAGCCTGAAAATGGAAGTTCAGGACAGGAAACCAGGAGAACACCTTGGAGCGGCAGACACTGTTAGTAGGCCCCAACCAAACTATTAGCCGCACTGCAGTTTGAAAATTCCGATAGGCTGAAAACCTGATAATTGCAGGTCATTTTTTTAAAGAGGACAGCTGTATTGAGTGGCGCAGCCAGACACTGCTAGTAGGCCTTACACCACAAAGTTGGATCAACGCAGGTTTAAAAAAGGTTACATGGGTACACGGTCTGCATTGGTGTGCTCAGTGGAGGACAATTGGAAGGAGGGACCGCAGAAAGACTTAGTAGGCCTAAAATAACAAAATAGGCTCTATGCAGCTTCGATTATGTGGCAAACTGGAGCATACCTTGGAGCGGCAGACACCGTCTCTACAACCCAGACCCAACTTGTAGGCCTAATGCAGTGTTGTTTCAACAGCTACTTAACAAGAGCATGAAGATTGAAGCTATGGAGAGGCAACCTGGAGAACACCTTGGAGCGGCAGACACCGTCTCTACAACCCAGACCCAACTTGTAGGCCTAATGCAGTGTTGTTTCAACAACTACTTAACAAGAGCATGAAGATAGAAGCTATGGAGAGGCAACCTGGAGAACACCTTGGAGCGCCAGACACCATCTCTACAACCCAGACCCAACTTGTAGGCCTAATGCAGTGTTGTTTCAACAACTACTTAACAAGAGCATGAAGATAGAAGCTATGGAGAGGCAACCTGGAGAACACCTTGGAGCGGCAGACACCGTCTCTACAACCCAGACCCAACTTGTAGGCCTAATGCAGTGTTGTTGCAACAACTACTTAACAAGAGCATGAAGATAGAAGCTATGGAGAGGCAACCTGGAGAACACCTTGGAGCGGCAGACACAGATTGTAGACCCCAACGAAACTTGTGGCCCCGATGCAGTTTTAAAATTCCGACAGGCTGAAAACCAGACAATTGCAGCTCATTTTTTTTAAAGATAAGGAGGACAGCTGTATTGAGTGGCGTAGACAGACACTGCTGGTAGGCCTTACAACACAAAGTTGGATCGACGCAGGTGTAAAAAAGGTTACATGGTGTAAGACTCATGTCGGTGTGGTAGTTGGGGGCAGGTATATCTCGCCCAGTTATTTGTCCTATGTGAATTAGGCCGCTCAGTATCTTCAGGATGCTAATGGGTTAACAAGTGCAGGAATAAAGGATGACCAGCTGGGGGTTTCCAGCGTCAGCCTGGGGCACACAGATTGCCTGTCTGTGTGAGACAAACGTGAGTGAGAGCTGTGCTCAAGAATTGTGTGATGTTAGCTGGGTGGGAGAATCCCCCTAGTTGTTGAGATAGCAACGTGTTGGTTTAGTTAGCGCCGGACAGGCTAGGATTTATTTTTATGTTTTGTTTTATCTATGTTGCTTTCACGTTAATAAATCTGACCTGAGGTCAGCCTGCTCAGAAAACATGCTGTACGCCTCAGATTCAATGCACAAACCACGTGACCTTTGACCCCCGCAAAGGCGATCCCGGAGTGTTGTGTCACATTGTGGTGGAGAATGCGGGCATACCGTGGCACAGGCGACAGCATGGAAGACGTGGTGAAAGCCCTAGTACAGTCCACTGCCGTACAGCAGCAGGCCACTGCCGCACAGCACGAAGCTAATCGCTTGATGGCCGCACAGCTGAACGAGTTAGTGGACATGACGGTTGCAGACCGCCAACTGCTCCAACAGGTGGCGCAGCGCCTGGTGAGCATGCCTGACGCTGACCCGGAAGCAGAGTCTAGAAGGATCCATGTGAGTCGATACTGGCAAAAGCTGACTGCAGAAGATGACGTCGAGGCATACCTGACAACGTTTGAGCGAACGGCATTGAGAGAGAAGTGGCCGAAGGCACGATGGGCCGATTTGATTGCCCCGTTTCTCTCCGGCGAGGCCAAAGAAGCTTACCATGATTTGGACCCGGAGGTCGCTCAGGACTTTGAGACGCTGAAAGCTGAGATCCTGGCCCGGCTGGGTGTGACGACGGCTGTCCAGGCACAGAGGGTACATCAGTGGACATACCAGCAAGATAAACCGGCGCGGTCTCAGATGTTCGACCTGATCTACTTGACAAAGAAATGGCTGCAACCCGAGGTACTGACAATACCCGAAATAATCCAGCGGGTTGTCCTGGACAAGTACCTGAGAGTACTACCACCAGCGCTGAAAAGGTGGGTAAGCCAAGGAAATCCCACGACAGCAGATCAACTTGTGGAATTGGTCGTGCGTTATTCCGTGGCAGAAGGACTTCCCGACGACACAGCCAGCCCTCGGTCTGTGCCTCCTCCTCGTGGAACCGGTAAGACTGTTCCAGGGACCACAGGTGAAGGAAAATCGCTTAAAACTGTGGGGGAGGAACCCGGGACTGCTCGCACTCCGAGACCGAGAGTATTGGACGGTGGTCTCAGTAGGTAGGTAGTAGACCTGTTAGGTGTTTCCGCTGCCATGAGAAGGGCCATGTTTCTGCGAACTGTCCTGTTACCGCTGAACCCATGCAGTGCGACGTTATAGACTCTAAAAAACGCATGTCTTTGGTTACACGGCTAGTGAGTGTGAATGCGGGTCAAAATGATACAGCGAAACACCTGTGTGAATTATCTGTTGATGGGAAAAATGTTGTGGCATTACTAGACTCTGAAAGTGTGGTGACTCTGGTGAAAGCTAGTCTGGTGGCACTTCCATCTGGTCCGTCTGACAAGTTTTCTGTAACGTGTGTGCATGGTGACACCTGCTCGTACTTAACAGCGGTCATATGGATTTCCACTCCCTATGGGTCAGTGCAGCACAAAGTGGGACTCGTTCCCGCATTGTTACAGGATGTAATCCTGGGCAGGGATTTTCCCTATTTCTGGCAGTTGTGGGAGAATCAGTTGCTCCTTCACGGTAGCTGCACCCGTGAATCTTCTCCCATGCCATCTGGAGGTCCCGAGTCCCTAGAGGAGACCCCACAGGAAGATGTTGCTGGGGAGGTTAGTGAATCTAACCTTCAGTACCCCTTCTCTGTCATGGCGGGGGAAACGGAGGAAACTGAGGAACCTCAGCGAGAGGCGGAGGCAGACAGCCATCCGGCACCCTGCCTGCCAGATCTTGGAGTCCAGTTGGATGACTTCCACAGAGAGCAAATGAAAGATCCTACCCTGACTCCGGCTAGGAAAAATGTAAAAATGATAGATGGGGTACCCGTAGAACCTGACACTAAGCTAGCGTACCCGTATATGGTTCTTGAAAATGATTTGCTGTACCAGGTAGAAAAAAAAGGGGAAGACACAGTGCAACGGTTAGTGGTACCCAAACCTTATCGGCGGAAGGTACTGGACTTGGCCCACGGACATATAATGGGGGGACATCTGGGGGTACAGAAAAACACAGAAAGGATATCGCATTGTTTTGTGTGGCCTGGCATACATAATGATGTGCGTAACTATTGTGAGTCCTGTCCAGAGTGCCAAATCTCGGCACCTAAACCTCGGTTCCGTAGCCCTTTGGTACCCCTTCCTATCATTGGAGTCCCTTTTGAGAGAATTGGAATGGATTTGGTTGGGCCCCTTCCCTGATCCGCACGTGGGCACCAACATTATCCTTGTCATCATGGACTATGCCACTCGATACCCGGAAGCCATCCCTTTGCGTAACACAGCTACCAAGACGATCGCCAAGGAATTGGTACAAGTGTTTAGTCGGGTGGGAATTCCAAAACAGATACTCACCGACGAGGGGACTCCCTTTATGTTGAGGGTAATGAAGGAGCTCTGCAGACTCTTACAAATAGACCCGTTGCGTACGTCTGTCTATCACCCTCAAACAGATGGCCTGGTTGAGCGGTTCAACAAAACCTTAAAACAGATGCTCCGGAAGACGATAGACAAAGATGGGAAGAACTGGGATTTCTTGTTACCCTATTTGCTGTTTGCCATTAGGGAAGTTCCCCAGTCTTCCACAGGGTTTTCGCCTTTCGAACTGTTGTACGCCCGTCGTCCCCGGGGACTGTTGGATGTCGCAAAAGAAACCTGGGAAGGTCAAGTCACTCCCTTTAAAACGGTGATCGACCATGTAACACAAATGCAGGACCGTATTGCCGCTGTCATGCCCATTGTTAGGGACCATATGTTACAGGCCCAGGGAGCCCAGAGGCAAAGTTATGATAGAGGCGCTAAGGTCCGTACATTTGCATCCGGGGATAGGGTGTTGGTCCTAATCCCTACGGTGGATAGTAAATTTCTGGCGAAATGGCAGGGCGCATTTGAGGTCCTGGAAAGAGTTGATGAAGTGAACTATAAAGTGTACCAGCCTGGTAAGAGAAAACCAGAACAGATTTATCATGTGAATCTGATAAAACCCTGGAAAGACCGCTCTGCCCTAACGGCGGATCTGCTCCGTCCGGTTTGCTCACCTACCGTACCGGAGGTGCAGGTTGCCGAGACTCTCTCGGAATGACAAAAATCTGAGGTTAAGCAGTTTTTGTTACAGAACCGACAGTTTTTCTCGGAAAAACCTGGCCGGACTAAGCTAGTGAAACATGAGATTGTCACAGAGCCTGGCGTCACAGTTCATGTGAAGCCCTACCGGATTCCGGAAGCACGCCGTGAAGCCATCTCCCGGGAAGTGATGGCAATGTTGGACTTAGGAGTCATTGAGGAGTCGCACAGCGCCTGGTCCAGTCCAATCGTGTTGATACCTAAACCGGATGGCTCCATACGGTTTTGTAATGACTTTAGGAAACTGAATGCGGTTTCTAAATTTGATGCGTACCCTATGCCCCGGGTCGATGAGTTGATCGGCCGGCTTGGTAAAGCCTGATACATTACGACCCTGGATTTAACAAAGGGGTACTGGCAGATCCCTCTGGCCGAGGCGGCCAGAGAGAAGATGGCATTTGCTACACCGGAAGGTCTGTTCCAGTATGTCTACATGCCGTTTGGACTTCACGGAGCCCCCGCAACGTTCCAGAGATTGATGGATCGAGTCTTGAGGCCCCACAGACAGTACGCTTCTGCCTACCTGGATGACATCGTAATTTACAGCATGGACTGGGAAACTCACTTCCGGAAGGTACAAGCGGTGATTGATGACCTGCGAGATGCAGGCTTAACGGCAAACCCCAAGAAATGTCACATCGGGCTTGAAGAAGCCCGATACTTGGGCTACGTGATTGGCAGAGGAGTGGTTAAACCCCAGATCGACAAAATACAGGCAATCCAGG
This sequence comes from Ranitomeya imitator, assembly GCF_032444005.1. Classification (NCBI taxonomy): domain Eukaryota; kingdom Metazoa; phylum Chordata; class Amphibia; order Anura; family Dendrobatidae; genus Ranitomeya; species Ranitomeya imitator. The sequence continues at coordinate 205,038,306 of NC_091287.1, read as the reverse complement.
GCTGGCCACAACCAGTGAACAAAAAACAAGTACAAGCTTTCCTGGGGATTGCCGGCTATTATCGCCGGTTCATACCCAATTTTGCAGCCATGGCTACCCCCTTGACGGATCTTACCAAAGGGAGGGGTTCCGTCATGGTAAAATGGACCTCAGCTGCTGAAGAGGACTTCCACAGCCTGAAACGGGTTTTGTGCTCTCAGCCCGTACTAGTGACTCCTGATTTCAGCAGTGAGTTTGTGGTACAAACTGATGCCTCTGATACTGGTGTCGGAGCTGTACTTTCCCAGGTGAGGGACGGAGTCGAACACCCGGTCCTCTACCTCAGCCGGAAACTTATTATTATTATTATTATTATTATTATTATTATTATTATTATTATAAACTGAATGTACATGAGCAGAGGTATGCAGTGGTTGAAAAAGAGTGCCTAGCCATTAAATGGGCTCTCGACTCCCTCAAGTATTACCTGGCCGGTAGGAAGTTTAGGCTGATCACGGACCATGCCCCTCTCAAGTGGATGCACCTCCACAAGGACCGTAATAGTCGGGTAACCCGGTGGTTCCTTGCCCTGCAGGCTTACTCTTTTACGGTGGAGCACCGACCTGGGGTGCAGATGGGGAATGCCGATGCCCTGTCCCGAGTGCACTGTTTCAAGAGTGTTCTTGCTCGACCGGAGTGGTCTGAGCAAGGGGGGGGATATGTAAGACTCATGTCGGTGTGGTAGTTGGGGGCAGGTATATCTCGCCCAGGTATTTGTCCTATGTGAATTAGGCCGCTCAGTATCTTCAGGATGCTAATGGGTTAACAAGTGCAGGAATAAAGGATGACCAGCTGGGAGTTTCCAGCATCAGCCTGGGGCACACAGATTGCCTGTCTGTGTGAGACAAATGTGAGTGAGAGCTGTGCTCAAGAATTGTGTGATGTTAGCTGGGTGGGAGAATCCCCCCAGTTGTTGAGATAGCAACGTGTTGGTTTAGTTAGCGCCGGACAGGCTAGGATTTATTTTTATGTTTTGTTTTATCTATGTTGCTTTCACGTTAATAAATCTGATCTGAGGTCAGCCTGCTCAGAAAACCTGCTGTACGCCTCAGATTCAATGCACAAACCACGTGACCTTTGACCCCCGCAAAGGCGATCCCGGAGTGTTGTGTCACACATGGGTACACAGGCAGCATTGGTGTGGTCAGCAGAGGACAATTTGAAGGAGGGACCGCAGACAGACTTAGTAGGCCTAACATAAAAAAGGTGGCTCTGTGCACTTTTAAATAGGTTCCAGGGGTACACAGGCAGCATTGGTGTGGTCAGCGGAGGGCAATTTGAAGGAGGGACCGCAGACAGACTTAGTAGGCCTAACATAACAAAAGGTGGCTCTATGCACTTTTAAATAGGTTCCAGGGGTACACAGGGAGCATTGGTGTGGTCAGCGGAGGCCAATTTGAAGGAGGGATCGCAGACAGACTTAGTAGGCCTAACATAAAAAAGGTGGCTCTATGCACTTTTAAATAGGTTCCAGGGGTACACAGGCAGCATTGGTGTGGTCAGCGGAGGGCAATTTGAAGGAGGGACCGCAGACAGACTTAGTAGGCCTAACATAAAAAAGGTGGCTCTATTCACTTTTAAATAGGTTCCAGGGGTACACAGGCTGTTAGGAGTCGAGTTTCCTCTGCTGCACAGGGGGAATCTCGATCTGTCTCCGCTGTGGTCTCCCATTCTTCTCCAGCCGCAGTGGAGTCTGCTCAGTAGGGACGTCGATACCAGCGTCTCGCTCAGTCTGACTCTGTGCGAAGAGTTACTGCTGCTTTTCCTGCTTCTGCCATTGAAGCCAGTGCTGGGCAGCGACGAGTGGATGTTTCTGGATCTAAGTCCTGCTTTTCTCTGTCTGAGCATGCCCAGGGCAGGATCTCCCGTTGGAGATCGAGGGTCACATGCTCAGGTATTGTAGCACATCCCATTGGTCCTCTTGGCAGGTCCTGAAAGGGCAAAACTTCTGGAGCTGCTTCATGTGCTGCTACTATATAAACTGCGCATGACCGCATGGCCATGCGCTAGTATTGTCTTGTAAATATGTGTGTGTGTTGTGAGTGAAAGTCGCTCTTTAAATAACCCTCCCTATTGAATGTCTGTTCGCGGAAGGTGTATGTTTGCTATCTAGCGCCCGACTTATCCTACAGCACGTAACACACATTACAGCTACCAGTTGCTGTGTCCGCCAGTACGGCGCCGTGCGCTTGCTCTGCGCTTTCCTGACCCAAGCCTGGGTGGTTAGTGGCGTCCGTCAGTGCGGCACTGCACGCACTCTTGTGCCTTTATATTATTATTTATGTTCCTCTGACACACCCAGTTGCGGTGTTGTGCCAGCAAGTGTCTAATCAGACTTCAATCCTGTGTAGGGGTTGAGTCCGCTGACTTCTTGCTTGCGCTTTATGTGCGGTACTGCTTTCCTGTGACGCAACAGGATCGCTTTCTTCACGCAGGGTGAAGTTAACCCATGTGTGTATACTTAGTACCGCCATATAGTCCGTCTTACTAGCAGCAGGGTCTTTTACCTGCACGGTGGACCTCGGACAGCGAACGCACCTAGTTTCTAATTATCTATACTTGGTGCGTTGCGCCGGTCCTTAACACAGGCAGCATTGGTGTAGTCAGCGGAGGCCAATTTGAAGGAGGGACCGCAGACAGACTTAATAGGCCTAACATAAAAAAGGTGGCTCTATGCACTTTTAAATAGGTTCCAGAGGTACACAGGCAGCATTGGTGTGGTCAGCGGAGGACAATTGGAAGGATGGACAGCAGACAGACTTAGTAGGCCTAAAATTTTAAAAAATAGGCTCAAAGCACCTTCGATTATGTGGCAGGGGTACACAGGCAGCATTGGTGTGGTCAGCGGAGGACGATTGGAAGGAGTGTCTGACACAGTTAGTACTCCCAAAAAAGAAATAGATGTTAATGTCTCGCAAAACAACCAAACAAAAAAAAAAGGTGGCATACTTAGGTACAGGGGTGGGCTCCTCTGCTGAGTTTCAGACATAGTAATTTGGCGCTATATATTTACTGGTGTAAATATAGGACACTGACCCTGACTATTTTAACTAGCATCATACAGGTCAACAAATTGGTATTGTCAGTGCCAAGCATTGAAGGATGTCAGCGCATAGACTAAACATTGGTGGAGCTGTGAGAGATAATTTTGCAAGTGGTAGAGCACTGTTTGAGCTGGGGGGGGAACTCTCTTGTGGCCGGCGGTACAGGCCCAGGGCCCCTCATGTTACAACGGTGTGTCTGACGTTGGGTGCGCACCACCACCGCCAGAGACACTTTATTGTACTATGAGGGACCCAGTTGCAGTGCCGTCGACCAAAAGCGTGCACACCCACCTCTTCAGACAAACGGCACTCTCACGGGTGCTTGCGCCAAGTGGCGAGATCACGGCCCCGTGGGGGGAGTTAGCCCATTTAGGGAGGTGTAAACATGTTGTATGCTGGACAAACAGCTGCTGCAAATTAAGAGATTGGAACAGTCAGTAAGACCAGTCCACAAGCAAGACCTTTTCATAGGAAAGCTAGGTGTCAGCCGGGAAAGGTGGGGCAAAATAGTTCGAAATCCATGAGCGGTTCATTTTAATGAAGGTTAGATCATCAACATTTTGGGTAGCCAGACGAGTCCTTTTTTCGGTCAATATTGAACCCGCAGCACTGAATACTCTTTCTGATAGCACACTAGCTGCTGGGCAAGCAAGCTCCTGCAAAACATATTCTGCCAATTCAGGCCAGGTGTCTATTTTGGATGCCCAGTAATCAAATGGGAATGACGGTTGAGGGAGAACATCGATAAGGGATGAAAAATAGTTAGTAACCATACTGGACAAATGTTGTCTCCTGTCACTTTGAATTGATGCTGCAGTACCTGTCCTGTCTGCGGTCATTGCGAAATCACTCCACAACCTGGTCAGAAAACCCCTCTGTCCAATGCCACTTCTGATTTGTGCACCTCTAATACCTCTGCCCTGTTGCCCCCTGCAGCTCGTGTGAGAACCATCACCGGCGCTGTGTGCTAGGAATGCCTGAATCAAACGGTCTACAAGAGTTGCTTGTTTGGTTGCTAATATTTGTTCGAGGTTCTCATGTGGCATGATATTTTGCAATTTGCCTTTATAGCGAGGATCAAGGAGGCAGGCCAACCAGTAATCGTCATCGGTCATCATTTTAATAATGCATGGGTCCCTTTTGAGGATCCGTAAGGCATAATCCGCCATGTGGGCCAAAGTTCCAGTTGTCAATTGTGCGCTTGTGCTGGGTTGAGGGGCAGTTTCTGGCAAATCTACTTCACTTGTCTCCCTCAAAAAGCCTGAACCCGGCCTTGCAACGCCACCAGTTTCTATTGGCCCCGGAGAAGCTTCCTCATTCAAAAAATACTCATCCCCATCATCCTCCTCGTCCTCCTCCTCCTCTCCCGCTACCTCGTCCTGTAGACTGCCCTGACCAGACAATGGCTGACTGTCATCAAGGCTTCCCTCTTCCTCAGCTGCAGACGCCTGCTCCTTTATGTGCGTCAAACTTTGCATCAGCAGACGCATTAGGGGGATGCTCATGCTTATAATGGCATTGTCTGCACTAACCAGCCGTGTGCATTCCTCAAAACACTGAAGGACTTGACACAGGTCTTGTACCTTCGGCCACTGCACACCTGACAACTCCGTGTCTGCCATCCACCTGCCTGCCCGTTTATGTATATCCTCCCACAAATACATAACAGCACGCCTCTGTTCGCACAGTCTCTGAAGCATGTGCAGTGTGGAGTTCCACCTTGTTGCAACATCGATGATTAGGCGATGCTGTGGAAGGTTCAAGGACCGCTGATGGTTCTGCATACGGCTGGAGTGCACGGGCGAATGGCGGATATGCGAGCAAAGTCTGCGCACTTTGAGGAGCAGGTCGGGTAACCCCGGATAACTTTTCAGGAAGCACTGCACCAACTGGTTTATGGTGTGAGCCAGGCAAGGATTGTGTCTCAGTTGTGAAAGGGCTATGGCAGCCATAAAATTCCTTCCATTATCACTCACTACCTTGGCTGCCTAAAGATGTACAGTGCCCAGCCATGACTGAGTTTCTTTCTGCAAGAACTCGGTCAGAACTTCCGCGGTGTGTCTGTTGTCGCCCAAACACTTAATTGCCAATACAGCCTGCTGACGCTTGCCACTAGCTGTCCCATAATGGGACACCTCATGTGCAACAGTGGCAGCTGAGGATAGAGTGGTCGTGCGACTGCGGTCTGTGGGCGAGCTCTCGCTTCTGCAGGAGGACGAGGAGGAGAAGGGGGGACGAATGCCTACAGCCAACTGTTTCCTAGATCGTGGGCTAGGCAGAACTGTCCCAATATTGCTGTCCCCTGTGGACCCTGCATCCAGCACATTAACCCAGTGTGCCGTGATGGACACGTAACGTCCCTGGCCATGCCTACTGGTCCATGCATCTGTTGTCAGGTGCACCTTTGTACTCACAGCTTGCCTGAGTGCATGGACGATGCGGTCTTTTACATGCTGGTGGAGGGCTGGGATGGCTTTTCTCGAAAAGAAGTGTCGACTGGGTAGCTCGTAGCGTGGTACAGTTTAGTCCATCAGGGCTTTGAAAGCTTCGCTTTTAACTAACCAGTAGGGCATAATCTCTAACGAGATTAGTCTAGCAATGTGGGCGTTCAAACTCTGTGTACGCGGATGCGAGGATGAGTACTTCCTTTTCCTAACTAGAGTCTCATGTAGGGTGAGCTGGACTGGAGAGCTGCAGATCGTGGAAGTAGCGGGGGTGCCGGTGGACATGGCAGACAGAGAGGGTTGGAGATGGTATTCTTGCTGGTGCCCTACATGCAGTGTTTCCTACCACGAACCTGGTGATTCCGTGACTGCTTTGGCCTGGCGATGAAACCTGCACATTTACTGCAGGTGGTGCGGGAAATGGTGGGCTTACAGTGAGGGAAGGGATGTAGCGTTGCTGACTAGCTTCATTGGCCGAGGGTGCTACAACCTTAAGGAACATTTGGTAGTTAGTCCAGGCTTGCAAATGCATGGTGCTTAAATGTCTACGCATGCAACTTGTATTTAGACCTTTAAGATTCTGACCTCTGCTTAAGGTAGTTGAACATTTTTGACAGATGAATTTGCGCTGATCATTTGGATTTTGTTTAAAAAAATGCCAGACTGCACTCTTTCTACTATTGGATACCTTCTCAGGCATTGCAGACTGAGCTTCTTTAACTGGATGGCCACGCTGTCCTACAACTGGTTTTGGCTTTGTCCCGCTTTTTTGGCCAGATACGGGCCTGGCAGATGGAACCTGTTGCGATGTTGATGCCTGCTGCGGCTCTTCCTCCTCCGCTTCAGAGCTACTGCCGCCTGCACCCTGTTCCCCCAATGGCTGCCAATCGGGGTCAACAACTGGGTCATCTATGACCTCCTCTTCTATCTTGTGTGCAACTTCGTCAGTGTCACCGTGTAAGCCAGTGGTATAGCGTTCGTGACAGGGCACCATAGTCTCATCAGGGTCAGATTCTGGATCAGTACACTGCGAGGGCAATGTTCTGGTCTGAGTCAAAGGAACAGCATTAGTAATCTGGTTGTAGCTGTGCATCTGTGCACTCCATGTCTGATTCAACTTGTAATGGGCATGGCCTGTTAACTATTTCACTTTCTAGCCCAGGAACGGTATGTGTAAAGAGCTCCATGGAGTAACCCGTTGTGTCGCCTGACGCATCCTTCTCTGTTGCTCTTGGTGAAGAAGACAAGGAAGCGACTTGTCCCTCACTTGTCCACTAACGACGCGCTGCTTTTGCATTTAGCAGTTTCAGAAGAGGAGGCCAAAGAGCTAGAGGCAGAGTCAGCAAGGAAAGCCAAAACTTGTTCTTGCTGCTCCAGCTTTAAAAGCGGTTTTCCTACTCCCAGAAAAGGGAGCATTCGAGGCCTTGTGTAGCCAGACGACGAAGCTGGCTCAACAACTCGAGACTTAGGTGCTATATTGCTTTTCCCACGACCACCTGATGCTCCACCACCACTACCATCATTACCAGCTGGCAATGACCGCCCACGGCCACGTACTCTTCCACCGGACTTCCTCATAGTTTGAAAAACGTGACCAAACTAACGGTATTGCTTACTGTAAAACAAGTTACAAGGTGAACTCTAACTTCTGTTGGATTTATATATCCCTTTATAGGTGGGTGAGACTGCAGGGAAAATCAGGCCAAATGTATAACAGTACACAGCTTCAGTGGCAGACAGATATGCCACTAACAGGACAGACGCGAACTCAGTCGAGGGGTTCAAGAGAGGCCTGGATGTCTTCCTGGAGCAGAACAATATTGTATCATACAATTAGGTTCTGTAGAAGGACGTAGATCTGGGGATTTATTATGATGGAATATAGGCTGAACTGGATGGACAAATGTCTTTTTTCGGCCTTACTAACTATGTTACTATGTTACTATGTTACTATGACGCAGATGCACACACTACCAATAAAAATCTCCCCAGTTTTATTTTTTCAGGGAGAATATTGAAGAAATGTGGCCCTCTCTTATACAATAAAATGTTCTGTGGCACAAAATGAGAGACAGATGGCACACACTGGACTGGCACTGAGGCAGAAATGCCAATCTTAATCTCCCACTATTTGTTTTTTATTTATGGGAGAATTGTCAAAAAAATCTGGCCACGTGATACACACTAGGTTTTAAGTGGCACAAAATGAGAGAGATGGCACACACACTGGTCTGGCACTGAGGCAGAAATGCCAATCTTAATCTCCCACTATTTGTTTTTTATTTATGGGAGAATTGTCAAAAAATCTGGCCAAGTGATACACACTAGGTTTTAAGTGGCACAAAATGAGAGAGATGGCACACACACTGGTCTGGCACTGAGGCAGAAATGCCAATCTTAATCTCCCACTATTTGTTTTTTATTTATGGGAGAATTGTCAAAAAATCTGGCCAAGTGATACACACTAGGTTTTAAGTGGCACAAAATGAGAGAGATGGCACACACACTGGTCTGGCACTGAGGCAGAAATGCCAATCTTAATCTCCCACTATTTGTTTTTTATTTATGGGAGAATTGTCAAAAAATCTGGCCAAGTGTTACACACTAGGTTTTATGTGGCACAAAATGAGAGAGATGGCACACACTGGACTGGCACTGAGGCAGAAATGCCAATCTTAATCTCCCACTATTTTTTTTTTTATTTATGGGAGCATTGGCAAGAAATCAGGCCCACTGTTAGACTGTATGTTTTCTGTGCCAGAAAATGAGACACAGATGCCACACACAGGACTGCCACTGATGCAGACTTGCCAATTTTCATCTGCACCCTTTTTTTTTTTTTTCTTCAGGGAAACTAGTGAATAAATCTGGGCCACTGTAGTAGAGTATATTTTCTGTGGCAGAAAGTGTCTTGAAGAGATATAACGAAAAAAAAAAATAAATAAAAAAAGGGACTGTACTACAATTACTATCTCCCTGCAGTAATCTCAGCAAAGTATGGCAGGCAGCAATAACAAGGAGTGGACTGTTGCACAAAAAAGTCAAAAGTGTGGACAAACAAGATAGCTGTGCAGAAAAGAAGAAGCAACAGGATTTGTGCTTTGAAAAAAGCAGTTGGTTTGCACAGCGGCTGTTGTGAATTCTGTGGCTGAATTCACTCCTGTGGTCACAAGTGGTACTGCAGCTTCTGAGCTTCCTCCCTCAGGTGTTCTGGTGAGCTCGTTGACTGCTTCATTACTTAACTCCGCCTGATGCTGCGATCCTTGCTCCTTGTCAATGTTTCAGTGTTGGATCTGAGCTTCTCCTGATTGTTCCTGTGACCTGCTGCTCTGTATAGCTAAGTGCTTTTTGCTTTTTTGTTGCTTTTTTTCTGTCCAGCTTGTCTTTTGTTTTGCTGGAAGCTCTGAGACGCAAAGGGTGTACCGCCGTGCCGTTAGTTCGGCACGGTGGGTTTTTTTTGCCCCCTTTGCGTGGTTTTGCTTTAGGGTTTTTTGACTGCAAAGTTCGCTTTACTGTCCTCGCTCTGTCCTAGAATATCGGGCCCCACTTTGCTGAATCTATTTCATCCCTACGTTTTGTCTTTTCATCTTACTCACAGTCATTATATGTGGGGGGCTGCCTTTTCCTTTGGGGAATTTCTCTGGGGCAAGTCAGGCCTATTTTTCTATCTTCAGGCTAGCTAGTTTCTTAGGCTGTGCCGAGTTGCCTAGGTAGTTGTTAGGCGCAATCCACAGCCGCTTTTAGTTGTGTTTAGGATAGGATCAGGTGTGCAGTCTACAGAGTTTCCACGTCTCAGAGCTCGTTCTTGTATTTTTGGGTATTTGTCAGATCACTGTGTGCGCTCTGATCGCTAAGCACACTGTGTTTCTGGATTGCCTTCATAACACCTGTCATTAGCAAACATAACAGTACAAGGAGCCAACTAATGATTCTCAATAGAGGGAAAGAAAAAGTTCTGACATCATTTTTTTTTTTTTTTTTTTTTTTCTGCTCTGTGTTCATTTTTTTTTTTCCCCTAGACATTTGAGTGATTCTGGACACAGGTGTGGACATGGATATTCAGGGTCTGTGCTCTTCAATGGATAATCTCGTTATAAATGTACAAAAAATTCAAGATACTATTGATCAGAAATCTATGTTAGAACCAAGAATTCCTATTCCTGATTTGTTTTTTGGAGATAGAACTAAGTTTCTAAGTTTCAAAAATAATTGTAAGCTATTTCTGGCCTTGAAACCTCATTCTTCTGGTAATCCTATTCAACAGGTTTTGATTATTATTTCTTTTTTGCGCGGCGACCCTCAAGACTGGGCATTTTCTCTTGCGCCAGTAGACCCTGCATTGAGTAGTGTCGATGCGTTTTTCCTGGCGCTCGGATTGCTGTACGATGAGCCTAATTCAGTGGATCAGGCTGAGAAAAATTTGCTGGCTTTGTGCCAGGGTCAGGATGATATAGAAGTATATTGTCAGAAATTTAGGAAATGGTCAGTACTCACTCAGTGGAATGAATCTGCGCTGGCAGCTTTGTTCAGAAAGGGTCTCTCTGAGGCTCTTAAGGATGTCATGGTGGGATTTCCTATGCCTGCTGGTTTGAATGAGTCTTTGTCTTTGGCCATTCAGATCGGTCGACGCTTGCGCGAGCGTAAATCTGTGCACCATTTGGCGGTACTGCCTGAGGTTAAACCTGAGCCTATGCAGTGCGATAGGACTATGACTAGAGTTGAACGGCAGGAATACAGACGTCTGAATGGTCTGTGTTTCTACTGTGGTGATTCCACTCATGCTATTTCTGATTGTCCTAAGCGCACTAAGCGGTCCGCTAGGTCTGCCGTCATTGGTACTGTACAGTCCAAATTCCTTCTGTCCATTACCTTGATATGCTCTTTGTCGTCGTTTTCTGTCATGGCGTTTGTGGATTCGGGCGCTGCCCTGAATCTGATGGATTTGGATTATGCTAAACGTTGTGGGTTTTTCTTGGAGCCTTTGCGGTGTCCTATTCCATTGAGAGGAATTGATGCTACACCTTTGGCCAAGAATAAACCTCAATACTGGGCCCAGCTGACCATGTGCATGGCTCCTGCACATCAGGAAGTTATTCGCTTTCTGGTGTTGCATAATCTGCATGATGTGGTCGTGTTGGGGTTGCCATGGCTACAAACCCATAATCCAGTATTGGATTGGAATTCCATGTCGGTATCCAGCTGGGGTTGTCAGGGGGTACATGGTGATGTTCCATTTTTGTCGATTTCGTCATCCACCCCTTCTGAGGTCCCAGAGTTCTTGTCTGATTATCAGGATGTATTTGAAGAGCCCAAGTCCGATGCTCTACCTCCGCATAGGGATTGTGATTGTGCTATCAATTTGATTCCTGGTAGTAAATTCCCTAAAGGTCGATTATTTAATTTATCCGTGCCCGAACACGCCGCTATGCGCAGTTATGTGAAGGAATCCCTGGAGAAGGGACATATTCGCCCATCGTCATCACCACTGGGAGCAGGGTTCTTCTTTGTAGCCAAGAAGGATGGTTCGCTGAGACCGTGTATTGATTACCGCCTTCTTAATAAGATCACTGTTAAATTTCAGTATCCCTTGCCATTGTTATCTGACTTGTTTGCTCGGATTAAGGGGGCTAGTTGGTTCACTAAGATAGATCTTCGTGGTGCGTATAATCTGGTGAGAATCAGGCAAGGAGATGAATGGAAAACTGCATTCAATAAGCCCGAGGGTCATTTTGAGTATCTAGTGATGCCGTTCGGACTTGCCAATGCTCCATCTGTGTTTCAGTCTTTTATGCATGACATCTTCCGTGAGTATCTGGATAAATTCCTGATTGTTTACTTGGATGACATTTTGATCTTCTCAGATGATTGGGAGTCTCATGTGAAGCAGGTCAGAATGGTTTTTCAGGTCCTGTGTGCTAACTCTTTGTTTGTGAAGGGATCAAAGTGTCTCTTCGGTGTGCAGAAAGTTTCATTTTTGGGGTTCATCTTTACCCCTTCTACTATCGAGATGGATCCAGTTAAGGTCCAAGCCATCCAGGATTGGATTCAGCCGACATCTCTGAAAAGTCTGCAAAAGTTCCTGGGCTTTGCTAATTTTTATCGTCGCTTCATCTGTAATTTTTCTAGCGTTGCCAAACCATTGACCGATTTGACCAAGAAGGGTGCTGATTTGGTTAATTGGTCTTCTGCTGCTGTGGAAGCTTTTCAGGAGTTGAAGCGTCGTTTTTGTTCTGCCCCTGTGTTGTGTCAGCCAGATGTTTCTCTTCCGTTCCAGGTCGAGGTTGATGCTTCTGAGATTGGAGCAGGGGCGGTTTTGTCACAGAGAGGTTCTGATTGCTCAGTGATGAAACCATGTGCTTTCTTTTCCAGGAAGTTTTCGCCCGCTGAGCGTAATTATGATGTGGGCAATCGAGAGTTGCTGGCCATGAAGTGGGCATTCGAGGAGTGGCGTCATTGGCTTGAAGGAGCTAAGCATCGCGTGGTGGTATTGACTGATCATAAGAACTTGACTTATCTCGAGTCTGCCAAGCGCTTGAATCCTAGACAGGCCCGTTGGTCGTTATTTTTTGCCCGCTTCGACTTTGTGATTTCGTACCTTCCGGGCTCTAAAAATGTGAAGGCGGATGCTCTGTCTAGGAGTTTTGTGCCCGACTCTCCGGGTTTATCTGAGCCAGCGGGTATCCTCAAGGAAGGAGTCATTGTGTCTGCCATCTCCCCTGATTTGCGGCGGGTGCTGCAAAAATTTCAGGCGAATAAACCTGATCGTTGTCCAGCAGAGAAACTGTTCGTCCCTGATAGGTGGACTAATAGACTTATCTCTGAACTTCATTGTTCGGTGTTGGCTGGTCATCCTGGAATCTTTGGTACCAGAGAGTTAGTGGCTAGATCCTTCTGGTGGCCATCTCTGTCACGGGACGTACGTACTTTTGTGCAGTCCTGTGGGATTTGTGCTAGGGCTAAGCCCTGCTGTTCTCGTGCCAGTGGGTTGCTTTTGCCCTTGCCGGTCCCAAAGAGGCCTTGGACACATATTTCGATGGATTTCATTTCTGACCTTCCCGTTTCTCAAAAGATGTCAGTCATTTGGGTGGTCTGCGATCGCTTTTCTAAAATGGTCCATCTGGTGCCCTTGGCTAAATTGCCTTCCTCCTCTGATTAAGGAACCTTTGTTCTTTCAGCATGTGGTTCGGTTGCATGGCATTCCTGAGAATATTGTTTCTGACAGAGGTTCCCAGTTTGTTTCAAGGTTTTGGCGAGCCTTTTGTGGTAGGATGGGCATTGACCTATCCTTTTCCTCGGCTTTCCATCCTCAGACTAATGGCCAGACCGAACGAACCAATCAGACCTTGGAAACATATCTGAGATGTTTTTTTTCTGCAGACCAGGATGATTGGGTGTCCTTTTTGCCGTTGGCTGAGTTCGCCCTTAATAATCGGGCCAGCTCGGCTACCTTGGTTTCTCCATTTTTTTGCAATTCTGGGTTCCATCCTCGTTTCTCTTCAGGACAGGTTGAGTCTTCGGACTGTCCTGGTGTGGATTCTGTGGTGGATAGGTTGCAGCAGATCTGGACTCAGGTAGTGGACAATTTGATCTTGTCCCAGGAGAAAGCTCAACTTTTCGCTAATCGCAGACGCCGTGTGGGTCCCCGACTTCGTGTTGGGGATCTGGTTTGGTTATCTTCTCGTCATATTCCTATGAAGGTTTCCTCTCCTAAATTTAAACCTCGTTTTATTGGTCCGTATAGGATTTCTGAGGTTCTCAATCCTGTGTCTTTTCGTTTGACCCTCCCAGACTCCTTTTCCATACATAATGTATTCCATAGGTCGTTGTTGCGGAGATACGTGGCACCTATGGTTCCATGTGTTGAGCCTCCTGCCCCGGTTTTGGTGGAGGGGGAATTGGAGTATATTGTGGAGAAGATTTTGGATTCTCGTGTTTCTAGACGGAAACTCCAGTATCTGGTTAAATGGAAGGGTTATGCTCAGGAAGATAATTCCTGGGTTTTTGCCTCTGATGTTCATGCTTCCGATCTTGTTCGTGCCTTTCATGCGGCTCATCCTGGTCGGCCTGGGGGCTCTGGTGAGGGTTCGATGACCCCTCCTCAAGGGGGGGGGGTACTGTTGTGAATTCTGTGGCTGAATTCACTCCTGTGGTCACAAGTGGTACTGCAGCTTCTGAGCTTCCTCCCTCAGGTGTTCTGGTGAGCTCGTTGACTGCTTCATTACTTAACTCCGCCTGATGCTGCGATCCTTGCTCCTTGTCAATGTTTCAGTGTTGGATCTGAGCTTCTCCTGATTGTTCCTGTGACCTGCTGCTCTGTATAGCTAAGTGCTTTTTGCTTTTTTGTTGCTTTTTTTCTGTCCAGCTTGTCTTTTGTTTTGCTGGAAGCTCTGAGACGCAAAGAGTGTACCGCCGTGCCGTTAGTTCGGCACGGTGGGTTTTTTTTGCCCCCTTTGCGTGGTTTTGCTTTAGGGTTTTTTGTAGACTGCAAAGTTCGCTTTACTGTCCTCGCTCTGTCCTAGAATATCGGGCCCCACTTTGCTGAATCTATTTCATCCCTACGTTTTGTCTTTTCATCTTACTCACAGTCATTATATGTGGGGGGCTGCCTTTTCCTTTGGGGAATTTCTCTGGGGCAAGTCAGGCCTATTTTTCTATCTTCAGGCTAGCTAGTTTCTTAGGCTGTGCCGAGTTGCCTAGGTAGTTGTTAGGCGCAATCCACAGCCGCTTTTAGTTGTGTTTAGGATAGGATCAGGTGTGCAGTCTACAGAGTTTCCACGTCTCAGAGCTCGTTCTTGTATTTTTGGGTATTTGTCAGATCACTGTGTGCACACTGTGTTTCTGGATTGCCTTCATAACACCTGTCATTAGCAAACATAACAAGCGGCGTACAAACAGCAATGCATCTCTCAGGGTGCCTTCTAGGGCAACCCAATGAGCTACAGCACTGAGGAAAAAAAAATGTAGCCTCCACTGTCCCTGCAAACAAAATGTGGTGTTGGACAGTGGAAATCGCTACAGCACAAGCGGTTTGGGGGTTAATGTACCCTGCCTAACGCTATCCCTGCTTCTGACGAAGCGGCAGCAACCTCTCCCTATGCTCAGATCAGCAGCAGTAAGATGGAGGTCGGCGAGAACGCCCCTTTTTAGCTCCTGTGACACCGCAGAGAGCAAGCCAATCACTGCCATGCCCTTCTCTAAGATGGTGGGGACTGAGACCTATGTCATCACGCTGCCCACACTCTGCGTCCACCTTCATTGGCTTTGAAATGGCGCTGAACGCGTCATAGAGACGCAACTTTGGCGTGAAGGTCGCGTACTGCATGGCCGACCCCACACAGGGATCGGGTCGGGTTTCATGAAACCCGACTTTGCCAAAAGTCGGCGACTTATGATAATGACCGATCCATTTCGCTCAACCCTAGTGGTGGTGGCTAAGTGACTGGAAGCATTATCCGCTATCCAACCAACAACCATTTCACACTGGTCTGGCTTCAATAGTGGTGTGCTGCGGTCCCCTAGAAACTGGGACAGGAAGATCGAGCAAGAAGATGTGGGTCTTTGTTGTTGCCCACTTTCACCTTGGCCACGGCCTTGTCCTCTGAATGCACCATCAGCATCATGTCCACTTCAATGTCCCTTGCCCCTTGCCTTAACCATTTTAAATGGACTACTGCACTATTTCAAATGCTCAACAAAAATGTAATTGTTAGTAGCGAAATAATATCTGATCAGTATGCCTGCAAATCTATGATTGTTCTAAACCAAACACCAGGCAGGCCTCAGCCTGATCCAACAGACTGCATTCAATTGTTGGGGGCTTTTTGGTGAAGTTAATATATGCTAAATAGTGATGTATACAATTAGAGTATCAGACAGCAAAATAAGAGGTACACTTGGCCTACAATGCACAAACTTGAAGTACACAGATATATGAAGGCTGTCATGGAAATACCACACAGGCAAATATGTGGCCTTTTCTTATAAAATGCCAAATACTGCTGTATATAATTAGAGTATCAGACAGCAAAAAAAGAGGTACACCAGCCTACAATGCACAAACTTGGAGCACACAGATATATGAGGGCTGTCACGGAAATCCACACTGTAAAATGTGGTCTTTTTTTTTCTTAAGATGCAAAAAACTGCTGTATAGAATTAGAGTATGAGACAGCAAAAAAAGAGGTACACCAGCCAACAATGCACAAACTTGGAGCACACGTGGCCTTTTTTTTTAAGATAAAAAATACTACTGTACAGAATTAGAGTATCAGACAGCAAAAAAAAGGTACATCGGCCTACAATGCACAAACTTGAAGCACACAGATACATGAGGGCTGTCACTGAAATACCACACTGTCAAATATTTGGCCTTTTTTTTTAAGATGCAAAAGACTGCTGTATAGAATTAGGCCGGCGTCACACTATGCGTATGAAAATACGGTCCGTTTTTTACGGCCGTAATATGCAGAAATAATCCAGAAATAGTGTTCCGTATGTAATCCGTTGTCAAGGTGTGGCCACATATTTTGCGCATGTAATGTTGCGTATGTAATCCGTATGACTTCCGTACTGCGTTTTTTCCATGCAGCCTGACAAAATGGACATTTATCAGTTTTGTAGGCTGAAATTAATTTAAATCACCATCAGCAACCCTATGTAAAGCCTCTACAACAGGTGGCACCCTCCCTTATGGCCATTTTGTGGTTGTGCATCTGTTGGTGTGTTGTGGTAATGTTTGCACCATGTCTGACGTACTGCACTTCACCCCAACTCAGCGGGTCTTATTTAACTGGGTCTTGTCGCGTCGGTTTGGGCAGCCATACCCTGTGATTGTTGATACGCGAAGGAGGAGAAGAAGATTGTGGGTGCATCCTCTTTTGACCCAACGCCTCACTAAAGGCCATCAGAGGCTCTATACAGCTCTGCGTGCACATCCTGATAAGTTTTACCTATACTGTCGAATGACAATACCAACATTTTATATCTTGTTGGAGACAGTACGTCCAGGACTCACGTATCAGGACACCAGAATGCAAAAAAGCATATCCGCAGAGGAGCGTCTTCTCCTTACTTTAAGGTATGTATTCAACATCCTCACATACTGTATGTTGATGATGTTTTTTTATGCGTTGTTTTCTACCAGCTATTTTTAAAAATATGTGTATATTAGGGCAAAAGCACATTCTAAATATGTATTTGTAATGTTCTACTTATTCCTGTGTTTTGGAATCTACAACATACTTGGGCTTTTTCATGTTTTGTGTAAACTATTGTTACCTACCAACTATTATTTTTTCTGTCCTTTCAGCTTCCTGTCAACTGGATTGTCTTATGCGGGACTACACCTGGAGCTTCTCATTTGTCGGTCCACGATTTCTGGCATTGTGCGCTTAACATGTAATCAAATATGGGCTAAACTACAGGAACTTGTCATGCCTGAGCCAAAAATTGATGATTGGCTCAAAATAGCCCGTGGGTTCAATGACACTTGTGACTTCCCACACTGCACTAGAGCCCTGGATGGGAAACATATCAGGGTGCGTAAGCCGCCGAACTCTGGCTCACAATTCTACAATTATAAGCAGTTTTTCTCTGTAGTTCTGCAAGCTGTAGTTGACAGTAACTACAGGTTTATAATTGTAGACATTGGGGCCTATGGGCGAACAGGAGACTCTAGGGTTTTCAATTCATCCATTATGGGTCGGCGGCTATGTGAAAACCAGTTAGACCTCCCACCACCGCAACAACTCTCAGGCTCCAATGCAGAAGCAGTGCCATATGTTCTTGTGGGAGATGATGTAAGAGGGTGGTGCTGTTATGGACAGTAAGGAACATGCTGTCACTTTAAGAGGCTGCACCCCCTTGTCTGGCATGATGGAATGTTCTGCTTCTCCCCTGCAATAATCGTTGTAATAAACTACTTTGCAGAGTGCAGGTGTGGAGCTGGAGCAGCGTGTGTGAGCTGAGGCTGTTGTAGAGAGGACTTTTTGTGCTGATAGCTGAAAGAGAGAAAAACTGTGTCCTGGTATAGCTGCAAGAGAGCCATGAAGATACAGAGAAAGGGTTTTACAGTTTCCAGGAGCATCCCTAGGATCTAGAAGCAAGGAGAAGACCACGTTTCACAGAGCTGACAGAAAGCCGTGCGCACCACCGTATTGGACTGCTGGGGGCCCCCTGGAACTGGATCTGATTCTCCAACATCACTGTGATTTTGTTCCTGTTTGGTGCACCTGTTAGGGCCTAGTGTAGGCTTCAATAGTCAGTACACGGGAGCCATGTGGCCTGCTTAGTAAAGGCCAGGAAGTGTTGTGAATTCTGTGGCAGAGCTCCCTCCTGTGGTCACAAGTGGTACTTCGGCTGATTCTCTCTGTGAGCTTCCGTTGGTGGAGGAAAGTGGTACTGCGGCTTCTGAGTTTCCTTCATCAGGTGATGTGGTGAAGTCGTTAGGTGCTGCTCTATTTAACTCCACCTAGTGCTTTGATCCTGGCCTCCAGTCAATGTTCTAGTATTGGACCTGTTTCCTCCTGGATCGTTCCTGTGGCCTGCTGCTCTGCATAGCTAAGTTCCTCTTTGCTATTTGTTTGCTGTTTTTTTCTGTCCAGCTTGTCTATTTGTTTTTTTCTGCTTGCTGGAAGCTCTGGGACGCAGAGGGTGTACCTCCGTGCGTTAGTTCGGTACGGAGGGTCTTTTTGCCCCCTTTGCGTGGTTTTTGTAGGGTTTTGTGTTGACCGCAAAGTTACCTTTCCTATCCTCGCTCTGTTCAGAAAGTTGGGCCTCACTTTGCTAAATCTATTTCATCTCTACGTTTGTCTTTTCATCTTAACTCACAGTCATTATATGTGGGGGCTGCCTTTTCCTTTGGGGTATTTCTCTGAGTTAAGGTAGGCTTATTTTCTATCTTCAGGCTAGCTAGTTTCTCAGGCCGTGCCGAGTTGCATAGGGAGCGTTAGGCGCAATCCACGGCTGCCTTTAGTGTGGTTGGTGAGGATTAGGGATTGCGGTCAACAGAGTTCCCACGTCTCAGAGCTCGTTCTTGTTTTTTGGGTTATTGCCAGGTCACTGTATGTGCGCTGACCTCTATGTCCATTGTGGTACTGAATTACCTTTCATAACAAGGAAGGTTATACGTAGAGTAGCATCATTACTCGTTTATTGTTTACATTTGCTTGTTGACATATTTTGAGTCTGTTATAGCTGGAGCATCGTGCTATTTTACAGAAAAGATAAAGTTTATTACTCTTGTAAATTGTCTTTTGCCATTGTATACCCCTGTTTGCATCTTCCTCATTCCCTTCATTCCTTGCCTTCCAATAAATCTACCCTTTGTTGCTTGCACCTCATCTTGTGGACAGTAGTCTTCCTGCACCGTAGTGGTCCCCGGCCATCGCTTCAAGTGGCGCTGCGAGCAGGGTGCTGTCACCAAGATGGAGGCAGCAGACAGCAATGGCGGGAATGCTAATGTTAATGGAGATGCTGTGGGCATTGGTGGAACCCTTGCAAGGACACTCCCTATGGGCACTATATTTAGTGTGCTACCAAAGTTTGACGGCAAGAGTATGCCACTGTTCGACTGGTTGTTCCGCCTGCAAAGCACCCTGAAGATTTATAACATCAGCCCAGACCTTGAAGTGGACATTGCGTTAACTGCCCTAGAGGAAGAAGCCCATAGAAACGTCTGCCTACAACCAGAACTCACCTGCTGTACCCTGAAGGAGCTAGTAAAGTTCCTGGAAGAGATCAATGGTGAGACTGCTAGCGCCGGACACCTTCGCGCCAAATTTTTCTCTAGGCTGCAGCGTGAAGAATATACCCATAGTCCACGGTATTGCTTATAGTCACTTCGATATACATAAACACATATCCTGGTGTGGTATCCCATACCAGAAAAGAAGTGAAAGAAAAGGAAATTGTTAAAATAAAAGAATAAATTTTATTACATAATTTAGTAGCATAATACAACAATAAAATGAATGAAAGAAAAAAGGAGAAAAAAAGAAAACAGGGGGGGGGGGTGGAAAAACACCAGACTACCACGGGAATAAATAGCACCGAAGTCAAATGCTCCTAGAAAAAAAAACAACACAGCCAAAACGGTTATAATAGTAAACTGATGGATTATATCAATTGATATCGCTATTACATCATAATAACTTCAGCCAACTGTAACAGGTACTAAATATAAAGGGTACTTGATATAATATAACAGGTACTAAATATAAAGAGTACTTGATATAATATAAATCCCCCAGAGGAATATACTGACTATCAGAGAGAGTCAAATAACTAAATATATTAAATATGAGGGCTAACAATGAAAGGCTGATAGACCAGAGAATGCAACAAGGGTTGCTAATACACCTGGTGTGTGCACTAAGCACTAACACTGTGCCTGCAATGTAATGTGCCCGGTATGAAGGAGATTCCAAAAGGGGAGGTGGTGGTTACCTGTAGTATAGCTGCTATATCAAAGGAAGGCTGGCTGTGCCGAATGCAGGATGACCGGTGCTATGGTCCCGAGCTATAATCCATCAGTTTACTATTATAACCGTTTTGGCTGTGTTGTTTTTTATATTGCTACATAGCTCCAATATTTCTGCTCCCATTTTTTCTAGGAGCATTTGACTTCGGTGCTATTTATTCCCGTGGTAGTCTGGTGTTTTTCCACCAGCCCCCGTTTTCTTTTTTTCTCCTTTTTTCTTTCATTCATTTTATTGTTGTATTATGTTACTAAATTATGCAGTAAAATTTATTCTTTTATTTTAACAATTTCCTTTTCTTTCACTTCTTTTCTGGTATGGGATACCACACCAGGATATGTGTTTATGCAGCGTGAAGAAGAAGGAATTTCTTAGTATGCAACAGCACTGCAAGAAGTGTTAGCAGAGGTACAGAGAAAGGAGGCGGATGGATTTGGCCGCATGGGCTCTAAAGACCGGATACTCCAGGAGCAATTCATTCTGGGGCTGCACAGCACATCCTTGAGGCGAGCACTGTCAGAACGGGTTCGGACAGATCCAGCTCTTATGTTTTGTCAAATCCTGGCGGAAACAGTGGCCCAAAGTAAAGAGAGCTATGCGTCTGGGGTGATGCGTGTCCAGGGTGCCAATACCAGAGGGGAACCAAACCATCAGGAAGTGCTGGTCCAGGTGGTGCAAGACTTGCAGCGGTCCCTTTTCAACGTGCAAGAGAAACTGACCCAGATGGAGCGAAGAGTGGGGGAACTACAACAGTCTGACCCACCGTACTCATGCAACCATACT
Organism: Ranitomeya imitator; assembly: GCF_032444005.1. Lineage (NCBI taxonomy): Eukaryota > Metazoa > Chordata > Amphibia > Anura > Dendrobatidae > Ranitomeya > Ranitomeya imitator. The sequence continues at coordinate 205,017,519 of NC_091287.1, read as the reverse complement.
TCAGCCCGTCCGATAAGGCATCAGTGGGAGTAAGCCCCCTCCCGTCAGGCATCGGAGGCATGAGGACAGGCTCGATGTACCCCCCGGCGAGGAGGAGGCATCCAATGCTGGGAATGTGGAGGACGGGGGCACCTTGCCAGAGACTGTCGGAACTATACTCAAGGCCAGCGGAAGCCACCATTAAACTACCAACTCCCGCAGTAGTGCGGCACTCTGCGGGGGAGGCGAGGAGAGGGGCCGCTCCATATCATAACGAACACTTGATTGCTGGGAGCCCCATCCTACGTGCTGAATTTGAAGGAGTTCTAGTGGATTGCCTGATAGATACCAGATCACAAGTGACAACGATGCCAGAAGCGTATTTCAAGCAGCATTTCCAGGACCTTGCCAAGCCAGAAAAAGAGACATTGATCCGGTTGTTTGCTGTCAACCAACAACTGATCCCGGTCACAGGGGTCGTGTGGATGAATATTCGAATCTGTGGGCATGAAGTTGGGAGAAAAGGGATCCTGCTAGTCCCTGAGCCTATCAAGGAAGATGTGCCTGTAGTACTGGGAATGAACATCCTACGTGAACTCGATCAGATTATGTTTACCAAATGGGGACCTGGATATTGGAAGAAGGCTACTACACATAAGCCTACTCAAGAAGCCCTTCAACGACTGATCCGCGTCTGTGGGACGCAGAAGAGTGTGCCATCTTATCAGACGGTACGAGTCATCAGGACTCCTAGTAAATAACCTGTATTCCTACCTCCCGAGCGAGAAACTATAGTATATCTTCCAGTGGGGACTCACCGCAACCTTGAAGGGTTGGAAGTGGTTGTTCAGCCTGTGGTAGGCGTAGGAGTGGACCAAGAAGTCATGATAGCTCATACGATAGCTGTTGTCCAGCGAGGACATGTCCCCATAAGAGCTTTGAATGTGGGCCCCGGGGAGGTCACCTTGCCACGAGGGACAGATCTGGCCCTGGTGTACCTACATAAGGGTGAAGTGGTTAGTCAGAAGGAGATGTCTTTATCACCGAAAGAAGGTGTGGGGTGGACCCTAGCAGTTGCTGCGGGGGACAAAGAGACGCCATCCCCGGAGTGGAGTGGACGGGTCATCCTTGATCAAATGGAAGTGGATATAAAACCTCTGGGCACTGTGCGTGTGCAAGCAATAGAAACTATGCTGTGGGAAAATCAGGCCGCATTCGCCCGTCACGCCGAAGATTTCTGCTGTACTGAAGCCATCACACATGAGATACCGACTGGGGAAGCTCGTCCAATTCGAGAATGATACCGGCAGATCCCGCCCAAGATGTATCAAGAGGTGAAAACATTATTGAGGCAGATGCTGGATTCAGGAGTGGTGCGGAGTAGTCAGAGCCCTTGGGCAGCCCTGGTGGTGCTCGTCAAGAAAAAGGATGGGACCATCCGGTTCTGTGTAGATTACAGGAAACTCAATGCCTGCACTGTTCGAGACTCGTATCCGTTGCCCCGCATCGAGGAATCCTTGACAGCTTTGGGGAAAGCCAAGTACTTCTCCACCCTGGACCTAGCAAGTGGATACTGGCAAGTAGCCGTGGCAGAGAAGGACAAAGAGAAAACCGCCTTCATCCTCCCTATGGGGCTGTTCGAGTTTAACCGGATGCCCTTCGGGCTCTCCAATGCTCCAGGCACATTTCAACGGCTGATGGAAAAGTGTTTGGGAGACTTAAATTTTGAGGCTACCCTGATCTATCTAAATGACATCATTGTGTTTTCGGGCTCATTCGAAGAACACCTTGCCCAGCTTGGACATGTACACGGAAGACTGCGGGCTCATAACCTTAAGGTGAAGCCAAAGAAGTGCCACCTCTTCAAGAGAGAGATCGAGTACCTGGGCCACATAGTATCACAAGATGGAGTTCTACCCTCGCCAGAAAAAGTGGCTGCTATCCAGAAGTGGCCAGTCCCTCGAACATTGAGAGAACTCCAGGCCTTCCTGGGACTCGCTGGGCATTACCGCTGGTTTGTTAAAGACTTTGCGAAGGTGACGGGTCCTCTCAATGAGTTGCTGAGGGGGACCGCTGGAGTACCGAAGACCCAGCGCATCCCCTGGGCACAGGGACAAGACGAGGCCTTCCAGGCTATAAAGAATGCCCTTACTTCAGCCCTGATTTTGGCCTACGCAGACTTCGATCAACCGTTCCTGTTGTACACAGATGGTAGCCTTCATGGACTCGGTGCAGCACTTTCTCAGATACAGGATGGACATGAGAGAGTCATCGGGTATGCCAGCAGGTCCCTGCGAGACAGCGAAAGAAACCCTCACAATTACAGCTCCTTCCGGTTAGAGTTCCTGGCCCTGGTGTGGGCCGTGACAGAAAAGTTTGCAGGCTTCCTGACAGGTAACAAGATTCAAGTTCGAACAGACAATAATCCCCTGGCCCACCTTGAGAATGCTAAATTGGGGGCCTTAGAACAACAACTTAGCCAAGTTCGACTTTACCATCCGTTTTCGCTCTGCTACCGAAAACGCAAATGCTGATGGGCTGTCAAGAGTGACTGTGGAGACTCCAGTGGGGGATCTTGATGAGCAACTCGAAGAAGAGGAAACCCCAGACTTTCGCAAGTTTAAGTCCCCAATGGTTGCAGCCCAGTCAAGAAGGGAGGCCTGTGCATTACCCCGGGTCCCTGTGGAGAACCAATGAGGAATGGGGACACGTTCAGGATGAAGACGAAGGGCTGAGACAGATGAAATGGTGGGTAACTCAAAAGCGGAAGCGTGGCAAATAAGAGAGAGATGATCTGGACTCTGAAATGAGGAGTGTGTTACATCAGTGGGATAGACTGGAGGTGCTATATCGTAAGAGGCAACAGCCAAAAGATATGGAAGTAAGGTGGCAAGTTGTTATCCCAGGAAGAATGGCTCATAAAAGTAGCTAAAGAAGCCCACGAATTTGGAGCACACTTCGGCCCCACGAACACCTACCAATGGTTACAACGGTATGTGTATTGTCCCCGGATGGAGTTTGTGGTGGAAGAGGATTGCCAGCAATATCGAGTATGTGACCTCATTAAGAGTACCGAACAGAGGGCACCCATCCAGACCATACAAACTAAGGAACCGCTAGAAGTCTTGATGATCGACTACCTCCTCGTGGGACACTCAGCCCGGGGGCTGCAATACACGTGTTGGTGATCGGTATGATTTCTCTAAGTTCGCAGTAGTCACTCCGACTAGAGATCAGACTGCGGAATCGGCATCACGAGCCATCTGTCAAGACTTCATCTGGGTGTATGGGTGCCCAAAGTGCATCCACTCCGACCAAGGCGCATGTTTCCAAGGCAAGGTGATGGAAGAATTGTATCGTATGTATGACATCGAGCGGTCCCGGACCACCCCTTACCACCCTCAAGGCAACCGAGCTTGTGAACGCTTCAATCGAACCTTACTTCAAATGCTGAGAACATTGGAGGAGGATAAGAAGGCGTGTTGGTCAGACTATCTGCCGGAATTGGTCTGGACCTACAACAATCGGGTCCACTCTACCACGGGTTATACCCCCTATCTACTGTTGTTTGGAAGAGCTGGACGAGAGATCATTGAGCTGAATTTGGAACAGCCAGAGGAGCTGATGGAGCTAACTGTCACCTCATGGGTGAAAGAGCATCCGCAACGATTGCCAATGATATGGCGGTTGGCGGGTCAGCAGCTGCAAGAAAAAGAACATACGGGCCGCAAACCGACTCAAAAGTTACCGCTCCAACCTGGAGACCGAGTATTAGTCAGAGAAAAACGCCCCAAGGGAAAACTAAGTGAGAGATGGGAAGTACAGCCGTACAAAGTTATCGAGCGAGTGTAATGGCCCTGTCTACAAGATACAGATTGAGACTGGGGCATCCGCCCCTAGAGTACTTCACAGAAATATGCTGCGGCCTTACCGGTCTGAGGTCTGTTCTATGCCATTGTCGCCTGAAGGCACTACTCCACTTCCTAAATCTGTCATGCCTGATGGTGAAATCGATGATGAGTGGTGGACTGTCACTGACACAGTAGGGGGGTCCTCAGATGCACAGAGACGGTAATCCCATGGATGTACCAGTACCGCCATGCGAGGAAGAGACCAGACAAGAGCTCACAATGTCTCCTGCAACAAGTGTTTCTCTGGAAGATAGTCAAGCCTTGCCTGACAGCCAAGAGCTTTGGAGATCCCAGAGGTCTAATGCAGGGGTTCCACCAGTCCGATATGTAGAACAGTGTGCTCTGTCTGTTTTTACACCTTTTTTGCCTCCTTTATAGGTGCTGTTTCCGAATTCAGAAAAAAAAAAGAGTATATTTCAGCTCACCCTTAGTTCATCTGTCCGATGTGGTAAGTATCCATCCGAGCACGGAAACAAAGTGTTGCTGCCACAACACTGGTCGACGTGTAGAGAAAGGAAATATGGATCCAGCTCCAGGAATAAAATGTAAAAACTTTATTAGTTCACATTAAAATGCTGCTGAGACATGACCGGCATAGTGGGTAAAGGAGAGCAACCAGCACCCGACTGGACGCGTTTCGAGCAACAAATGTGCCCTTAGTCCTCAGTATGTTTCCGAATTGCACGTTCTTCCATTACACTTTGACCCTGATGCTGTGATGGCTGAGGACGACCATTATTAAGAAGGGAGGCATGTAAGAGGGTGGTGCTGTTATGGACAGTAAGGAACACGCTGTCACTTTAAGAGGCTGCACCCCCTTGTCTGGCGTGATGGAATATTCTGCTTCTCCCCATGCACTTGTTGAGTTCGGGGAAGGTGCAATAGGTTATGTGGTGACAGCTGCCTTCTCTCAATAAATTCGAACACCTCATAGGGGTCATTTGGGAAGGTGCATAAATCAATCAGGATGTGAATACAGCCTCTCACACGTAGCCTCACCTCACGGGGAAGGGGACGTAAGTACCGGGCCAGGCTGCAAGCAAAGGCCTCCTCACCATCATCCGTGGCTGCCCTTGCCAAATAATTAAGGACACCAGCTTCCACATTCCTCCTACTGTCTTGCAGCTCTCTCCTTCTGCGGCCTCTGCGTAAAGGCCCAGCAGCCTGTGGGGAGGACACCAGTGGGACAGTAGGGCTGCTGCTGTGTCCATGATCTTCCTGGCTTACAGGATCTGGTGCTGCTGTTGGTGGTGGTGCTGCATCTTGCACACTTGTTGCTGGATCTTGGGATGTGCAAGCAGATGGTCCAGGAAGGATGGATCTTGAAGAGGCCAAAGAAGGGCCTGCCACCTCTTCTTCTACATCAACCGGATCGAAGACAACCTCCGAGTCTGACCCGGTCTCCCTCTCAGTGAGGTTGGACTGTGTTCTGTTATTAAATTAATAAAATTAATAACCATAATTAAGAGTTTACACAATTGCTAACATATGTGTATTGTGTCGTGAGGTTTTTACTTACGGTCTTAGATCCATACTTGGATCCAAAAAGGCGAGGCGATCATAGTATATATATTTATGTTTTTTGCTAGGAGCTGCTGACCCACTCCTGGCACGCTGCTGCCTTTCCCTTCGATATTGGTTCCTGATGCTGCGCCATCGTCTCATAACATCTTCCACTGCAATGACATAGAATCAAATGTTCTATAAGGTCATTCTGCACATTTCTTAACAACAGTTGTCATTGAGAGATCATATTTTAACGAGGATATTAAAATGTATTTTTAAATGAAGTTAATAAAGAAAAAATTGTTGGAAAAAAAACACAATAAAATGAAACCTCACAAGTACAGGGTCCACACCCCTCTGTACCAGTCTGGCGTTCAAAAGAATATTACCCTACGCAACATCTCTATCTCTGTACGTAACCCCTTTCTCATGTCCACAATCTTTTTTTAACTCAAAATACCTTAAAACCCTGCTGTTCTGTTGGTCAAAAATGACCGACTTTGAACTTCAATATTCTTTAAAATATTCAAGATGCGGCTCTGAAACCCGTGGCCGACCGACCCATCCTCATTTAAGTCAATCAACCACAAGTTTCAGAACCGCATCTTGAACACCCCAAAAAATACCAAAGTTCAAAATAGGTCTCTCCAGACCGAACAGAACAGCAGGGTTAAAAAAACAAAAACCAGACTAAGCCCAAAAAATATCTGCATGAAATCATGTAGGTAAATCATTTTTTTAAGGTAAATTAATGTTGAAAACATGAGTGTACTTACAAAGTTGTGTCCGAACCGCACGTGTGCGTTGGTCAAAATCTGGGAATAAGATCCCACAGATGGTCCTCCAAGCTGCCTCTTTCCAGGCCCGGTTTGAATAGTTGGGATCCCGCTGGACCCATATTTCAGGCCTTTCTTGGACCAGGATGAGGAACATATCCACATTAATTATGGATGCCATGCTGCTTGCAACTCCGTGGAGGCGAGCGCCAGACTTCCAGGATGTCTGTCTGGCTTTTTCAGCTAATTAGCATGTCTGAGCTTCCTGATTGAGGGCTTGGCACAATTCCTGGCACCTGGAGATGTCTGGCGTATTTCTCGCAAGTCACACAGCTGGTCCGTGTGTAATTCGTATTTTTCTCGCCCCCATTGATGTTTTGGTGTATTTTTTGCGCAATACACTGACAAACGCAGTATGCTGCGATTTTCTACGGCCGTATAATACTGTATAATAGGGATGCGTAAAATACGGCAGATAGGAGCTGCCCCACAGAAAAACATTTGTGCAATGCGCATTTTCTGCACCTCTCATACGTCCGTAAAACTCGCTAGTGTGACGCCGGCCTTAGAGTTTCAGACAGCAAAAAAAAGAGGTACATCGGCCTACAATGCACAAACTTGGAGCACACAGATATATAAGGGCTGTCACGGAAATACCACACTATAAAATATGTGGCCTTTTATAAAAAAAAAATGCAACACACTGCTGTAAAGAATTAGAGTGTCAGACAGCAAAAAAAGAGGTACACCATACTGCAATGCACAAACTTGGAGCACAGAGATATATGAGGGCTGTCACGGAAATACCACACTTTAAAATATGTGGCCTTTTTTTAAGATGCAAAATACTGCTCTATAGAATTAGAGTATCAGACAACAAAAAAATAGGTACATTGGCCTACAATGCACAAACTTGGAGCGCACAGATATATGGGAGCTGTCACGGAAATTACACACTGGCAAATATGTGGTCTTTTTTTTTAATTAAATGCCAAATACTGCTGTATAGAATTAGAGTATCACACAGCAAAAAAATAGGTACATTGGCCTACAATGCACAAACTTGGAGCACACAGATATATGAAGGCTGTCACGGAAATAACACACTGGCAAATATGTGGCCTGTTTTTTTTATAAAATGGAAAATATTGCTGTATAGAATTAGAGTATCACACAGCAAAAAAAAGAGGTACAACGGCCAACAATGCACAAACTTGGAGCACACAGATATATGAGGGCTGTCACGGAAATACCACAATGTAAAATATGTGGCCTTTTTTTCTTTAACATGCAAAATACTGCTGTATAAAATTAGAGCATCACACAGCAAAAAAAAGAGGTGCACCATCCTACAATGCACAAAATTGGAGCACACAGATATATGAGGGCTGTCACGGAAATACAACACTGTAAAATAAGAGGCCTTTTTATTAATGATTCAAAATACTGCTGTATAGAAATAGAGTATCAGACAGCAAAAAAGAGGTAAACCGGCCTACAATGCACAAACTTGGAGCACACAGATATATGAGGGCTGTGACGGAAATACCACACTGTAAAATAAGTAGCCTTTTTTTTAAGCTGCAAAATACTGCTGTATAGAATTAAAGCATCAGACAACAGAAAAAGAGGTACACCGGCCTACAATGCACAAACTTGGAGCACACAGATATATGAGGGATGTCACGAAATACCACACTGTAAAATATGTGGTCTTTTTTTTAAGATGCAAAATACTGCTGTATAAAATTATATTATCAGACAGCAAATAAAGGGGTACACCAGCCTTCAATGCACAAACTTGGAGCACACAGATATATGAGAGCTGTCACGGAAATACCACACTGTAAAATATGTGGCCTCTTTTTTTTTAAGGCCGGCGTCACACACAGCGTATGAAAATACGGTCCGTATATTACGGCCGTAATACGCTGAAAAGTCCCGAAAATAGTGGTCCGTAGCTCTACTATACTATCTACTATATAAAGCTGAATGTGTGTATGTGTGTGTGTGTGTGTATGTGTGTGTGTGTGTGTGTGTGTATGTCCGGGATTGGCATCTGCACCGTCGCAGCTACAGCCACAAAATTTTGCACAGTCACACGTATGGACCCCGAGAGCGTCATAGGCTATATTGTGAGGCGAAATTTTAACCCCGCGCGTTCCAATTCACCAAACAATTTTGCCCCTATCTACATAATGGGGAAAAAAGTGAAAGGAAAAGTGTTGGAAGCGTCGCAGCTACAGCAACAAAATTTTGCACAGTCACACGTCTGGACCCTGAGAGCGTCATAGGCTACGTTGTGAGGTGAAATTTTAACCCCGCGCTTTCCAATTCACCAAACAATTTTGCCCCTATCTACATAATGGGGAAAAAAGTGAAAGGAAAAGTGTTGGAGGCGTCGCAGCTACAGAAACAAAATTTTGCACAGTCACACGTCTGGACCCTGAGAGCGTCATAGGCTACGTTGTGAGGTGAAATTTTAACCCCGCGCGTTCCAATTCACCAAACTATTTTTCCCCTATCTACATAATGGGGAAAAGTGAAAGGAAAAGTGTTGGAGGCAAATTGACAGCTGCCAGATGTGAACAAGGGGGACTTAAAGAATGAGAGCGATGGCGCCAAAGAGTATATACCGCACAGTTGCTAAGGTGGGGCCTCGACATGGGATGCTCACCACACACGGGGATATGAACACACACACAAAATGCGCCACACACTACCACGTGCTTGAACACATATACCACCCTCAGCACACATTTCACCACACATACACCAACCTTGCCACATAAAAGTAGAAACACAAAAGTCGCCGCTCAAAACTCGCCACGCGCAAAACTCGCCACATGCAAAAACTAAGCTCACGCAAAACTCGCCACAAGTGCAAAACTCACCTCATGGAAAACTCGCCACACGCAAAACTTGCACACGCGGAAAAATTGCCACATGCACAAAATTTGCAACACATGCAAAAGTTGCCTCACAAAAAGCTTGCACATACTCAAAAGGCACCAGACATAAAACTCACCACGCGCAAAACTCGCCATGCGCAAAACTTGCTGCACACAACTTGCTACACTAACCTGTCACATGCAACTCGACACACAAAAAGTTGCTACACGCATGTTGCCACACAAAACTCATCTCACAAAAGTCGCTACATGCATGTCGCCACACACAACTCAACACACACAACTTGACAAACGAAACTCGCCCTAAAACACACACAAGTCTGGTATTAGCCTTCAAAAATAAAAATCTGATTAATAAGCAGACAAACTACAAGAGCAACAAATGTACCATATAGGAAATACGGCAGCTGTCGGTCACATGACCTGTCTATTATGTGTATGTGTGAGCTAATATATACTGCCAGGGGGGAGGGCTTCCTGTTGGCTGGGGATCAGGCTGCCAATTTATCTTACAAATACTGAGGTAAAAATACTGAGCAAATAACGTGTGAACGAGGTCTAATACAGGAGATCACACAGGTATATACTATATACAGGGGAGATGACACACAGATATATACTATATACAGTAGAGATGACACACAGGTATATACTATATAGAGGAGGAGATGACATACAGGTACATACTATATAAAGGAGTAGATGACATACAGGTATATACTATATACAGGAGGAGATGACACACAGATAAATACTATATACAGGGGAGATGACACACAGGTATATACAGGATGAGATGACATACAGGTATATACTATACATAGAAGGAGATGACATACAGGTATATACTATATATAGGAGATGACATACAGGTATATACTATATATAGGAGGAGATGACATACAGGTATATACTATATATAGGAGGAGATGACATACAGGTATATACTATATACAGCGGAGATGACACACAGCAGGTATATACTATATACAGGGGAGATGACATACAGGTATATACTATATATAGGAGATGACATACAGGTGTATACTATATATAAGGGAGATGACAAACATGTATATACTGAGGTGAAAATGAGAGGTGTGAGGTGAAAATGAAAAGGTGTGAGTGCAAAATGAGAGGAGTGAGGGAAAATAGTGTAGTGATCGGAAAATGACAGATGTGAGGTCGAAATGACAAGTGTTAGGGGGGAATGAGAGGAGTGAGGGGGAAAATGAGAGATGTGATTGGGAAAATGAAAGATGTGATTGGGAAAATGAGAGGCGTGATGGGAAAATAAGAGAAGTGAGGTGCTATAACTAACCACAGATATTTACTATGCCCAGGCAACGCCGGGCTCTTCAGCTAGTCTAATATATAAAGCTGAATGTGTGTATGTGTGTGTGTGTGTGTGTGTGTGTGTGTGTGTATGTCCGGGATTGGCATCTGCACCGTTGCAGCTACAGCCACAAAATTTTGCACAGTCACACGTCTGGACCCCGAGAGCATCATAGGCTATATTGTGAGGTGAAATTTTAACCCCGCGCGTTCCAATTCACCAAACAATTTTGCCCCTATCTACATAATGGGGAAAAAAGTGAAAGGAAAAGTGTTGGAGGCGTCAAAGCTACAGCCACAAAATTTTGCACAGTCACACGTCTGGACCCCGAGAGCATCATAGGCTATGTTGTGAGGTGAAATTTTAACCCCGCGCATTCCAATTCACCAAACAATTTTGCCCCTATCTACATAATGGGGAAAAAGTGAAAGGAAAAGTGTTGGAGGCGTCGAAACTACAGCCACCAAATCTTGCACAGTCACACGTCTGGACCCTGAGAGCGTCATAGGCTATGTTGTGAGGTGAAATTTTAACCCCGTGCTTTCCAATTCACCAAACAATTTTGCCCCTATCTACATAATGGGAAAAAATGAAAGGAAAAGTGTTGGAGGCAAATTGACAGCTGCCAGATGTGAACAAGGGGGACGTAAAGAGTGAGAGCGATGGCGCCAAAGAGTATATACCGTACAGTTGCTAAGGTGGGGCCCGACATGGGATACTCACCACACACGGGGATATGAACACACACACAAAATGCGCCACACACTACCACGTGCTTGAACACATATCACCCTCAGCACACATTTTCCCACACATTCTCCAACCTCGCCACATAAAAGTCAAAACACAAAAGTCGCCGCTCAAAACTCGCCACGCGCAGAACTCACCACATGCAAAAACTAGGCTCTTGGAAAACTCGCCTCAAGTGCAAAACTCACCTCATGGAAAACTTGCCACACGCAAAACTTGCACACGCGGAAAAATTGCCACATGCACAAAAGTTGCAACACATGAAAAATTTGCCTCACACAAAACTTGCACATACTCAAAAGGCACCACACAAAACTCGCCACGCGCAAAACTCGCCATGCGCAAAACTTGCTGCACACAAATTGCTACACTAACCTGTCACATGCAACTTGACACACAAAAAGTTGCTACACGCATGTTGCCACACAAAACTCATCTCACAAAAGTCGCTACATGCATGTCGCCACACGGAACTCAACACACACAACTTGACAAACGAAACTCACCCTAAAACACACACAAGTCTGGTCGTATCCTTCAAAAATAAAAATCTGATTAATAAGCAGACAAACTACAACAAATGTACCATATAGGAAATACGGCAGCTGTCAGTCACATGGCCTGTCTATTATGTGTATGTGTGAGCTAATATATACTGCCAGGGGGAGGGCTTCCTGTTGGCTGGGGATTTATCAGGCTGCCAATTTAGCTTACAAATACTGAGGTAAAAATACTGAGCAAATAACGTGTGAACGAGGTCTAATACAGGAGGAGATGACACACAGGTATATACTATATACAGGGTAGATGACACACAGATATATGCTATATACAGGAGAGATGACACACAGGTATAAACTATATAGAGGAGGAGATGACATACAGGTACATATATATACAGGAGGAGATGACATACAGGTATATACTATATACAGGAGGACATGACACACAGGTATATACTATATACAGGGGAGATGACACACAGGTATATACTATATACAGGAGGAGATGACATACAGGTATATACTATATATAGAAGGAGATGACATTCAGGTATATACTATATATAGGAAAGATGACACACAGCAGGTATATAATATATACAGGGGAGATGACTGTTGTGAATTCTGTGGCTGAATTCACTCCTGTGGTCACAAGTGGTACTGCAGCTTCTGAGTTTCCTCCCTCAGGTGTTCTGGTGAGCTCGTTGGCTGCTTTGTTATTTAACTCCACCTGATTATGTCTTCCTTGCTCCTTGTCAATGTTCCAGTGTTGGATCTGAGCTTCTGGATCTTTCCTTTGGCCTGCTGCTCTGCTTAGATAAGTGCTTCTTTGCTTTTGTTGCTGCTTTTTCTGTCCAGCTTGTCTATTCGTTTTGCTGGAAGCTCTGAGACGCAAAGGGTGTACCGCCGTGCCGTTAGTTCGGCACGGTGGGTCTTTTTGCCCCCTTTGCGTGGTTTTTTGCTTTAGGGTTTTTTGTAGACTGCAAAGTTCTCTTTGCTATCCTCGCTCCATCTAGAATATCGGGCCTCACTTTGCTGAATCTATTTTCATTCCTACGTTTGTCTTTTCATCTTGCTAACAGTCATTATATGTGGGGGGCTGCCTTTTCCTTTGGGGTATTTCTCTGAGGCAAGTCAGGCTTGTTTTTCTATCTTCAGGCTAGTCAGCTCCTCAGGCTGTGCCGAGTTGCATAGGTAGTGACAGGCGCAATCCACAGCTGCCTTTAGTTGTGTTTAGGATAGGTTCAGGTATTGCGGTCTACAGAGATTCCACGTCTCAGAGCTCGTTCTATTGTTTTAGGGTTTTGTCACATCACTGTATGTGCTCTGATTGCTGGCACACTGTGTCACTGGATTGCCTTCATAACAGATGACATACAGGTATATACTATATACAGGAGATGACATACAGATGTATACTATATATAAGGGAGATGACAAACATGTATATACTGAGGTGATGAGGTGAAAATGAGAGGTGTGAGGTGAAAATGAAAAGGTGTGAGTGCAAAATGAGAGGAGTGAGGAAAAATAATGGAGTGATCAGAAAATGACAGATGTGAGGTTGAAATGACAAGTGTTAGGGGGGAATGAGAGGAGTGAGAGAGAAAATGAGAGATGTGAGGGGGAAAATGAAAGATGTGATTGGGAAAATGAGAGGCGTGATGGGAAAATAAGATAAGTGAGGTGCTATAACTAACCACAGATATTTACTATGCCCAGGCAACGCCGGGCTCTTCAGCTAGTATATATATATATATATATATATATATATATATATGTCAGTAGACACATACAGTATATGTATATATATTAATATTTCATCCAGCGCGATATAGCAGAAAGCCGGTAATTCAATTACCGGCTTTTGCTTTCTCCTTCCTAAAACCCGACATGATATGAGACCTGGTTTACATACAGTAAACCATCTCATATCACCATTTTTTTTGCATATTCCACACTACTAATGTCAGTAGTGTGTCTATGCAAAATTTGGCCGTTCTAGCTATTAAAATAAGGGGTTAAATGGCGGAAAAAATTGGAGTGGGCTCCCGCACAATTTTCTCCGCCAGAGTAGTAAAGCCAGTGACTGAGGGCAGATATTAATAGCCTTGAGAGGGTCCATGGTTATTGGCCCCCCCCTGGCTAAAAACATCTGCCCCCAGCCACCCCAGAAAAGGCACATCTGGAAGATGCGCCTATTCTGGCACTTGGCCACTCTCTTCCCATTACTGTATAGAAAATAGTCCCGAAGTCATTATAGTCTAATAATAATACCATGCATACAGTGGCATGTATATGCTAAATAGCATATTTGACAACAGGCAAGAGACGACTCAAAACATAACTAATATAAACAGGAGGACAGTGAGTCAAAGAAATATGCCAATAGTAACAAATGTGAAAAAGCTTTATTAATAGTGAGATAAACAAAAACAAAAAAAAAAAAAAACAGAACTGTTTAAAAAGTATCTATAGTTCAAATGAGCAATCAACACAGAATATGGCAATATTAACAACAGGTGTCAAGCGAGATTCCAATTAAAATAATGAACGGTACACCAAACCTAGATAACTGCATAGGATGTAACATGCTCTGTCAAAAAATGTCCATGACTACGGTACTGAAGGTTATATGCACAAGGAATATATCAAAGTGCATCCATAGACCAGACAGAAACGTATGTCCATGAATATGGGCAAAGAGTAAAGCAGTGAAGCAGGGGTGTATATGTGGAAGGAGTTAAACTAGTCCTTAAGGCAGCATAAATAATGTGTCCTCCATTAGTCCATATCTTATCCACCCACAAACAACTCCCAGAGCATAAAGAGTCGGTCTAGACCAACAGTGTATGTCCTCCAGCTAAACCGCAGAGACAAAGAAGTAAAAAATAGCAGCTAGTAGTTACCCATGTGTTAGAAGGCAGGTGAAACCGATCCTATGTCCCCAACGCACGTTTCGGTGCGGGTACACCTTCCTCAGGGGGCGTGGTTTTGAAGGTAACACAAGACCCTCCCTATATATCCGGCCCTAGGTGTCACATGGTGCGGTTTCCACCAATCACAGTGAGATACCAACACTATTACACAGAAATGCACAGCGCTCATATTAACCCCATATTACCCTGGCTAAATCACATAAAGCAGCGAGTGATGACATCCAGTCCATGCCATCACTGACGTGCTTTTTTGATTAAATATATTGAAATGGGTCTCACGCCGAGGGGTCTGAGGGTCCAAGTTTTTCCGTCCTTTGAGGTGGAGGATTCAGTGTTCAGGCAGAAGTGGGAGGCATTGGCTACAACATGTTCAAAAGGCTTCATGGAGTTATTGGCCCAATCCAATAAGGATACTATAGACTTGTTGGATGGGGAAATTGAAACTATACAGGGAGTGCTCAAACGGGATCTGTCTGAAGTAGAATGGCAAACGCTAAATGGTGAAATGGATAAGGAATTCCAGAAGTGGGAAAAAGATATCTGTACCACTAAGACCACCTGCCTTCTAACACATGGGTAACTACTAGCTGCTATTTTTTACTTCTTTGTCTCTGCGGTTTAGCTGGAGGACATACACTGTTGGTCTAGACCGACTCTTTATGCTCTGGGAGTTGTTTGTGGGTGGATAAGATATGGACTAATGGAGGACACATTATTTATGCTGCCTTAAGGACTAGTTTAACTCCTTCCACATATACACCCCTGCTTCACTGCTTTACTCTTTGCCCATATTCATGGACATACGTTTCTGTCTGGTCTATGGATGCACTTTGATATATTCCTTGTGCATATAACCTTCAGTACCGTAGTCATGGACATTTTTTGACAGAGCATGTTACATCCTATGCAGTTATCTAGGTTTGGTGTACCGTTCATTATTTTAATTGGAATCTCGCTTGACACCTGTTGTTAATATTGCCATATTCTGTGTTGATTGCTCATTTGAACTATAGATACTTTTTAAACAGTTCTGTTTTTTTTTTTTTTTTGTTGTTGTTTATCTCACTATTAATAAAGCTTTTTCACATTTGTTACTATTGGCATATTTCTTTGACTCACTGTCCTCCTGTTTATATTACTTCTCATTACTGTGTAGCGGTGGGATATGGGGTAATGAAGGGTTAATGCCACCTTGCTATTGTAAGGTGACATTAAGCCTAATTAATAATGGAGAGGCGTCAATTCTGACACCTATCCATTATTAATCCAATACTAGTAAAGGGTTAATAAAATACACAAAACACATTATTAAAAATTAATTTATTGGAAAAATCACAAAGGCTGTTGTATTAATTTATTCTACTCTCAATCCATTCACTGAAGACCCTCGATCTGTAAATAAAAAAAAAAAAAAACCAAGAATATACATACCTTCCGAGGATCAGGCACGTCCAACGATGTAGATCCATCTGAAGGGGTTAAAATATTTTGCAGACTCCGCTAATGCAGGATGCTCATTTCTGCAAAACCCCGGCGAATGAAGCTAAATATAGGTCAATGATCTATATTTAGCTTCATTTGCGGTGAGGCGCCCTCTGCTGGCTGTTCCTAGATCGTGGGAACTTTCCTAGAAAGCTCCCTGGCTCGAGTTCATATGAGGACAACCAGCAGAGGGCGCCCTCTTATGATCTCGAAATTTCATCTCAATACTTTGTAATATATCCTTTGTTGGCAATGACAGAGGTCAAACGTTTTCTGTAAGTCTTCACAAGGTTGCCACACACTGTTGTTGGTATGTTGGCCCATTCCTCCCTGCAGATCTCCTCTAGAGCAGTGAAGTTTTTGGCTTTTCGCTTGGCAACACGGACTTTCAACTCCCTCCAAAGGTTTTCTATAGGGTTGAGATCTGGAGACTGGCTAGGCCACTCCAGGACCTTGAAATGCTTCTTACGAAGCCACTCCTTTGTTGCCCTGGCGGTGTGCTTTGGATCATTGTCATGTTGAATGACCCAGCCACGTTTCATCTTCAATGCCCTTGCTGATGGAAGGAGGTTTGCACTCAAAATCTCACGATACATGGCCCCATTCATTCTTTCATGTACCCGGATCAGTCGTCCTGGCCCCTTTGCAGTGAAACAGCCCCAAAGGATGATGTTTCCACCACCATGCTTTACAGTAGGTATGGTGTTTGATGGATGCAACTCAGTATTCTTTTTCCTCCAAACACGACAAGTTGTGTTTCTACCAAACAGTTCCAGTTTGGTTTCATCAGACCATAGGACATTCTCCCAAAACTCCTCTGGATCATCCAAATGCTCTCTAGCAAACTTCAGATGGGCCCGGACATGTACTGGCTTAAGCAGTGGGACACGTCTGGCACTGCAGGATCTGAGTCCATGGTGGCGTAGTGTGTTACTTATGGTAGGCCTTGTTACATTGGTCCCAGCTCTCTGCAGTTCATTCACTAGGTCCCCCCGCGTGGTTCTGGGATTTTTGCTCACCGTTCTTGTGATAATTCTGACCCCACGGGGTGGGATTTTGCGTGGAGCCCCAGATCGAGGGAGATTATCAGTGGTCTGATTTTCTAATTATTTCTCCCACTGTTGATTTCTTCACTCCAAGCTGGTTGGCTATTGCAGATTCAGTCTTCCCAGCCTGGTGCAGGGCTACAATTTTGTTTCTGGTGTCCTTTGACAGCTCTTTGGTCTTCACCATAGTGGAGTTTGGAGTCAGACTGTTTGAGGGTGTGCACAGGTGTCTTTTTATACTGATAACAAGTTTAAACAGGTGCCATTACTACAGGTAATGAGTGGAGGAAAGAGGAGACTCTTAAAGAAGAAGTTACAGGTCTGTGAGAGCCAGAAATCTTGATTGTTTGTTTCTGACCAAATACTTATTTTCCACCATAAAATGCAAAAAAAATGATAAAAAAACAGACAATGTGATTTTCTGGATTTTTTTTTCTCAGTTTGTCTCCCATAGTTGAGGTCTACCTGTGATATAAATTACAGATGCCTCTCATCTTTTTAAGTGGTGGAACTTGCACTATTGCTGACTGACTAAATACTTTTTTGCCCCACTGTATAGTATATACCTGTATGTCATCTCCTCCTGTATACAGTATATACCTGTGTGTCATCTCCCCTGTATATAGTATATATCTGTGTGTCATCTCCTCCTGTATATAGTATATACCTGCATGTCATCTTCTATATATAGCATATACCTGTATGTCATCTCCTCCTGTATATAGTATATACCTGTAGGTCATCTGCTCCTGTATATAGTATATACCTGTGTGTCATCTCCTCCTGTATATAGTATATACCTGTATGTCATCTCCTCCTGTATATGTATGTACCTGTATGTCATCTCCTCCTCTATATAGTATATACCTGTGTGTCATCTCTCCTGTATATAGCATATATCTGTGTGTCATCTCCCCTGTGTATAGTATATACCTGTGTGTCATCTCCTCCTGTATTAGACCTCGTTCACATGTTATTTGCTCAGTATTTTTACCTCAGTATTTGTAAGCTAAATTGGCAGCCTGATAAATCCCCAGCCAACAGGAAGCCCTTCCCCTGGCAGTATATATTAGCTCACACATACACATAATAGACAGGTCATGTGACTGACAGCTGCCATATTTCCTATATGGTACATTTGTTGTAGTTTGTCTGCTTATTAATCAGATTTTTATTTTTGAAGGATACGACCAGACTTGTGTGTGTTTTAGGGTGAGTTTCGTTTGTCAAGTTGTGTGTGTTGAGTTGCGTGTGGCGACATGCATGTAGCGACTTTTGTGAGATGAGTTTTGTGTGGCAACATGCGTGTAGCAACTTTTTGTGTGTCGAGTTGCATGTGACAGGTTAGTGTAGCAACTTGTGTGCAGCAAGTTTTGCGCATGGCGAGTTTTGCGCGTGGCGAGTTTTGTGTGGTGCCTTTTGAGTATGTGCAAGTTTTGTGTGAGGCAAATTTTTCATGTGTTGCAACTTTTGTGCATGTGGCAATTTTTCCGCATGTGCAAGTTTTGCGTGTGGCGAGTTTTCCATGAGGTGAGTTTTGCACTTGAGGCGAGTTTTCCAAGAGCCTAGTTTTTGCATGTGGTGAGTTCTGCGCGTGGCGAGTTTTGAGCGGCGACTTTTGTGTTTCGACTTTTATGTGGCGAGGTTGGAAAATGTGTGGGGAAATGTGTGCTGAGGGTGATATGTGTTCAAGCACGTGGTAGTGTGTGTGTGTGTTCATATCCCCGTGTGTGGTGAGTATCCCATGTCGGGGCCCCACCTTAGCAACTGTACGGTATATACTCTTTGGCGCCATCGCTCTCACTCTTTACGTCCCCCTTGTTCACATCTGGCAGCTGTCAATTTGCCTCCAACACTTTTCCTTTCATTTTTTCCCATTATGTAGATAGGGGCAAAATTGTTTGGTGAATTGGAAAGCACGGGGTTAAAATTTCACCTCACAACATAGCCTATGACGCTCTCAGGGTCCGGACGTGTGACTGTGCAAAATTTTGTGGCTGTAGCTGCGACGCCTCCAACACTTTTCCTTTCACTTTTTCCCCATTATGTAAATAGGGGCAAAGTTGTTTGATGAATTGGAAAGCACGGGGTTAAAATTTCACCTCACAACATAGCCTATGATGCTCTCGGGGTCCAGACGTGTGACTGTGCAAAATTTTGTGGCTGTAGCTTTGACGCCTCCAACACTTTTCCTTTCACTTTTTTCCCCATTATGTAGATAGAGGCAAAATTGTTTGGTGAATTGGAACGCGCGGGGTTAAAATTTCACCTCACAACATAGCCTATGACGCTCTCGGGGTCCAGACGTGTGACTGTGCAAAATTTTGTGGCTGTAGCTTCAATGCCTCCAACACTTTTCCTTTCAGTTTTTTCCTCATTATGTAGATAGGGGCAAAATTGTTTGGTGAATTGGAACGCGCGGGGTTAAAATTTCACCTCACAATATAGCCTATGACGCTCTCGGGGTCCAGACGTGTGACTGTGCAAAATTTTGTGGCTGTAGCTGCAACGATGCAGATGCCAATCCCGGACATACACACACACACATACACACATTCAGCTTTATATATTAGACTAGCTGAAGAGCCCGGCGTTGCCTGGGCATAGTAAATATCTGTGGTTAGTAGGGTTGAGCGAAACGGGTCGAACATTTTCAAAAGTCGCCGACTTTTGACAAAGTCGGGTTTCATGAAACCCGATCCGACCCCTGTGCGGGGTCGGCCATGCGGTACGCGACTTTCGCGCCAAAGTCGCTTTTCAATGACGCAAAAAGCGCCATTTCTCAGCCAATGAAGGTAAACGCAGAGTGTGGGCAGCGTGATGACATAGGTCCTGGTCCCCACCATCTTAGAGAAGGGCATTGCAGTGATTGGCTTGCTGTCCGCGGCGTCACAGGGGCTATAAAGGGGCGTTCCCGCCGACCGCCATGTTACTGCTGCTGATCTGAGCTTAGGGAGAGGTTGCTGCCGCTTCGTCAGAAGCAGGGATAGCGTTAGGCAGGGTCCATTAACCACCAAACCGCTTGTGCTGTAGCGATTTCCACAGCCCAACACCACCTTCGGTGTGCAGGGACAGTGGAAGCTACATTTTTTTTTTTTTTTTCCCCTCAGCGCTGTAGCTCATTGGGCTGCCCTAGAAGGCTCCCTGATAGCTGCATTGCTGTGTGTACGCCGCTGTGCAAACCAACTGCTTTTTTCAAAGCACAAATCCTCTTGTTCCTTCCTTTCTGCACAGCTATCTTGTTTGTTTGTCCACACTTTTTATTTAATTTGTGCATCAGTCCACTCCTTATTGCTGCCTGCCATACCTGGCTGAGATTACTGCAGGGAGATAGTAATTGAAGGACAGTTCCTTTTTTTTTTTTTTTTTTTGTGGGAGATTAAGATTGGCATTTCTGCTAGAGTGCCATCCCTGTCTGTGTCATCTCTCACTCAGTGGGCCATAGAAAGCCTATTTATTTTTTTGCTTGATTTGGGTTCTAAAATCTACCTGAAAAAATCACTACATCAATCAGTGGGAGAAAACTATTGGCCTCAGGGCTTGTGTGCCACTCCTTACTCCTGTGTGTGCCATCTCTCACTCAGTGGGCCATAGAAAGCCTATTTATTTTTTTGCTTGATTTGGGTTCCAAAATCTACCTGAAAAAATCACAACATCAATCAGTGGGAGAAAAATATTGGCCTCAGGGCTTGTGTGCCACTCCTGACTCCTGTGTGTGCCATCTCTCACTCAGTGGGCCATAGAAAGCCTATTAATTTTTTTGCTTGATTTGGGTTCTAAATTCTACCTGAAAAAATCAATAAATCAATCAGTGGGAGATTAATATTGGCCTTTGGGCTTGTGTGCCAGTCCTAAGCGTGCCATCTCTCTCTCTCAGATAGTGGGCCATAGAAAGCCTATTTATTATTTTTTTTATTGGGTTTATAAATTTTCCCTGGAAAAAAAAAAAAAAGTGGGAGATTAATATTGGCCTCTGGGCTTGTGTGCCAGTCCTGAGCGTGCCATCTCTCTCACAAATAGTGGGCCATAGAAAGCCTATTTATTTTTTTGGTTGATTTGGGTTCTAAATTCTACCTGAAAAAAATCACTAAATCAATCAGTGGGAGATAAATATTGGCCTCTGGGCTTGTGTGCCACTCCTGACTCCTGTGTGCGTCTTCTCTCACTCAGTGGGCCCTAGAAAGCCTATTTTTTGTTTTATTTGTTTTCTAAATTCTCCCTGAAAAAATCATTTTATTTTATTTGGTTTCTAAATTCTTCCTGAAAAAATCATTTTTTTTTTATTTTTTTTTTCTAAAGTCTCCCTGAAAAAAAAAAAAAAATCAAATCAGTGGGAGATTAATATTGCCCTTTCTGCTTGTGTGCCAGTCTTGACTCCTGGGTGTGCCATCTCTCTCTCTCTCTCCAATTGTGGGCCATAGAAAGCCTATTTATTTTTTTGCTTGATTTGGGTTCCAAAATCTACCTGAAAAAATCACTAAATCAATCAGTGGGAGATAAATATTGGCCTCTGGGCTTGTGTGCCACTCCTGACTCCTGTGTGCGTCCTCTCTCACTCAGTGGGCCATAGAAAGCCTATTTTTTTTTAATTTGTTTTCTAAATTCTCCCTGAAACAATCATTTCATTTTATTTGGTTTATAAATTCTTCCTTAAAAAATCATTTTTTTTTATTATTTTTTTTTTTTCTAAAGTCTCCCTTTTAAAAAAAACAAAACAAATCAGTGGGAGATTAATATTTACATTTGCGCTTCAGTGACAGTCCTGCGTGTGTGGCATCTCTCTCATTTGTTGCCACCAACAACAGAGTGTGTAACATTGTGCCTGATTTTCGTTGTTGTCTCACCCACCTGTAAAGGGGTAGCTAAATCATACTGAAGTTATAGCTCACCGTGTAAGTTGTGTGACAGCAACAAATACCGTTAGTTTGGTAACGTTTTTAAAACAATGAGGAAGTCTGGTGGAAGAGGTCGTGGCCGGGGGCGTTCATTGTCAGCTGGTAATGAGGGTAGTGGTAGTGGTGGAGCATCAGGTGGTCGTGGGAAAAAAAATATTGCACCTAAGTCTGGAGCTGTGGAGCCAGGTTCGTCGTCTGGCTACACAAGGCCTCGAATGCTCCCTTTTCTGGGAGTAGGAAAACCGCTTTTAAAGCCGGAGCAGCAAGAGCAAGTTTTGGCTTATCTTGCTGACTCAGCCTCTAGCTCTTTTGCCTCCTCTCGTGAAACTGGTAAATGTCAAAGCAGCGCGTCGTTAGTGGATGTTCACGGTCAGGGACAAGTCGCTTCCTTGTCCTCTTCAGCAAAAACAACAACAGAGAAGAATGCAGCAGGCGACACAACGGGTTACTCCATGGAGCTCTTTACACATACCGTCCCTGGCTTAGAAAGTGAAGCAGTTAACAGTCCATGCCCATTACAAGTTGAATCTGACATGGAGTGCACTGATGCACAGCCACAGCCAGACTACTATGCTGGTCCTTTGACTCAGACCACAACATTGCCCTCGCAGGGTGCTGATCAAGAATCAGAACCTGATGAGACTATGTTGCCCCATCACGAACGCTATACCACCGACCGACACGGTGACACAGACGAAGTTGCACACGAGCAACAAGAAGAGGTAATAGATGACCCAGTTCTTGACCCCGATTGGCAGCCATTGGGGGAACAGGGTGCAGGCGGCAGCAGTTCTGAAGCGGAGGAGGAGGGGCCGCAGCAGGCATCAACATCGCAACAGGTTCCATCTGCCGGGCCCGTATCTTGCCCAAAACGCGTGGCAAAGTCAAAACCTGTTGGAGGACAGCGTGGCCATCCGGTTAAAGCTCAGTCTGCAATGCCTGAAAAGGTATCCAATGCTAGAAAGAGTGCAGTCTGGCATTTTTTTAAACAACATCCAATTGATCAGCGCAAAGTCATCTGTCAAAAATGTTAAACTACCTTAAGCAGAGGGCAGAATCTGAAAAGTCTCAATACAAGTTGCATGCATAGACATTTAATCACCATGCATTTGCAAGCTTGGACTAACTACCAAACGTCCCTTAAGGTTGTAGCACCCTCGGCCAATGAAGCTAGTCATCAACGCAACATCCCTTCCGGCAGTGTAGGGCCACCATTTTCTGCACCACCTGCAGTATCTGTGCAGGTTTCTTTGCCAGGCCAAAGCAGTCAGGGTCAGGAAATCACCAGTTTCGTAGTAGGAAACACTGCATCTAGGGCACCGGCGGCAACAATACCATCTCCCACCGTCTCTCAGTCTGCCATGTCCACCGGCACCCCCGCTAGTTCCACGATCTCCAGCTCTCCAGTCCAGCTCACCCTACATGAGACTATGGTTAGAAAAAGGAAGTACTTAGCCTCGCATCCACGTACACAGGGTTTGAACGCCCACATAGCTAGACTAATCTCGTTAGAGATGATGCCCTACCGGTTAGTTGAAAGCGAAGCTTTCAAAGCCCTGATGGACTACGCTGTACCACGCTACGAGCTACCCAGTCGACACTTTTTTTCCAGAAAAGCCATCCCAGCCCTCCACCAGCATGTTAAAGAGCGCATCGTCCATGCACTCAGGCAATCTGTGAGCACAAAGGTGCACCTGACAACAGATGCATGGACCAGTAGGCATTGCCAGGGACGTTACGTGTCCATCATGGCACACTGGGTAAATGTGGTGGATGCAGGGTCCACAGGGGACAGCAAGTTTGGGACAGTTCTGCCTAGCCCACGGTCTAGGAAACAGTTGGCTGTAGCCGTTCGCACCCCCTCCTCCTCCTCCTCGTCCTCTTGCAGAAGCGAGACCTCGTCCACAGACCGCAGTCGCACAACCACTCCATCCGCAGCTGCCACTGTTGCACACCAGGTCTCCCATTATGGGGCAGCTACTGGCAAACGTCAGCAGGCTGTATTGGCTATGAAGTGTTTGGGCGACAACAGACACACCGCTGAAGTTCTGTCCGAGTTCTTGCAGAAAGAAACGCAGTCGTGGCTGGGCACTGTAGATCTTGAGGCAGGCAAGGTAGTGAGTGATAACGGAAGGAATTTCATGGCTGCCATCTCCCTTTCCCAACTGAAACACATTCCTTGCCTGGCTCACACCTTAAACCTGGTGGTGCAGTGCTTCCTGAAAAGTTATCCGGGGTTATCCGACCTGCTCCTCAAAGTGCGTGGACTTTGCTCACATATCCGCCGTTCGCCCGTACACTCCAGCCGTATGCAGACCTATCAGCGTTCTTTGAACCTTCCCCAGCATCGCCTAATCATAGACGTTGCAACAAGGTGGAACTCAACACTGCACATGCTTCAGAGACTGTGTGAACAGAGGCGGGCTGTTATGTTTTTGTGGGAGGATACACATACACGGGCAGGCAGTAGGATAGCAGACATGGAGTTGTCAGGTGTGCAGTGGTCGAAGATTCAAGACATGTGTCAAGTCCTTCAGTGTTTTGAGGAATGCACACGGCTGGTTAGTGCAGACAACGGCATAATAAGCATGAGCATCCCCCTAATGCGTCTGCTGATGCAAAGTTTGACGCACATAAAGGATCAGGCGTCTGCAGCTGAGGAAGAGGAAAGCCTTGATGACAGTCAGCCATTGTCTGGCCAGGGCAGTGTACAGGACGAGGTAGCGGGCAAAGAGGAGGAGGAGGACGAGGAGGATGATGGGGATGATTATATTTTTAATGAGGAAGCTTTTCCGGGGCCAGTGGAAATTGTTGGCGCGGCAAGGCCGGGTTCTGGTTTTTGGAGGGACACAAGTGACGTGGATTTGCCTGAAACTGCCCCTCAAACAAGCACAACCACAGATTTGAGAACTGGAACTTTGGGCCACATGGCGGATTATGCCTTACGTATCCTCAAAAGGGACACACGCATAACAAAAATGATGAACTATGACGATTACTGGTTGGCCTGCCTCCTTGATCCTCGCTATAAAGGCAAATTGCAAAATATAATGCCACATGAGAACTTGGAACTAATATTAGCAACCAAACAATCAACTCTTGTTGACCGTTTGCTCCTGGCATTCCCTGCACACAGCGCCCGTGATCGTTCTAACACGAGCTGCAGGGGCCAGCAGACCAGAGGTGTTAGAGGGGCAGAAATCAGAAGTGGCGTTGGCCAGAGGGGTTTTCTGACCAGGTTGTGGAGTGATTTTGCTATGACCGCAGACAGGACAGGGACTGCAGCATCAATTCAAAGTGACAGGAGACAACATTTGTCCAGTATGGTTACTAACTATTTTTCATCCCTTATCGACGTTCTCCCTCAACCGTCATTCCCATTTGATTACTGGGCATCAAAATTAGACACCTGGCCAGAATTGGCAGAATATGCATTGCAGGAGCTTGCTTGCCCGGCAGCTAGTGTCCTATCAGAAAGAGTATTCAGTGCTGCAGGTTCAATACTAACAGAAAAAAGGACTCGTCTGGCTACCCAAAATGTAGATGATCTAACCTTCATTAAAATGAACCACAACTGGATTTCGAAATCTTTTGCCCCACCTTGCCCGGCTGACACCTAGCTTTCCTATGTAAAGGTCTTGCCTGTGGACTATTCTGAATGACTTTTCCAATCTCGTAATTTGCAGCACCTGATTGTCCAGCATCCGACATGTTAACACCTCCCTAAATGGCCAAAGTCCCCACACGGGGCCGTGGTATCGCCACTTGGCGCCAGCACCCGTGAGAGTACTGTTTGTCTGAAGAGGTGGGTGTGCCCGCCTTTGGTCGACGGCACTGCCACTAGGTCCCTCATAGTACAATAAAGTGTCTGGCGGTGGTGGTGCGCACCCAACGTCAGGCACACCGTTGTAATATGAGGGGCCCTGGGACTGTACCGCCGGCCACAAGACAGTCCCCCCCCCCCAGCTCAAACAGTGCTCTACCACTTGCAAAATTTTCTCTCACAGCTCCACCAATGTTTAGTCTATGCGCTGACCTCCTTCAATGCCTGGCACTGTCAATACCATTGTATTGACATTTTTCTTATGTTAGGGCTTCGAAGCCTGTGTGCGGTCCCTCCTTCCACTAGGCCTCCACTGACCTGTCTACTGCCGCCCGTGTTCCCCTGGAACCAATTTTAAATTGCCTACAGCCAGCCCAATTTATTATGTTAGGGCTTCGAAGCCTGTCTGCGGTCCCTCCTTCCACTAGGCCTCCACTGACCTGTCTACTGCTGCCCGTGTTCCCCTGGAACCAATTTTAAATTGCCTACAGCCCAATTTTTGTTATGTTAGGCCTTCGAAGCCTGTCTGCGGCCCGTTCTTTCCACTACTACTACACTGACCTGACTACTGCCGCCCGTGTTCCCCTGGAACCAATTTTAAATTGCCTACAGCCAGCCCAATTTATTATGTTAGGGCTTCGAAGCCTATCTGCGGTCCCTCCTTCCACTAGGCCTCCACTGACCTGTCTACTGCTGCCCGTGTTCCCCTGGAACCAATTTTAAATTGCCTACAGCCAGCCCAATTTATTATGTTAGGGCTTCGAAGCCTGTCTGCGGTCCCTCCTTCCACTAGGCCTCCACTGACCTGTCTACTGCCGCCCGTGTTCCCCTGGAACCTATTTTAAATTGCCTACAGCCAGCCCAATTTATTATGTTAGGGCTTCGAAGCCTGTCTGCGGTCCCTCCTTCCACTAGGCCTCCACTGACCTGTCTACTGCTGCCCGTGTTCCCCTGGAACCAATTTTAAATTGCCTACAGCCCAATTTTTGTTATGTTAGGCCTTCGAAGCCTGTCTGCGGCCCATTCTTTCCACTACTACTACACTGACCTGGCTACTGCCGCCCGTGTTCCCCTGGAACCAATTTTAAATTGCCTACAGCCAGCCCAATTTATTATGTTAGGGCTTCGAAGCCTGTCTGCGGTCCCTCCTTCCACTAGTCCTACACTGACCTGTCTACTGCTGCCCGTGTTCCCCTGGAACCAATTTTAAATTGCCTACAGCCAGCCCAATTTATTATGTTAGGACTTCGAAGCCTGTCTGCGGTCCCTCCTTCCACTAGGCCTCCACTGACCTGTCTACTGCTGCCCGTGTTCCCCTGGAACCAATTTTAAATTGCCTACAGCCAGCCCAATTTATTATGTTAGGGCTTCGAAGCCTGTCTGCGGTCCCTCCTTCCACTAGGCCTCCACTGACCTGTCTACTGCCGCCCGTGTTCCCCTGGAACCAATTTTAAATTGCCTACAGCCAGCCCAATTTATTATGTTAGGGCTTCGAAGCCTGTCTGCGGTCCCTCCTTCCACTAGGCCTCCACTGACCTGTCTACTGCTGCCCGTGTTCCCCTGGAACCAATTTTAAATTGCCTACAGCCCAATTTTTGTTATGTTAGGCCTTTGAAGCCTGTCTGCGGCCCGTTCTTTCCACTACTACTACACTGACCTGGCTACTGCCGCCCGTGTTCCCCTGGAACCAATTTTAAATTACCTACAACCAGCCCAATTTATTATGTTAGGGCTTCGAAGCCTGTCTGCGGTCCCTCCTTCCACTAGGCCTCCACTGACCTGTCTACTGCTGCCCGTGTTCCCCTGGAACCAATTTTAAATTGCCTACAGCCAGCCCAATTTATTATGTTAGGGCTTCGAAGCCTGTCTGCGGTCCCTCCTTCCACTAGGCCTCCACTGACCTGTCTACTGCTGCCCGTGTTCCCCTGGAACCAATTTTAAATTGCCTACAGCCCAATTTTTGTTATGTTAGGCCTTCGAAGCCTGTCTGCGGCCCCTTCTTTCCACTACTACTACACTGACCTGGCTACTGCCGCCCGTGTTCCCCTGGAACCAATTTTAAATTGCCTACAGCCAGCCCAATTTATTATGTTAGGGCTTCGAAGCCTGTCTGCGGTCCCTCCTTCCACTAGGCCTCCACTGACCTGTCTACTGCTGCCCGTGTTCCCCTGGAACCAATTTTAAATTGCCTACAGCCAGCCCAATTTATTATGTTAGGGCTTCGAAGCCTGTCTGCGGTCCCTCCTTCCACTAGGCCTCCACTGACCTGTCTACTGCTGCCCGTGTTCCCCTGGAACCAATTTTAAATTGCCTACAGCCAGCCCAATTTA
Organism: Ranitomeya imitator; assembly: GCF_032444005.1. Classification (NCBI taxonomy): domain Eukaryota; kingdom Metazoa; phylum Chordata; class Amphibia; order Anura; family Dendrobatidae; genus Ranitomeya; species Ranitomeya imitator. Next base: position 204,989,331 of record NC_091287.1, on the reverse strand, counting down.
TTATGTTAGGGCTTCGAAGCCTGTCTGCGGTCCCTCCTTCCACTAGGCCTCCACTGACCTGTCTGCTGCCGCCCGTGTTCCCCTGGAACCAATTTTAAATTGCCTACAGCCAGCCCAATTTATTATGTTAGGGCTTCGAAGCCTGTCTGCGGTCCCTCCTTCCACTAGGCCTCCACTGACCTGTTTACTGCTGCCCGTGTTCCCCTGGAACCAATTTTAAATTGCCTACAGCCCAATTTTTGTTATGTTAGGCCTTCGAAGCCTGTCTGCGGCCCGTTCTTTCCACTACTACTACACTGACCTGGCTACTGCCGCCCGTGTTCCCCTGGAACCAATTTTAAATTGCCTACAGCCATCCCAATTTATTATGTTAGGGCTTCGAAGCCTGTCTGCGGTCCCTCCTTCCACTAGGCCTCCACTGACCTGTCTACTGCCGCCCGTGTTCCCCTGGAACCAATTTTAAATTGCCTACAGCCAGCCCAATTTATTATGTTAGGGCTTCGAAGCCTGTCTGCGGTCCCTCCTTCCACTAGGCCTCCACTGACCTGTCTACTGCTGCCCGTGTTCCCCTGGAACCAATTTTAAATTGCCTACAGCCCAATTTTTGTTATGTTAGGCCTTCGAAGCCTGTCTGCGGCCCGTTCTTTCCACTACTACTACACTGACCTGGCTACTGCCGCCCGTGTTCCCCTGGAACCAATTTTAAATTGCCTACAGCCAGCCCAATTTATTATGTTAGGCCTTCGAAGCCTGTCTGCGGTCCCTCCTTCCACTAGGCCTCCACTGACCTGTCTACTGCTGCCCGTGTACCCCTTGAACCAACATCAGAAAATATAAAAATAAGTATTTTGCTTATAAAAAAGAAAATACTGTAGAGATATCAAATGCAGACATTTTAACATTAAAAACAAACACATACAACAAAAATCTGGTACAGTACTAAAAATGGCCACCAGCTACAATAACTTTCTCCTGCAAGTAGTTAACTGAAAGTTTTTTTCAATTTAAAACACAGATATGGCATCCACCGAGTGTTGTCCTGTCGCGTCTTCTTTATATTATTGCCAAGAAGATGCAAAACAATGAAAATAATAAAATCATTATTTACCAAAAAAATAGAGTAAGTCAAAACCACATTGCAAATAAACATTCATTACAAATAAAGAAGCAGCGCGCGTCCGAGGGTGAGTATATACCTAATAAGAATATAATCACCCTCGGACGCGCCCTGCTTCTTTCCGACAGCCTTCCTTCCTAAGAATCAGCCCTTCCGTGGTGTAGAGAGAGGGTGTGTTACACTCCAAGGTGTTCCCAGGTTGCCTTTCCTGAGCTTCGATCTTCATGCTCTCGTTTAGTAGTTGTCGGAAAGTAGGCTGCATTAGGCCTACAAATTGGGTATGGGGTGGAGAGAGATGGTGTGTTACACACCAAGGTGTTCCCCAGGTTTCCTTGCCATTGCTTCGGTCTTCCGACTCTCGTTTAGTAGTTGTAGAAAACTACACTGCATTAGGCTTACAAAATGGGTGTGGGGTGGAGAGAGATGGTGTGTTACACTCCAAGGTGTTCCCCAGGTTTCCTTGAAATTGCTTCGGTCTTCAGACTCTCGTTTAGTAGTTGTAGAAAACTACACTGCATTAGGCCTACAAAATGGGTATCGGGTGGAGAGAGATGGTGTGTTACACTCCAAGGTGTTCCCCAGGTTTCCTTGCCATTGCTTCGGTCTTCCGACTCTCGTTTAGTAGTTGTAGAAAACTACACTGCATTAGGCCTACAAAATGGGTATAGGGTGGAGAGAGATGGTGTGTTCCACTCCAAGGTATTCTCCAGGTTGCCTTTCCAGAGCTTCGATCTTAATGCTCTCGTTTAGTAGTTGTTGGAAACTACACTGCATTAGGCCTCCAAATTGGCTATGGGGTGGAGAGAGATGGTGTGTTACACTCCAAGGTGTTCTCCAGGTTTCCTCGCCATTGCTTCGATCTTCAGACTCTCGTTTAGTAGTTGTAGAAAACTACACTGCATTAGGCCTACAAAATGGGTATCGGGTGGAGAGAGATGGTGTGCTACACTCCAAGGTGTTCCCCAGGTTTCCTTGCCATTGCTTCGGTCTTCCGACTCTCGTTTAGTAGTTGTAGAAAACTACACTGCATTAGGCCTACAAAATGGGTATAGGGTGGAGAGAGATGGTGTGTTCCACTCCAAGGTGTTCTCCAGGTTGCCTTTCCAGAGCTTCGATCTTAATGCTCTCGTTTAGTAGTTGTTGGAAACTACACTGCATTAGGCCTCCAAATTGGCTATGGGGTGGAGAGAGATGGTGTGTTACACTCCAAGGTGTTCTCCAGGTTTCCTCGCCATTGCTTCGATCTTCAGACTCTCGTTTAATAGTTGTAGAAAACTACACTGCATTAGGCCTACAAAATGGGTATCGGGTGGAGAGAGATGGTGTGTTACACTCCAAGGTGTTCCCCAGGTTTCCTTGCCATTGCTTCGGTCTTCCGACTCTCGTTTAGTAGTTGTAGAAAACTACACTGCATTAGGCCTACAAAATGGGTATGGGGTGGAGAGAGATGGTGTGTTCCACTCCAAGGTGTTCTCCAGGTTGCCTTTCCTGAGCTTCTATCTTCAGGCTCTCGTTAAATTGTGGTTAAATGGAACAACTGCATTTGGCGTACTAGTTGGTTTGGGGCCTACTAACAGTGTCTGCCGCTCCTTGCTGTTCTCCTGGTTTCCTGTCCTGAAATTCTGTTTTCAGGCGCTCGTTAAGTAGTTGTTAATGTTAGACTGCATTTGGCCTACTAGTTGGGTTGGGGCCTACTATCGGTGTCTGCCACTCCTTGCTGTTCTCCTCCACTGAACAAAGCTGTGCCGCCTGTTTACTACGGTTGCCAATTTTGAACTGCATTTGGACTACTTACTGATTTGGGCCTACTCTCTGTGTCAGCCTCTCATTCCAGTTGTCCTCCACTGCAATGCCCCCTGGTTATTCCTGTGTTACCAATTTTGAACTGCATTTAGCCAACTTTATTCTTTGGGCCTATATCTGTGTTTCCTCCTCATCCTGCCCATTGCCCAGCCAGTGATAGATGAGTCTGCTGGTACATTGACCCATAACGCAACATTCCCCGTGCACGCTACACAACAACATTGTGACCCTGCTGAAAGTCAGGTTGCTCTTCCCGCATACCATACCACCTTACACGGGGACAAAGACGAAGGTGCAGATGAAAGTGCAGGTTCCTTCATCAGGTGGGGGGAGGAATACTAGTTGGCGACGTCACTGGCACAGGGCCTCTCATAGTACGCAAAAGCGTTGCTGCCGGTGGGAGGCGCCCCCGCCGTGCAAACACACCGCTGTACTTTGAGGGGCCCTGTGCCAGTGCCAATGCCAACGAGTGGGCCCCCCCTGCTTGCTCAGGTTCACAGCACTTGCAAAGTTGAAATACTTACCTCTCCCTGCTTTACTGCCGTGACGTGGTCCAAATTTCCTGGGCCCACTAATTACTTGAACCAGCCCTACCCACCACAACTTTAGCCAAATGACCCCCAATTTCAAATGCCTTCCAATTATTATAAGGTAAATTACGCTTGACAAGCTTCATTAAGAAGAATGGATGGTTTTGACATTAAAATGGGCACTCTAGGTGTTTTCCTGGCCCCCACTCACTGCCGACTATGCTGCCCCATTGACTTGCATTGGGTTTCGTGTTTCGGTCGATCCCGACTTTACGTCATAATCGGCCGATTTCACTCGACCCGACTTTTGAGATAGTCGGGTTTCGCGAAACCCGGCTCGACTCTAAAAAGGTCAAGGTCGCTCAACTCTAGTGGTTAGTTATAGCACCTCACTTCTCTTATTTTCCCATCACGCCTCTCATTTTCCCAATCACATCTCTCATTTTCCCCCTCACTCCTCTCATTCCCCCTAACACTTGTCATTTCGACCTCACATCTGTCATTTTCCGATCACTACACTATTTTCCCTCACTCCTCTCATTTTGCACTCACACCTTTTCATTTTCACCTCACACCTCTCATTTTCACCTCAGTATATACATGTTTGTCATCTCCCTTATATATAGTATACACCTGTATGTCATCTCCTATATATAGTATATACCTGTATGTCATCTCCCCTGTATATAGTATATACCTGCTGTGTGTCATCTCCCCTGTATATAGTATATACCTGTATGTCATCTCCTCCTATATATAGTATATACCTGTATGTCATCTCCTCCTATATATAGTATATACCTGTATGTCATCTCCTATATATAGTATATACCTGTATGTCATCTCCTTCTATGTATAGTATATACCTGTATGTCATCTCATCCTGTATATAGTATATACCTGTGTGTCATCTCCCCTGTATATAGTATATACCTGTATGTCATCTTCTATATATAGCACATACCTGTATGTCATCTCCTCCTGTATATAGTATATACCTGTAGGTAATCTGCTCCTGTATATAGTATATACCTGTGTGTCATCTCCTCCTGTATATAGTATATACCTGTATGTCATCTCCTCCTGTATATAGTATGTACCTGTATGTCATCTCCTCCTCTATATAGTATATACCTGTGTGTCATCTCTACTGTATATAGTATATATCTGTGTGTCATCTCCCCTGTATATAGTATATACCTGTGTGATCTCCTGTATTAGACCTTGTTCACACGTTATTTGCTCAGTATTTTTACCTCAGTATTTGTAAGATAAATTGGCAGCCTGATCCCCAGCCAACAGGAAGCCCTCCCCCCTGGCAGTATATATTAGCTCACACATACACATAATAGACAGGTCATGTGACCGACAGCTGCCGTATTTCCTATATGGTACATTTGTTGCTCTTGTAGTTTGTCTGCTTATTAATCAGATTTTTATTTTTGAAGGCTAATACCAGACTTGTGTGTGTTTTAGGGCGAGTTTCGTTTGTCAAGTTGTGTGTGTTGAGTTGTGTGTGGCGACATGCATGTAGCGACTTTTGTGAGATGAGTTTTGTGTGGCAACATGCGTGTAGCAACTTTTTGTGTGTCGAGTTGCATGTGACAGGTTAGTGTAGCAAGTTGTGTGCAGCAACTTTTGCGCATGGCGAGTTTTGCGCGTGGTGAGTTTTATGTCTTGTGCCTTTTGAGTATGTGCAAGTTTTGTGTGAGGCAACTTTTGCATGTGTTGCAAATTTTGTGCATGTGGCAATTTTTCCGCGTGTGCAAGTTTTGCGTGTGGCGAGTTTTCCATGAGGTGAGTTTTGCACTTGTGGCGAGTTTTGCGTGAGCTTAGTTTTTGCATGTGGCGAGTTTTGCGCGTGGCGAGTTTTGAGCGGCGACTTTTGTGTTTCGACTTTTATGTGGCAAGGTTGGTGTATGTGTGGTGAAATGTGTGCTGAGGGTGGTATATGTGTTCAAGCACGTGGTAGTGTGTGGCGCATTTTGTGTGTGTGTTCATATCCCCGTGTGTGGTGAGCATCCCATGTCGAGGCCCCACCTTAGCAACTGTACGGTATATACTCTTTGGCGCCATCGCTCTCATTCTTTAAGTCCCCCTTGTTCACATCTGGCAGCTGTCAATTTGCCTCCAATACTTTTCCTTTCACTTTTCCCCATTATGTAGATAGGGGAAAAATAGTTTGGTGAATTGGAACGCGCGGGGTTAAAATTTCACCTCACAACGTAGCCTATGACGCTCTCAGGGTCCAGACGTGTGACTGTGCAAAATTTTGTTTCTGTAGCTGCGACGCCTCCAACACTTTTCCTTTCACTTTTTTCCCCATTATGTAGATAGGGGCAAAATTGTTTGGTGAATTGGAAAGCGCGGGGTTAAAATTTCACCTCACAACGTAGCCTATGACGCTCTCAGGGTCCAGACGTGTGACTGTGCAAAATTTTGTTGCTGTAGCTGCGACGCTTCCAACACTTTTCCTTTCACTTTTTTCCCCATTATGTAGATAGGGGCAAAATTTTTTGGTGAATTGGAACGCGCGGGGTTAAAATTTCGCCTCACAACATAGCCTATGACGCTCTCGGGGTCCAGACGTGTGACTGTGCAAAATTTTGTGGCTGTAGCTGCGACGGTGCAGATGCCAATCCCGGACATACACACACACACACAAACACATACACACACACACACATACACACATTCAGCTTTATATAGTAGATATATATATATATATATATCTATTCTATGTGTACACATTTATTATACCTATTCTACTGTAAGCTGTCAGTGTGATTTTACTGTACACCGCAATGAATTACCGGCTTTTCTCGCTAACACCGCTGCGTATTTCTCGCAAGTCACACTGCTGGTCCGTGTGTAATCCATATTTTTGGGGCTTCCATAGACTTTCATTGACGTTTTATTTGCGCAATACGGTGACAAACGCAGCATGCTGCGATTTTCTGCGGCCGTAGTAAGCCATATAATACTAATCAGTAAAATACGGCAGATAGGAGCAGGGGCATAGAGAATAATTGTGCCGGATTTTTTGCGAGTTTTACGGACGTAGTTTCTGCGCTCTTACGTCCGTAAAACTCGCAAGTGTGACGGCGGCCTAAGATGCAAAATACTTCTGTAAAGAATTAGAGCATCAGACAGCAAAAAAAGAGGTACACCGGCCTACAATGCACAAACTTGGAGGACACGGATATATGAGGGCTGTCAAGGAAATACCACGCTGGCAAACATGTGGCCTTCTTTTTTAACGATGCAAAATACTGCTGTATAAAATTAGAGTATCAGACAGCAAAAAAAGGGGTACACCGGAATACAATGCACAAACTTGGAGCACACAAATATATGAGAGCTGTGACGGAAATACCACACTGTAAAATATGTGGCCTTTTTTTTTTTAAGATGCAAAATAATGTTGTATAGAATTAGAGTTTCAGACTGCAAAAAAAGAGGTACACTAGCCTACAATGCACAAACTTGGAGCACACAGATATATGAGGGCTCTCACGGAAATACCACACTGGCAAATATGTGGCCCTTTTTTTCATAAAATGCCAAATACTGCTGTATAGAATTAGAGTTTCAGACAGCAAAAATAGAGGTACACCGTCCTACAATGCACAAACTTGGAGCACACAGATATATGAGGGCTGTCATGGACATACGACACAGGCAAATATGTGGCCTTTTTTTTTTAAGATGCAAAATACTGCTGCATAGAATTAGAGTATCAGACAGCAAAAAAAGGGGTACACCGGAACACAATGCACAAACTTGGAGCACACAGATAAATGAGAGCTGTCACGGAAATACCACAATGTAAAATTTGTGGCCTCTTTTGTTTTAAGATGCAAAATGCTGCTGTATAAAATTAGTGTATCAGACAGCAAAAAAAGAGGTACACCGGCCTACAATGCACAAACTTGGAGGACACAGATATATGAGGGCTGTCACGGAAATACCACACTGGCAAACATGTGGCCTTTTTTACAAAAAAAATGCAAAATACTGCTCTATAGAATTAGAGTATCAGACAGCAAAAAAAGACGTACACCGGCCTACAATGCACAAACTTGGAGCACACATACTGTATATGAGGGCTGTCATGGAAATACCAGACTTTAAAATATGTGGCCTTTTTTTAATATGCAAAATACTGCTGCATAGAATTAGAGTATCAGACAGGAAAAAAAGAGGTACACCTGCCTACAATGCACAAATTTGGAGCACACAGATATATGAGGGCTAGGGTTGAGCGAAACGGATTGGACAATTTCAAAAATCGCAGACTTTTGGCAAAGTCGGGTTTCGTGAAACCCAACCCGATCCTAGTGTGGGATCGGCCATGAGGTCGCGCCAAAGTCACGTTTCATATGACGCTTTCAGCGCCATTTCTCATCCAATGAAGGCGAACGCAGAGTGTGGGCAGCGTGATGACATAGGTCTCGATACCCACCATCTTAGAGAAGGGCATTACAGTGATTGGCTTGCTTTCTGCGGCGTCACGGGGGCTATAAAGGGGCGTGCACGCCGACCGCCATGTTACTTCTGCCGATCTTAGCATAGGGAGAGGTTGCTGCCGCTTCGTCAGAAGCAGGGATAGCGTTAGGCAGGGTACATCAGAAGAAGGGATATAGTTGATTAACCCCGAAACTGCTTGTGCTGTAGCGATTTCCACTGCCCAACACCACCTTTTGTTTGCAGGGACAGTGGAGTTTTTTTTTTTTTGTGCATCAGTGCTGTAGCTTATTAGGCTGCCTTATAAGGCTCCCTGAAAGCTGCATTGCTGTTTGTACACCGCTGTGCAAACAAACTGCTTTTTTAAAAGCAAAAATCCTGCTGCTCCATTCTGCACAGTTCTATTGTTTCTTTGTCCACACTTTTGTGTGCAGCAGTCCTTTTTATTGCTGCCATACTTGTCCTTTGATCATTGTGGGGAGATTGAAATTGTACTAAAGCCCTTGTATTTTTTGATATATCTGCCAGCCACGTTCTGCCACTTACAATGTGTAGTGTGATACACAGGGCCTGTTTTTTGAGGCAGTCTCCCCCCAAAAAAAAGTGAGATTTAAATTGACAAGAAGTTTCTATACGTCAGTTCTGTTGGTCGTATATCTGCCAGCCACATTGTGCCACTTACATTGTGTACTGTAATACACAGGGCCTGTTTTTTGCTGCAGTCTCCCCTCCAAAAAAGTTAGATTTAAATTGACAACAAGTTTCTATACGTCAGTTCTGTTGGTCGTATATCTGCCCGCCACGTTGTCCCACTTACATTGTGTATGTTAATACACAGGGCCTGTTTTTTGCTGCAGTTTTCCCCCCCAAAAAAGTGAGATTTAAAATGACAACAAGTTTCTATACGTCATGACCCTGGTAATGTCGAGTACCCGGGGTATGATAGGACAACGTCACCACACCTTCTAACACCATAACATTGCCGTTAACTCCAAATAAAAACGTAAGTCAATTTTTTCTTTGGAAATTATAGGCCACAGCAGCCATTTTATTTAACATAAAACAAAATACATTACAATAAACATTAACAATTTTAAAACTAGGAGGAGTCCTTGGAGCTCCCAAGAATCTGGTGATTAACACTGCATAGCCTGAATGCACATCAAACCAAATTACTCCCAGCCGCTACCACCCTGGCTCGGGAGCACCAAAAACCCCAGCGGGTTCACTGTTCATGCTAAAATTCAAGGGGAACTGACCACCTGCCGGAACTCCCTTCCACTATTCACCAGATCCAACAAACAATTTGAATTCCAAAGACAGAGGAGCCATAATCCATTGGATCCCCTAACCCAATTTCCACCAACTCCAAGGACTCCACCCAGCCACCATAACGAGGGTCTTTGAATACCTCAAAGGCCCGAGACCCCACCACAACGAAACGCTATGACCTTCTCCACACCTTCTTGCAAACCAAGAGCCCAAAAATCAATACCAACCGCATTCAAGTGTACCCCATCGGCCCACCAGAAGGCACATCACCCCTCTCCAACTCAAAATGCCTAACAGCTACCCCACCGTTCCTGACCACAAATGATGACACAGCCCTGTTAACTTTTATCCTGGCCTTGTCCAGCTTTTCCAACGACCACATATTCCTCCAGCGTTTGCGCGGCACAATATCAGACCAGACAATAGATAACCCAGGATACAAAAGCCATAAACGCAACAAATCTTGCTTTATGTCCCTGACCAATTCACGAAAAGGCCGCACCCCCAAATCATTACCTCCAACATGCAGCACCAAAATATCAGGGGCCTTATCCAAACTTACAGCATTGTGTATTTCCCGCAAAACCCTACTCCAGGCCATTCCCCTAAAACCAATCCATCTGACCACAGCCGTCTTGCGATCGAATCCCAGCTTCCTATCCTCCGACTGTACATCAGCTTGCAGCGCTCCCCAGTGCACATAGGAATGGCCGAAAATCCACACCAAGAGCGGCAACGGACCTGGAAAATACAAGCACAAATCACTCAAAAACCCGCCCCTGACTTTTTTTTTTATAAATACACAAAAATTCCACAGTTCCAGGGGGCAACCAACCACCTTCTAAGTCCTCACGTGACTGCGATACCTATCGAATTTCCATCTCCCAATCCGCTTAATGGCCTCAACCTCCAAACCCCCAACAGCTGCCTCAGTTGCCGCCCCAATTCGAAACGAGTGAGGTGCGAAACGATCATCATCCAAACCCAAAACTCTAAGCACTTTCCTGAAAACCATATTAAACTGATATCTGGAAAAGATGGAACCATCTTCATGGCAGTGTAGAGGTCCAACCCTACGAAGCATGAGCTCCCAAAAATGTACCAGACAGCCAACCGGACACATTCCCGACTCGGCGACAGCACCTAATACAATCTTCTTACCTCGTCCTTCAGGGACTGTTTTAGAACGGCGTAACCAAAACTCACCCGCCCTTGCGACAAGAAGACATCTTGTGCTAAAATGCCCCCCATCAGTTTTTTGGTGGGAGACACCAGTTCCCCAATTCTCATTGCCGCAAAGAAAGCGAGCGAAAAAGCCAAACCAAAGAGCCGACATTCAAAATCGGACCCACAACAAGAAAACAACACCTCCCTCAATCTTTCCAACAAAGAAAAAGACACGGGACGCCTCAAATCCAAATGACCCTTGCCTCTACGATAGCCCTTCACGGCCTGTCTCACCAAAAAATCTTAGACAAATCCTGTTGCCCCCGCAACTTGAAACTGAAAGCCAGTGCAGCCATAATGCGAGACACTTTCGTACAAGACCAACCCTCAGAAGCCCCACGACTTAACCAAGACAACAGTACCCCTACTTGTTCATCAGTGCCTCCCACACAAGGGCAAGCTGCCAAAACTTCCTCCCAAGACGCCCAAACCGCCTGATAAGCCTCCCATGTTTTTGGAACCAGCGACGACTTGATCAACTCTTCTGCGTCCCTGATTACACAAGCCAAAGGTCCGCCGGACATTCCAATCCGATGACCTCTGCCTCCGGAGCCAACGACCGAAAACACTCGAACTGAAATCGAGAAAGGGAGTCGGCAATAGAGTTACGAATACCAAGAACATGAGACACCGTAACATGAGAGTTCAGGGCCAAACAAGATAACACCAGCTGCCAAAGCACCCGCACCACAGGCGGTGACGATGCCGTAAGACCGTTTACCGCACAAACCACCCCCATGTTATCACAGTTGAAACGAATACGTCTATTACAAAATTCCTGTCGCCACAAATGCACTGACACCAAAATCGGAAAAAGTTCCAGTAAAGCAATGTTTTGCACCAAACCCGACGAAAACCACTCAGTCGGCCAGGGCTCTGCACACCACTCCCCCTTGAAGTAAGCTCCGAAGCCAGTACCTTCAGCCGCATCCGTAAACAGTTCCAATGAATCGCTGTCCATGACTTCGTCCATAAGCAGCGAACGAAAGTTATAAGTCTCCAAAAACGTACTCCAAACTGCCAAATAGGGTTGAGCGAAACGGATCGGTCATTTTCATAAGTCGCCGACTTTTGGCAAAGTCGGGTTTCATGAAACCCGACCCAATCCCTGTGTGGGGTCGGCCATGCGGTACGCAACCTTCGCGCCAAAGTCGCGTCTCTATGACGCGTTCAGCGCCATTTCTCAGCCAATGAAGGTGGACGCAGAGTGTGGGCAGCGTGATGACATAGGTCTCAGTCCCCACCATCTTAGAGAAGGGCATGGCAGTGATTGGCTTGCTTTCTGCGGCATCACAGGGGCTATAAAGGGGCGTTCCCGCCGACCTCCATCTTACTGCTGCTGATCTGAGCATAGGGAGAGGTTGCTGCCGCTTCGTCAGAAGCAGGGATAGCGTTAGGCAGGGTACATTAACCCCCAAACCACTTGTGCTGTAGCGATTTCCACTGTCCAACACCACCTTTTGTTTGCAGGGACAGTGGAGGCTACATTTTTTTTTTCCTCAGCGCTGTAGCGCTTTTTTTTTTGGAAGTGCATTTGGACAGCAAGGTGGATTGCTGTTAAGGGAACTAGAGAAAAAAAATCTATAAATCTTCAGCAGAGCGAGTGTGAGCGAGCTGAGTGTGGCCTCAGCGTAAGTGTGAACGGCGGTAAGTGTGACTTGTGATTAAGTGACTTTGGATTCAGGGAGTTTCTAAGGGAGGAATTACTGAATTGCTGTCTGTTTTTTATTAATACTTTGTATTTATTTTTTATATTTTTTTATTGAACTGTTCTGTCTGGTGAAATCCCCATTAGGAAATGTACTCCACTCTTGTTAATGCCATCCAGTGCACCTCTTGCCACATGTATGCAGTCCTTGAGCAGCCGGTCATGGGTGCATACTGCTGTGCGAGATGTGAGCACGTTGTGCATTTGGAAAACCAGATTCTGAATCTAAATGTGCAGCTGGCAACAATGAGATCCATAGACAATATGGAGAGGAGTCTTCTGCTCACGGAGCAGACGTTCAATGGGACAGATGAGGGGGAGGATGGTGGGATGGAGCTGCAGGACAATGAAGTAGCAAGCTGGGTGACAGTTAGGAAGCGGGGTAGAGGGAAGAGTGCCAGGGAGGCTATTCCTGATCTGGAACACCCCAATAAGTTTGCTAAGTTGGCAGATGAGGGGGGTGCCAGTACAGGGGTAGCACTGCTGCAGCCAGGCATGTCCTCTGAAAGCCGGAGGAGTGACTGCTCCAGTAAGGAGGGAAATAGGAAAGCAGGGCAGGCCAGACAGGTGCTGGTAGTGGGCGACTCAATTATTAGGGGAACAGATAGGGCAATCTGTCACAAAGACAGGGATTGTCGAACGGTGTGCTGCCTACCTGGCGCTCGAGTCCGACACATCGCTGATTGGGTGGACAGATTATTGGGAGGGGCTGGTGAGGACCCAGCGGTCATGGTGCACATTGGCACTAATGACAAAGTTAGAGGTAGGTGGAAGGTCCTTAAAGATGATTTCAGGGAATTAGGCTGCAAGCTGAAAGCAAGGACCTCCAACGTGGTATTTTCTGAAATACTTCCTGTTAGGGAGGTTAATAGGTGGCTCAAGAATTGGTGTAGGAAAGAGGGGTTTGGGTTCCTGCAGAACTGGGCTGACTTCTCAGTTGGCTACAGGCTCTACGCTAGGGACGGGCTGCACCTCAATGGGGAGGGTGCAGCTGTGTTGGGGGAGAAAATGGCTAGAAGGTTGGAGGAGTGTTTAAACTAGGAATTGGGGGGGAGGGTATTCATTTTATAGGAGGGGAAGATAGTGCAGATAGAGACCTGGGCACAAATAAGGAAGATGGGGGTGGCGGTGACATGGGGGGTGGGATTAGAACAGTTAATAATTTTAGAAATAGAAGTACAGAGAGGAACATCAAGTGCATGTATACTAATGCCAGAAGCCTCGCCAACAAAATGGACGAATTAGAACTAATGTTGTTGGAGCATAATTATGACATGGTGGGGATATCTGAAACATGGCTGGATGAGAGCCATGACTGGGCTGTTAACTTGCAGGGCTATAGCCTGTTCAGAAATGACCGTACAGATAAGCGAGGGGGTGGGGTGTGTCTGTATGTAAAATCGTCCTTAAAACCCATCCTGCGTGATAATATAGGTGAATTTAATGAAAATGTAGAATCTCTGTGGGTGGAGATAAGGGGAGGGGGAAAAAATAATAAATTACTGGGGGTTTGTTATAAATCTCCAAAAATAATGGAAGCAATGGAGAATATCCTCGTAAAGCAGATAGATGAAGCTGCGACTCAAGGAGAAGTCATTATTATGGGGGACTTCAACTACCCTGAAATAGATTGGGGAACAGAAACCTGCAGGTCCAGCAAAGGTAATCGGTTTTTGACAACTATGAGAGACAATTACCTTTCACAACTGGTTCAGGACCCACCAACTGCTAGACCTAATATTAACCAACAGGCCAGACAGCATAGCAAATATAAGGGTTGGGGGTCACTTGGGAAATAGCGATCACAAAATAATAAGTTTTCATGTATCCTTTAAAAAGATGTGTAGTAGATAGGGTTGAGCGAAACGGGTCGAACATTTTCAAAAGTCGCCGACTTTTGGCTAAGTCGGGGTTTCATGAAACCCGATCCGACCCCTGTGCGGGGTCGGCCATGCGGTACGCGACTTTCGCGCCAAAGTCGCGTTTCAATGACGCGAAAAGCGCCATTTCTCAGCCAATGAAGGTAAACGCAGAGTGTGGGCAGCGTGATGACATAGGTCCTGGTCCCCACCATCTTAGAGAAGGGCATTGCAGTGATTGGCTTGCTGTCTGCGACGTCACAGGGGCTATAAAGAGGCGTTCCCGCCGACCGCCATCTTACTGCTGCTGATCTGAGCTTAGGGAGAGGTTGCTGCCGCTTTGTCAGAAGCAGGGATAGCGTTAGGCAGGGTCCATTAACCACAAAACCGCTTGTGCTGCAGCGATTTGCACTGTCCAACACCACCCTCGGTGTGCAGGGACAGTGGAATTTTTTTTTTTTTTTTTTTTCCCCTCAGCGCTGTAGCTCATTGGGCTGCCCTAGAAGGCTCCCTGATAGCTGCATTGCTGTGTGTACGCCGCTGTGCAAACCAACTGCTTTTTTCAAAGCACAAATCCTCTTGTTCCTTCCTTTCTGCACAGCTATCTTTTTTGTTTGTCCACACTTTTTATTTCATTTGTGCATCAGTCCACTCCTTATTGCTGCCTGCCATACCTGGCTGAGATTACTGCAGGCAGGGAGATAGTAGCTGCCTGCCATACCTGGCTGAGATTACTGCAGGCAGGGAGATAGTAATTGTAGGACATTCCCTGTTTTTTTTTTTTTTTTTTTTTTGGTGGGAGATTAAGATTGGCAATTTGGCATTTCTGCTAGAGTGCCATCCCTGTGTGTGCCATCTCTCTCACATAGTGGGCCATAGAAAGCCTTTTCATTTTTCTGTATTTTTTTTTGTGGGGTGTATAAATTCTCCCTGATAAAAATACAGTGGGAGATTAATATTGGCCTTTGGGCTTGTGTGCCAGTCCTGAGTGTGCCATCTCTCTCACAAATAGTGGGCCATAGAAAGCCTATTTTATTTTTTTTTGGGTTTTATAAATTCTCCCTGAAAAAAAGGGAGATTAATATTGGCCTCTGGGCTTCTGTGCCAGTCCTGAGCGTGCCATCTGTGCCAGTCCTGAGCGTCCCATCTCTCTCACAAATAGTGGGCCATAGAAAGCCTATTTAATTTTTTTTTTGGTTTTATAAATTTTCCCTGAAAAAAGGGAGATTAATATTGGCCTCTGGGCTTGTGTGCCAGTTGTGAGCGTGCCATCTGTGCCAGTCCTGAGCGTGCCATCTCTCTCACAAATAGTGGGCCATAGAAAGCCTATTTAATTTTTTTTTTGGTTTTATAAATTTTCCCTGAAAAAAGGGAGATTAATATTGGCCTCTGGGCTTGTGTGCCAGTTGTGAGCGTGCCATCTGTGCCAGTCCTGAGCGTGCCATCTCTCTCACAAATAGTGGGCCATAGAAAGCCTATTTAAATATTTTTTTGGTTTTATAAATTCTCCCAGAAAAAAAGGGAGATTAATATTGGCCTCTGGGCTTCTGTGCCAGTTGTGAGCGTGCCATCTGTGCCAGTCCTGAGCGTGCCATCTCTCTCACAAATAGTGGGCCATAGAAAGCCTATTTAAATATTTTTTTGGTTTTATAAATTCTCCCAGAAAAAAAGGGAGATTAATATTGGCCTCTGGGCTTCTGTGCCAGTCCTGAGCGTGCCATCTGTGCCAGTCCTGAGCGTCCCATCTCTCTCACAAATAGTGGGCCATAGAAAGCCTATTTTATTTTTTTTTTGGGTTTCAGAAATTCTCCCTGGAAAAAAAAAGGGAGATTAATATTGCCCTTTGGGCTTGTGTGCCAGTACTAAGCGTTCCATCTCTCTCTCTCTCTCAGTCAGTGGGCCATAGAACGCATATTTTTGGTTTTATTTGTTTTCTAAATTCTCCCTGAAAAAATCATTTTATTTTATTTGGTTTCTAAATTCTTCCTGATAAAATCATATTTTTTTTATTATTTTTATTTCTAAAGTCTCCCTGAAAAAAAAAAAAAAAAAAAACAACCAAAAAAACAGTGGGAGATTAATATTGGCCTTTCTGCTTGTGTGCCAGTCTTGACTCCTGGGTGTGCCATCTCTCTCTCTCTCTCTCTCTCTCTCTCTCTCTCTCTCTCTCTCTCCAATTGTGGTCCATAGAAAGCCTATATTTTTTTTCCTTGATTTGGGTTCTAAAATCTACCAGAGAAAATAACTACATCAATCATTGGTAGAAAAATATTGGCCTCTGGGTTTGTGTGCCACTCCTGACTCCTGTGTGCGTCATCTCTCAGTCAGTGGGCCATAGAACGCCTATTTTTGGTTTTATTTGTTTTCTAAATTCTCCCTGAAAAAATTATTTTATTTTATTTGGTTTCTAAATTCTTCCTGATAAAATCATATTTTTTTTATTATTTTTTTTTCTAAAGTCTCCCTGAAAAAAAAAAAAAAAAACAGTGGGAGATTAATATTGGCCTTTCTGCTTGTGTGCCAGTCTTGACTCCTGGGTGCGTCATCTCTCAGTCAGTGGGCCATAGAACGCCTATTTTTGGTTTTATTTGTTTTATAAATTCTCCCTGAAAAAATCATTTTATTTTATTTGGTTTCTAAATTCTTCCTGATAAAATCATATTTTTTTTATTATTTTTTTTTCTAAAGTCTCCCTGAAAAAAAAAAAAAAAAAACAACCAAAAAAAACAGTGGGAGATTAATATTGGCCTTTCTGCTTGTGTGCCAGTCTTGACTCCTGGGTGCGTCATCTCTCAGTCAGTGGGCCATAGAACGCCTATTTTTGGTTTTATTTGTTTTCTAAATTCTCCCTGAAAAAATCATTTTATTTTATTTGGTTTCTAAATTCTTCCTGATAAAATCATATTTTTTTTATTATTTTTTTTTCTAAAGTCTCCCTGAAAAAAAAAAAAAAAAAAAACAACCAAAAAAAACAGTGGGAGATTAATATTGGCCTTTCTGCTTGTGTGCCAGTCTTGACTCCTGGGTGCGTCATCTCTCAGTCAGTGGGCCATAGAACGCCTATTTTTGGTTTTATTTGTTTTCTAAATTCTCCCTGAAAAAATCATTTTATTTTATTTGGTTTCTAAATTCTTCCTGATAAAATCATATTTTTTTTATTATTTTTTTTTCTAAAGTCTCCCTGAAAAAAAAAAAAAAAAAAACAACCAAAAAAAACAGTGGGAGATTAATATTGGCCTTTCTGCTTGTGTGCCAGTCTTGACTCCTGGGTGTGCCATCTCTCTCTCTCTCTCTCTCCAATTGTGGTCCATAGAAAGCCTACATTTTTTTTCCTTGATTTGGGTTCCAAAATCTACCAGAGAAAATAACTCCATCAATCATTGGTAGAAAAATATTGGCCTCTGGGCTTGTGTGCCACTCCTGATTCCTGTGTGCGTCATCTCTCACTCAGTGGCCCATAGAAAGCATATAGTTTGTTACATTTGTTTTCTAAATTCTCCCTGCAAAAATCTATTTTTTTTTTTTTGGGGGGTTTCTAAAGTGTTCCTGAAAAAAATAAAAATAAAAAAAAAATAATAGTGTGACATTAATATTAACATTTGTGCTTCAGTGACAGTCCTGCGTGTGGGGCATCTCTCTAATTTGCAGCCACCAAAAAAAGAGTGTGTAACATTGGGCCTGATTTTCGCTGTGGTCTCACCAACCTGTAAAGGGGTAGCTAAATCATACAGAAGTTATAGCTCACCGTGTAAGTTGTGTGACTGCAACAAATAACGTTAGTTTGGTTACGTTTTTAAAACAATGAGGAAGTCTAGTGGAAGAGGTCGTGGCCGGGGGCGTTCATTGTCAGCTGGTAATGAGGGTAGTGGTAGTGGTGGAGCATCAGGTGGTCGTGGGGGAAAAAATATTGCACCTAAGTCTGGAGCTGTGGAGCCAGGTTCGTCGTCCGGCTACACAAGGCCTCGAACGCTCCCTTTTCTGGGATTAGGAAAACCGCTTTTAAAGCCGGAGCAGCAAGAGCAAGTTTTGGCTTATCTTGCTGACTCAGCCTCTAGCTCTTTTGCCTCATCTCGTGAAACTGGTAAAAGTAAAAGCAGCGCGTCGTTAGTGGATGTTCACGGTCAGGGACAAGTCACTTCCTTGTCCTCTTCAGCAAAAACAACAACAGAGAAGAATGCAGCAGGCGACACAACGGGTTACTCCATGGAGCTCTTTACACATACCGTCCCTGGCTTAGAAAGTGAAGCAGTTAACAGTCCATGCCCATTACAAATTGAATCTGACATGGAGTGCACTGACGCACAGCCACAGCCAGACTACTATGCTGGTCCTTTGACTCAGACCACAACATTGCCCTCGCAGGGTGCTGATCAAGAATCAGACCCTGATGAGACTATGTTGCCCCATCACGAACGCTATACCACCGAACGACACGGTGACACAGACGAAGTTGCGCAGGAGGTACAAGAAGAGTTATTAGATGACCCAGTTCTTGACCCCGATTGGCAGCCATTGGGGGAACAGGGTGCAGGCGGCAGCAGTTCTGAAGCAGAGGAGGAGGAGGGGCCGCAGCAGGCATCAACATCGCCACAGGTTCCATCTGCCGGGCCCGTATCTTGCCCAAAACGCGTGGCAAAGCCAAAACCTGGTGGAGGACAGCGTGGCCATCCGGTTAAAGCTCAGTCTGCAATGCCTGAAAAGGTATCCGATGCTAGAAAGAGTGCAGTCTGGCATTTTTTTAAACAACATCCAATTGATCAGCGCAAAGTCATCTGTCAAAAATGTTCTACTTCCTTAAGCAGAGGTCAGAATCTGAAAAGTCTCAATACTAGTTGCATGCATAGACATTTAACCACCATGCATTTGAAAGCTTGGACTAACTACCAAACGTCCCTTAAGGTTGTTGCACCCTCGGCCAATGAAGCTAGTCATCAACGCAACATCCCTTCCGGCAGTGTAGGACCACCATTTAGCGCACCACCTGCTGTATCTGTGCAGGTATCTTTGCCAGGCCAAAGCAGTCAGGGTCAGGGAATCACCAGTTTCGTAGTAGGAAACACTGCATCTAGGGCACCGGCGGCAACAATACCATCTCCCACCGTCTCTCAGTCTGCCATGTCCACCGGCACCCCCGCTAGTTCCACGATCTCCAGCTCTCCAGTCCAGCTCACCCTACATGAGACTATGGTTAGAAAAAGGAAATACTTAGCCTCGCATCCGCGTACACAGGGTTTGAACGCCCACATAGCTAGACTAATCTCGTTAGAGATGATGCCCTACCGGTTAGTTGAAAGCGAAGCTTTCAAAGACCTGATGGACTACGCTGTACCACGCTACGAGCTACCCAGTCGACACTTTTTTTCCAGAAAAGCCATCCCAGCCCTCCACCAGCATGTTAAAGAGCGCATCGTCCATGCACTCAGGCAATCTGTGAGCACAAAGGTGCACCTGACAACAGATGCATGGACCAGTAGGCATGGCCAGGGACGTTACGTGTCCATCACGGCACACTGGGTAAATGTGGTGGATTCAGGGTCCACAGGGGACAGCAAGTTTGGGACAGTTCTGCCTAGCCCACGGTCTAGTAAACAGTTGTCTGTAGCCGTTCGCACCCCCTCCTCCTCCTCCTCCTCGTCCTCCTGCAGAAGCAAGAGCTCGTCCACAGACCGCAGTCGCACAAACACTCCATCCGCACCTGCCACTGTTGCACACCAGGTCTCCCATTATGGGGCAGCTACTGGCATACGTCAGCAGGCTGTATTGGCTATGAAGTGTTTGGGCGACAATAGACACACCGCGGAAGTTCTGTCCGAGTTCTTGCAGCAAGAAACGCAGTCGTGGCTGGGCACTGTAGATCTTGAGGCAGGCAAGGTAGTGAGTGATAACGGAAGGAATTTCATGGCTGCCATCTCCCTTTCCCAACTGAAACACATTCCTTGCCTGGCTCACACCTTAAACCTGGTGGTGCAGTGCTTCCTGAAAAGTTATCCGGGGTTATCCGACCTGCTCCTCAAAGTGCGTGGACTTTGCGCACATATCCGCCGTTCGCCTGTACACTCCAGCCGTATGCAGACCTATCAGCGTTCTTTGAACCTTCCCCAGCATCGCCTAATCATAGACGTTGCAACAAGGTGGAACTCAACACTGCACATGCTTCAGAGACTGTGCGAACAGAGGCGGGCTGTTATGTTTTTGTGGGAGGATACACATACACGGGCAGGCAGTAGGATGGCAGACATGGAGTTGTCAGGTGTGCAGTGGTCGAAGATTCAAGACATGTGTCAAGTCCTTCAGTGTTTTGAGGAATGCACACGGCTGGTTAGTGCAGACAACGCCATAATAAGCATGAGCATCCCCCTAATGCGTCTGCTGATGCAAAGTTTGACGCACATAAAGGATCAGGCGTCTGCACCAGAGGAAGAGGAAAGCCTTGATGACAGTCAGCGATTGTCTGGTCAGGGCAGTGTACATGACGAGGTACCGGGCGAAGAGGAGGTGGAGGATGAGGAGGATGATGGGGATGAGTATATTTTTAATGAGGAAGCTTTCCCGGGGGCACGGGAAATTGGTGGCGTGGCAAGGCCGGGTTCTGGTTTTTTGAGGGACACAAGTGACGTAGATTTGCCTGCAACTGCCCCTCAACCAAGCACAACCGCAGATTTGACAACGGGAACTTTGGCCCACATGGCGGATTATGCCTTGCGTATCCTCAAAAGGGACACACGCATTACAAAAATGATGAACGATGACGATTACTGGTTGGCCTGCCTCCTTGATCCTCGCTATAAAGGCAAATTGCAAAATATTATGCCACATGAGAACTTGGAACTAATATTAGCAACAAAACAATCAACTCTTGTTGACCGTTTGCTTCTGGCATTCCCTGCACACAGCGCCCGTGATCGTTCTCACACGAGCTCCAGGGGCCAGCAGACCAGAGGTGTTAGAGGGGCAGAAATCAGAAGTGGCGTTGGACAGAGGGGTTTTCTGACCAGGTTGTGGAGTGATTTTTCTATGACCGCAGACAGGACAGGTACTGCAGCATCAATTCAAAGTGACAGGAGACAACATTTGTCCAGTATGGTTACAAACTATTTTTCATCCCTTATCGACGTTCTCCCTCAACCGTCATTCCCATTTGATTACTGGGCATCCAAATTAGACACCTGGCCAGAATTGGCAGAATATGCATTGCAGGAGCTTGCTTGCCCGGCAGCTAGTGTCCTATCAGAAAGAGTATTCAGTGCTGCAGGTTCAATACTAACAGAAAAAAGGACTCGTCTGGCTACCCAAAATGTAGATGATCTAACCTTCATTAAAATGAACCACAACTGGATTTCAAAATCTTTTGCCCCACCCTGCCCGGCTGACACCTAGCTTTCCTATGAAAAGGTCTTGCCTGTGGACTATTCTGAATGACTTTTCCAATCTCGTAATTTTCTTCACCTGATTGTCCAGCATACGACATGTTTCCACCTCACGAAATGGCCAAACTCCCCACACGGGGCCGTGCTATCGCCACTTTGCGCTTGGACCCTTGAGAGTGCTGTTTGTCTGAAGAGGTGGGTGTGGCCGCTTTTGGTCGACGGCACTGCCACTGGGTCCCTCATAGTACAATAAAGTGTCTCTGGCGGTGGTGGTGCGCACCCAACGTCAGACACACCGTTGTAATATGAGGGGCCCTGTGCCTGTACCGCCGGCCACAAGACAGTTCCCCCCCCCAGCTCAAACAGTGCTCTACCACTAGCAAAATTATCTCTCACAGCTTCACCAATGTGTAGTCTAGCCGCTGACATCCTTCAATGCCTGGCACTGACAATACCATTGTTTTGACATTTTTGTTATGTTAGGCCTTCGAAGCCTGTCTGCGGTCCCTTCTTTCTACAACTACTACACTGACCAGGCCACTGCTGGCCGTGTTACCCTGGAACCAATTTAAAAGTGCCTACAGTCAGCCCAATTTTGTTATGTTAGGCCTTCGAAGACTGTCTGCCGTCACTCCTTCCACTAGACTTCCACTGACCATACACTGCTGCCCATGTACCCCTGGAACCAATTTAAAGTGCCTACAGCCAGCCCAATTTTGTTATGTTAGGCCTTCGAAGCCTGTCTGCGGTCACTCCTTCCACTAGACTTCCACTGACCAGACCACTGCTGCCCGTGTACCCCTGGAACCAATTTAAAAGTGCCTACAGCCATGTGTTATTATTTTAGGCCTTCGATGCCTGTCTGCGGTCACTCCTTCCACTAGGCCTCCACTGACCACACCACTGCTGCCCGTGTACCCCTGGAACCAATTTAAAATTGCCTACAGCCAGCCCAATTTTTTTATTTTAGGCCTTCGATGCCTGTCTGCGGTCCATTCTTTCAACTACTACTACACTGACCAGGTCACTGCTGCCCGTGTACCCCTGGAACCAATTTAAAATTGCCTACAGCCAGCCCAATTTTTTTATTTTAGGCCTTCGATGCCTGTCTGCGGTCCATTCTTTCAACTACTACTACACTGACCAGGTCACTGCTGCCCGTGTACCCCTGGAACCAATTTAAAATTGCCTACAGCCAGCCCAATTTTTTTATTTTAGGCCTTCGATGCCTGTCTGCGGTCCATTCTTTCAACTACTACTACACTGACCAGGTCACTGCTGCCCGTGTACCCCTGGAACCAATTTAAAATTGCCTACAGCCAGCCCAATTTTTTTATTTTAGGCCTTCGATGCCTGTCTGCGGTCCATTCTTTCAACTACTACTACACTGACCAGGTCACTGCTGCCCGTGTACCCCTGGAACCAATTTAAAATTGCCTACAGCCATGTGTTATTATTTTAGGCCTTCGATGCCTGTCTGCGGTCACTCCTTCCACTAGGCCTCCACTGACCACACCACTGCTGTCCGTGTACCCCTGGAACCAATTTAAAATTGCCTACAGCCAGCCCAATTTTTTTATTTTAGGCCTTCGATGCCTGTCTGCGGTCCATTCTTTCAACTACTACTACACTGACCAGGTCACTGCTGCCCGTGTACCCCTGGAACCAATTTAAAATTGCCTACAGCCAGCCCAATTTTTTTATTTTAGGCCTTCGATGCCTGTCTGCGGTCCATTCTTTCAACTACTACTACACTGACCAGGTCACTGCTGCCCGTGTACCCCTGGAACCAATTTAAAATTGCCTACAGCCATGTGTTATTATTTTAGGCCTTCGATGCCTGTCTGCGGTCACTCCTTCCACTAGGCCTCCACTGACCACACCACTGCTGTCCGTGTACCCCTGGAACCAATTTAAAATTGCCTACAGCCATGTGTTATTATTTTAGGCCTTCGATGCCTGTCTGCGGTCACTCCTTCCACTAGACTTCCACTGACCAGACCACTGCTGCCCGTGTACCCCTGGAACCAATTTAAAAGTGCCTACAGCCAGCCCAAGTTTGTTATGTTAGGCCTTCGATGCCTGTCTGCGGTCCATTCTTTCAACTACTACTACACTGACCAGGTCACTGCTGCCCGTGTACCCCTGGAACCAATTTAAAATTGCCTACAGCCAGCCCAATTTTTTTATTTTAGGCCTTCGATGCCTGTCTGCGGTCCATTCTTTCAACTACTACTACACTGACCAGGTCACTGCTGCCCGTGTACCCCTGGAACCAATTTAAAATTGCCTACAGCCAGCCCAATTTTTTTATTTTAGGCCTTCGATGCCTGTCTGCGGTCCATTCTTTCAACTACTACTACACTGACCAGGTCACTGCTGCCCGTGTACCCCTGGAACCAATTTAAAATTGCCTACAGCCATGTGTTATTATTTTAGGCCTTCGATGCCTGTCTGCGGTCACTCCTTCCACTAGGCCTCCACTGACCACACCACTGCTGTCCGTGTACCCCTGGAACCAATTTAAAATTGCCTACAGCCATGTGTTATTATTTTAGGCCTTCGATGCCTGTCTGCGGTCACTCCTTCCACTAGGCCTCCACTGACCACACCACTGCTGTCCGTGTACCCCTGGAACCAATTTAAAATTGCCTACAGCCATGTGTTATTATTTTAGGCCTTCGATGCCTGTCTGCGGTCACTCCTTCCACTAGACTTCCACTGACCAGACCACTGCTGCCCGTGTACCCCTGGAACCAATTTAAAAGTGCCTACAGCCAGCCCAAGTTTGTTATGTTAGGCCTTCGATGCCTGTCTGCGGTCACTCCTTCCACTAGGCCTCCACTGACCACACCACTGCTGCCCGTGTACCCCTGGAACCAATTTAAAATTGCCTACAGCCAGCCCAATTTTTTTATTTTAGGCCTTCGATGCCTGTCTGCGGTCCATTCTTTCAACTACTACTACACTGACCAGGTCACTGCTGCCCGTGTACCCCTGGAACCAATTTAAAATTGCCTACAGCCAGCCCAATTTTTTTATTTTAGGCCTTCGATGCCTGTCTGCGGTCCATTCTTTCAACTACTACTACACTGACCAGGTCACTGCTGCCCGTGTACCCCTGGAACCAATTTAAAATTGCCTACAGCCATGTGTTATTATTTTAGGCCTTCGATGCCTGTCTGCGGTCACTCCTTCCACTAGGCCTCCACTGACCACACCACTGCTGTCCGTGTACCCCTGGAACCAATTTAAAATTGCCTACAGCCATGTGTTATTATTTTAGGCCTTCGATGCCTGTCTGCGGTCACTCCTTCCACTAGGCCTCCACTGACCACACCACTGCTGTCCGTGTACCCCTGGAACCAATTTAAAATTGCCTACAGCCATGTGTTATTATTTTAGGCCTTCGATGCCTGTCTGCGGTCCATTCTTTCAACTACTACTACACTGACCAGGGCACTGCTGGCCGTGTACCCCTGGAACCAACATCAGAAAATATAAAAATAAGTATTTTGCTTATAAAAAAGAAAATACTGGTGAGATATCAAATGCAGACATTTTAACATTAAAAACAAACACACAACTCTAATCTGGTACAGTACTAAAAATGGCCACCAGCTACAATTACTTTCTCCTGCAAGTAGTTAACTGAAAGTTTTTTTAAATTGAAAACACACATATGGCATCCACCGAGTGTTGTCCTGTCGCGTCTTCTTTATATTATTGCCGAGAAGATGCAAAATAATGAAAATAATAAAATCATTAATTACCAAAATAATAGAGAAAGTCAACACCACATTGCAAATAAACATTCATTCCAAATAAAGAAGCAGGGCGCGTCCGAGGGTGAGTATATACCTAATAAGAATATAATCACCCTCGGACGCGCAATGCTTATTTCCAACAGCCTTCCTTCCTAAGAATCAGCCCTTCCGTCGTGTAGAGAGACGTTGTGTTACACTCCAAGGTGTTCCCCAGGTTGCCTTTCCTGAGCTTCGATCTTCCGGCTCTCGTTTAGTAGTTCTTGGAAACTACTCTGCATTAGGCCTTCAAATTGGGTATGGGGTGTAGAGAGATGGTGTGTTCCACTCCAAGGTGTTCCCCAGGTTGCCTTTCCTGAGCTTCGATCTTCCGGCTCTCGTTTAGTAGTTGTTGGAAACTACGCTGCATTAGGCCTTCAAATTGGGTATGGGGTGTAGCGAGAGGGTGTGTTACACTCCAAGGTGTTCCCCAGGTTGCCTTTCCTGAGCTTCGATCTTCCGGCTCTCGTTTAGTAGTTCTTGGAAACTACACTGCATTAGGCCTTCAAATTGGGTATGGGGTGTAGAGAGAGGGTGTGTTACACTCTAAGGTGTTCCCCAGGTTTCCTTGCCATTGCTTCGGTCTTCCGACTCTCGTTTAGTAGTTGTAGAAAAGTACACTGCATTAGGCCATACAAAATGGGTATGGGGTGGAGAGAGATGGTGTGTTACACTCCAAGGTGTTCCCCAGGTTGCCTTTCCTGAGCTTCTATCTTCAGGCTCTCATTAAATTGTGGTTAAATGGAACAACTGCATTTGGCGTACTAGTTGGTTTGGGGCCTACTATCGGTGTCTGCCACTCCTTGCTGTTCTCCTCCACTGAACAAAGCTGTGCCGCCTGTTTACTACGGTTGCCAATTTTGAACTGCATTTCGACTACTTACTGATTTGGCCCTACTCTCTGTGTCAGCCTCTCATTCCAGTTGTCCTCCACTGCAATGCCCCCTGGTTATTCCTGTGTTACCAATTTTGAACTGCATTTAGCCCACTTTCTTCTTTGGGCCTATATCTGTGTTTCCACTTCATCGTGCCCATTGCCCAGCCAGTGATAGATGAGTCTGCTGGTACATTGACCCATAACGCAACATTCCCCGTGCACGCTACACAACAACATTGTGACCCTGCTGAAAGTCAGGTTGCTCTTCCCGCATACCATACCACCTTACACGGGGACAAAGAGGAAGGTGCAGATGAAAGTGCAGGTTCCTTCATCAGGTGGGGGGAGGAATACTAGTTGGCGACGTCACTGGCACAGGGCCTCTCATAGTACGCAAAAGTGTTGCTGCCGGTGGGAGGCGCCCCCGCCGTGCAAACACACCGCTGTACTTTGAGGGGCCCTGTGCCAGTGCCAATGCCAACGAGTGGGCCCCCCCTGCTTGCTCAGGTTCACAGCACTTGCAAAGTTGAAATACTTACCTCTCCCTGCTCCACTGCCGTGACGTGGTCCAGATTTCCTGGGCCCACTAATTACTTGAACCAGCCCTACCCCCCACAACTTTAGCCAAATGACCCCCAATTTCAAATGCCTTCCAATTATTATAAGGTAAATTACGCTTGACAAGCTTCATTAAGAAGAATGGATGGTTTTGACATTAAAATGGCCACTCTAGGTGTTTTCCTGGCCCCCACTCACTGCCGACTATGCTGCCCCATTGACTTGCATTGGGTTTCGTGTTTCGGTCGATCCCGACTTTACGTCATAATCGGCCGATTTCACTCGACCCGACTTTGGACATAGTCGGGTTTCGCAAAACCCGGCTCGACTCTAAAAAGGTCAAGGTCGCTCAACTCTAGTAGTAGAGGGGTTACAAGGACACTAAACTTCAGGAGGGCAAATTTCCAACGGATGAGATAGGATCTTGGTGCAATTAACTGGGACGATATCCTGAGACACAAAAATACACAAAGAAAATGGGAGACATTTATTAGCATCCTGGATAGGACCTGTGCACAGTATATACTGTATGGGAATAAACATACTAGAAATAGGAGGAAACCAATATGGCTAAATAGAGCTGTAAGGGGCGCAATAAGTGACAAAAAGAAAGCATTTAGAGAATTAAAGGAAGTAGGTAGTGAGGAGGCATTAAATAAATACAAAAAATTAAATAAATTCTGTAAAAAGCAAATCAAGGCAGCAAAGATTGAGACAGAGAGACTCATTGCCAGAGAGAGTAAAAATAATCCTAAAATATTCTTTAACTACATAAATAGTAAGAAACTAAAAAATGATAGTGTTGGCCCCCTTAAAAATAGTCTGGGTGAAATGGTGGATGAGGATGAGGAAAAAGCCAATATGCTAAATGACTTTTTTTCATCAGTATTTACACAAGAAAATCCCATGGCAGACAAAATGACTAGTGATAAAAATTCCCAATTAAATGTCACCTGCTTAACCCAGCAGGAAGTGCGGCGGCGTCTAAAAATTACTAAAATTGACAAATCTCCGGGCCCGGATGGGATACACCCTCGAGTACTGCAGGAATTAAGTACAGTCATTGATAGACCATTATTTTTAATCTTTAAAGACTCCATAATAACAGGGTCTGTACCACAGGACTGGCGTATAGCAAATGTGGTGCCAATATTCAAAAAGGGGACAAAAACTGAACTCGGAAATTATAGGCCATTAAGCTTAACCTCTACTGTGGGTAAAATCCTGGAGGGCATTCTAAGGGAAGCTATACTGGAGTATCTGAAGAGGAATACCCTCATTACCCAGTATCAGCACGGGTTTACTAGGGACCATTCATGTCAGACTAATTTGATCAGTTTCTATGAAGAGGTAAGTTCCGGATTGGACCAAGGGAACCCAGTGGATGTAGTGTATATGGACTTTTCAAAAGCTTTTGATACGGTGCCACACAAAAGGTTGATACATAAAATGAGAATAATGGGGACAGGGGAAAATATGTGCAAGTGGGTTGAGAGCTGGCTCAGGGATAGGAAACAAAGGGTGGTTATTAATGGAGCACACTCTGACTGGGTAGCGGTTAGCAGTGGGGTACCACAGGGGTCAGTATTGGGCCCTCTTCTTTTTAACATATTTATTAATGACCTTGCAGGGGGCATTCAGAGTAGAATTTCAATATTTGCAGATGACACTAAACTCTGCAGGGTAATCAATACAGAGGAGGACAATTTTATATTACAGGATGATTTATGTAAACTAGAAGCTTGGGCTGATAAATGGCAAATGAGCTTTAATGGGGATAAATGTAAGGTCATGCACTTGGGTAGAAGTAGGGTTGAGCGAAACGGGTCGTTCATTTTCAAAAGTCTCCGACTTTTGGCAAAGTCGGGTTTCATGAAACCCGATCCGACCCCTGTGCGGGGTCGGCCATGCGGTACGCGACTTTCGCGCCAAAGTCGCGTTTCAATGACGTGAAAAGCGCCATTTCTCAGCCAATGAAGGTAAACGCAGAGTGTGGGCAGCGTGATGACATAGGTCCTGGTCCCCACCATCTTAGAGAAGGGCATTGCAGTGATTGGCTTGCTGTCTGCGGCGTCACAGGGGCTATAAAGGGGCGTTCCCGCCGACCGCCATGTTACTGCTGCTGATCTGAGCTTAGGGAGAGGTTGCTGCCGCTTCGTCAGAAGCAGGGATAGCGTTAGGCAGGGTCCATTAACCACCAAACCGCTTGTGCTGTAGCGATTTCCACTGCCCAACACCACCTTCGGTGTGCAGGGACAGTGGAAGCTACATTTTTTTTTTTTTTCCCTCAGCGCTGTAGCTCATTGGGCTGCCCTAGAAGGCTCCCTGATAGCTGCATTGCTGTGTGTACGCCGCTGTGCAAACCAACTGCTTTTTTCAAAGCACAAATCCTCTTGTTCCTTCCTTTCTGCACAGCTATCTTTTTGGTTTGTACACACTTTTTATTTAATTTGTGCATCAGTTCACTCCTTATTGCTGCCTGCCATACCTGGCTGAGATTACTGCAGGGAGATAGTAATTGAAGGACACTCCCTGTTTTTTTTTTTTTTTTGTGGGAGATTAAGATTGACATTTCTGCTAGAGTGCCATCCCTGTCTGTGTCATCTCTCACTCAGTGGGCCATAGAAAGCCTATTTATTTTTTTGCTTGATTTGGGTTATAAAATCTACCTGAAAAAATCACTACATCAATCAGTGGGAGAAAAATATTGGCTTCAGGGCTTGTGTGCCACTCTTGACTCCTGTGTGCATCATCACTCACTCAGTGGGCCATAGAAAGCCTATTTATTTTTTTGCTTGATTTTGGTTCTAAAATCTACCTGAAAAAATCACTACATCAATCAGTGGGAGAAACATATTGGCCTCAGGGCTTGTGTGCCACTCCTGACTCCTGTGTGCATCATCACTCACTCAGTGGGCCATAGAAAGCCCATTTTTTTTTTTTTTTTGCTTTATTTGGGTTCTAAATTCTACCTGAAAAAATCAATAAATCAATCAGTGGGAGATTAATATTGGCCTTTGGGCTTGTGTGCCAGTCCTAAGCGTGCCATCTCTCTCTCTCAGATAGTGGGCCATAGAAAGCCTATTTATTTATTTTTTTTTTAAATGGGTTTATAAATTTTCCCTGGAAAAAAAAAAAAAAGTGGGAGATTAATATTGGCCTCTGGGCTTGTGTGCCAGTCCTGAGCGTGCCATCTCTCTCACAAATAGTGGGCCATAGAAAGCCTATTTATTTATTTTTTTTTGGTTTTATAAATTCTCACTTAAAAAAAAAGGGAGATTAATATTGGCCTTTGGGCTTGTGTGCCAGTCCTAAGCGTGCCATCTCTCTCTGTCTCTCAGATAGTGGGCCATAGAAAGCCTATTTATTATTTTTTTTATTGGGTTTATAAATTTTCCCTGGAACAAAAAAAAAAAAGTGGGAGATAAATATTGGCCTCTGGGCTTGTGTGCCACTCCTGACTCCTGTGTGCGCCATCTCTCACTCAGTGGGCCATAGAAAGCCTTTTTTTGTTTTATTTGTTTTCTAAATTCTCCCTGAAAAAATCATTTTATTTTATTTGGTTTCTAAATTCTTCCTGAAAAAATCATTTTATTCTATTATTTTTTTTCCTAAAGTCTCCCTTAAAAAAAAAAAAAAATCAAATCAGTGGGAGATTAATATTTACATTTGTGCTTCAGTGACAGTCCTGCGTGTGTGGCATCTCTCTCATTTGTTGCCACCAACAACAGAGTGTGTAACATTGTGCCTGATTTTCGTTGTGGTCTCACTCACCTATAAAGGGGTAGCTAAATCATACTGAAGTTATAGCTCACCGTGTAATTTGTGTGACAGCAACAAATACCGTTAGTTTGTTTACGTTTTTAAAACAATGAGGAAGTATGGTGGAAGAGGTCGTGGCCGGGGGCTTTCATTGTCAGCTGGTAATGAGGGTAGTGGTAGTGGTGGAGCATCAGCTGGTCGTGGGAAAAAAAATATTGCACCTAAGTCTGGAGCTGTGGAGCCAGGTTCGTCGTCTGGCTACACAAGGCCTCGAACGCTCCCTTTTCTGGGAGTAGGAAAACCGCTTTTAAAGCCGGAGCAGCAAGAGCAAGTTTTGGCTTATCTTGCTGACTCAGCCTCTAGCTCTTTTGCCTCCTCTCATGAAACTGGTAAATGTCAAAGCAGCGCATCGTTAGTGGATGTTCACGGTCAGGGACAAGTCGCTTCCTTGTCCTCTTCAGCAAAAACAACAACAGAGAAGAATGCAGCAGGCGACACAACGGGTTACTCCATGGAGCTCTTTACACATACCGTCCCTGGCTTAGAAAGTGAAGCAGTTAACAGTCCATGCCCATTACAAGTTGAATCTGACATGGAGTGCACTGATGCACAGCCACAGCCAGACTACTATGCTGGTCCTTTGACTCAGACCACAACATTGCCCTCGCAGGGTGCTGATCAAGAATCAGACCCTGATGAGACTATGTTGCCCCATCACGAACGCTATACCACCGACCGACACGGTGACACAGACGAAGTTGCACACGAGCTACAAGAAGAGGTAATAGATGACCCAGTTCTTGACCCCGATTGGCAGCCATTGGGGGAACAGGGTGCAGGCGGCAGCAGTTCTGAAGCGGAGGAGGAGGGGCCGCAGCAGGCATCAACATCGCAACAGGTTCCATCTGCCGGGCCCGTACCTTGCCCAAAATGCGTGGCAAAGCCAAAACCTGTTGGAGGACAGCGTGGCCATCCGGTTAAAGCTCAGTCTGCAATGCCTGAAAAGGGATCCGATGCTAGAAAGAGTGCAGTCTGGCATTTTTTTAAACAACATCCAATTGATCAGCGCAAAGTCATCTGTCAAAAATGTTCAACTACCTTAAGCAGAGGACAGAATCTGAAAAGTCTCAATACAAGTTGCATGCATAGACATTTAACCACCATGCATTTGCAAGCCTGGACTAACTACCAAACGTAAGCTTTCAAAGCCCTGATGGACTACGCTGTACCACGCTACGGGCTACCCAGTCGACACTTTTTTTCCAGAAAAGCCATCCCAGCCCTCCACCAGCATGTTAAAGAGCGCATCGTCCATGCACTCAGGCAATCTGTGAGCACAAAGGTGCACCTGACAACAGATGCATGGACCAGTAGGCATGGCCAGGGACGTTACGTGTCCATCACGGCACACTGGGTAAATGTGGTGGATGCAGGGTCCACAGGGGACAGCAAGTTTGGGACAGTTCTGCCTAGCCCACGGTCTAGGAAACAATTGGCTGTAGCCGTTCGCACCCCCTCCTCCTCCTCTTCGTCCTCCTGCAGAAGCGAGAGCTCGTCCACAGACCGCAGTCGCACAACCACTCCATCCGCAGCTGCCACTGTTGCACACCAGGTCTCCCATTATGGGGCAGCTACTGGCAAACGTCAGCAGGCTGTATTGGCTATGAAGTGTTTGGGCGACAACAGACACACCGCGGAAGTGCTGTCCGAGTTCTTGCAGAAAGAAACGCAGTCGTGGCTGGGCACTGTAGATCTTGAGGCAGGCAAGGTAGTGAGTGATAACGGAAGGAATTTCATGGCTGCCATCTCCCTTTCCCAACTGAAACACATTCCTTGCCTGGCTCACACCTTAAACCTGGTGGTGCAGTGCTTCCTGAAAAGTTATCCGGGGTTATCCGACCTGCTCCTCAAAGTGCGTGGACTTTGCTCACATATCCGCCGTTCGCCCGTACACTCCAGCCGTATGCAGACCTATCAGCGTTCTTTGAACCTTCCCCAGCATCGCCTAATCATAGACGTTGCAACAAGGTGGAACTCAACACTGCACATGCTTCAGAGACTGTGTGAACAGAGGCGGGCTGTTATGTTTTTGTGGGAGGATACACATACACGGGCAGGCAGTAGGATGGCAGACATGGAGTTGTCAGGTGTGCAGTGGTCGAAGATTCAAGACATGTGCCAAGTCCTTCAGTGTTTTGAGGAATGCACACGGCTGGTTAGTGCAGACAACGCCATAATAAGCATGAGCATCCCCCTAATGCGTCTGCTGATGCAAAGTTTGACACACATAAAGGATCAGGCGTCTGCAGCTGAGGAGGAGGAAAGCCTTGATGACAGTCAGCCATTGTCTGGCCAGGGCAGTGTACAGGACGAGGTAGCGGGCGAAGAGGAGGAGGAGGACGAGGAGGATGATGGGGATGATTATATTTTTAATGAGGAAGCTTTTCCGGGGCCACTGGAAATTGGTGGCGCGGCAAGGCCGGGTTCTGGTTTTTTGAGGGACACAAGTGACGTGGATTTGCCTGAAACTGCCCCTCAACCAAGCACAACCGCAGATTTGAGAACTGGAACTTTGGCCCACATGGCGGATAATGCCTTACGTATCCTCAAAAGGGACACACGCATAACTAAAATGATGAATGATGACGATTACTGGTTGGCCTGCCTCCTTGATCCTCGCTATAAAGGCAAATTGCAAAATATAATGCCACATGAGAATTTGGAACTAATATTAGCAACCAAACAATCAACTCTTGTTGACCGTTTGCTTCTGGCATTCCCTGCACACAGCGCCCGTGATCGTTCTCACACGAGCTGCAGGGGCCAGCAGACCAGAGGAGTTAGAGGGGCAGAAATCAGAAGTGGCGTTGGCCAGAGGGGTTTTCTGACCAGGTTGTGGAGTGATTTTGCTATGACCGCAGACAGGACAGGTACTGCAGCATCAATTCAAAGTGACAGGAGACAACATTTGTCCAGTATGGTTACAAACTATTTTTCATCCCTTATCGATGTTCTCCCTCAACCGTCATTCCCATTTGATTACTGGGCATCAAAATTAGACACCTGGCCAGAATTGGCAGAATATGCATTGCAGGAGCTTGCTTGCCCGGCAGCTAGTGTCCTATCAGAAAGAGTATTCAGTGCTGCAGGTTCAATACTAACAGAAAAAAGGACTCGTCTGGCTACCCAAAATGTAGATGATCTAACCTTCATTAAAATGAACCACAACTGTTCAACAACAACAACAATCGGAACGTGTCTTTAGTGCCGCAGGTGGTGTACTAACAGACCGTCGCATGCGACTATCCTCCGATAACGTTGACCGGCTTACTTTCCTGAAAATGAACCAGGCCTGGATCTGGCAGGAATTTGCCACTCCTCTGCCTGATTAAGTAATTGGGTGTCATCCAGGTCTCCTGCTGTGTTCATCTTTCTACCACCTGAACTGCTATTCCTGGGCTCCAACACCGCCAGTTGCGGCTCAGAAGTGCAGGCTGCACAGTAAAAACGTACGACCCAGTGTTATTGGGTTTCAGTAACGTCAGCTGATCCCTAGCTGTGTAGCCGGCAATGTGTCCTGCGACCGCCACGCTGGCACAACAACCTAAATGTAAGGGAACCTGTGTCCCCCCCCCGTCGTTTGTTACTGAAAGAGCCATCTTGTGCAGCAGTAATGCTGCACAAGGAAAAGGTAGCTCTTTTTTTTTAGCTCCTTGCACACGCAGAACTTAACACTTATAAAATGTGTTCACTGATACCGTTATACTGTCCCGGGGCTGGGACTTTCCTTCGTAATGTGACTCAGCACAGCCGTCATTCCTACCCCCTTGGTGCCATGCGCTGCCTCCTCAGCGTTGTTTTAAGCTGTCACGGAGCCTGCGCTGTTCTGTTATCCCTTGGGCATGCCCTATTTGCGCTGCCTGTCTTCTGACATAATTTGGTGTCAGGCTGGCTGCGCCTGTGCGGCCGCGCTGCCCGAGATCCCGCCTCGCAGTGTCTTCTGATTGAGTCACACTGCGGGCCTGGGATCCATGGGCATGCGCAGTGCATATCTTCCCCTCGGGCTCTCGCTCATTTCCCTCCGCCTTCTTTAGACTGTGCGCCGTCAGCTGATCCCTAATAGCATGCCACGGCCGTGACACCGCACAGTCTGAAGAAGAGGGAAGGAGGGGAGTGAGAGTCGAGGATATGCACTGTGCATGCCCATGGTTCCAAGGCCCGCAGTGGGATTACGTTAGACGAGACTGCGAGGTGGGATCTGTAGCAGCGTGGACGCACAGGCACTGACAGCCTGACACCAAATTATGTCAGAAGACAGGCAGCGCTAATTGGGCATGGCCAAGGGCTAACAGAACAGCGCAGGCTCCGTGACAGCTTAAAACAACGCTGAGGAGGCAGCGCACGGCACCAAGGGGATAGGAATGACAGCTGTGCTGTGTCCCATTACGAAGGAAATTCGCACCTCCGGGACGGTTTAACGGTATAAGGGGACACATTTTTAGTTTTTACTTCGGTGTTTGCAAGGAGCATAATTAAAAGAGCAACCTTTTCCTTTTGCATCCTTAGAGCTGCACAAGATGGCTCTTTCAGCTACAAACGTCTTGGGGGGGGGGGTTAAAGGTTCCCTTTCAACTTGCTCCAATCAGGCTTCGGCCTACACTCTGTTCCTCTGCTCCTCCTGCTGTCCCTGGGCTCTAACACCGCCAGTTGGTGCCTGGAAGTGCTGTGTGCACAGTCAACAGTCGCTCCTCTGTTATTGGGGTTCAGTAACGTCAGCTGATCCCCAGCTGTGTGTGCGGCAATACCTCCAATCTGCTCCTCCTGCTGTCCCTGGGCTCTAACACCGCCAGTTGGTGCCTGGAAGTGCTGTGTGCACAGTCAACAGTCGCTCCTCTGTTATTGGGGTTCAGTAACGTCAGCTGATCCCCAGCTGTGTGTGCGGCAATACCTCCAATCTGCTCCTCCTGCTGTCCCTGGGCTCTAACACCGCCAGTTGGTGCCTGGAAGTGCTGTGTGCACAGTCAACAGTCGCTCCTCTGTTATTGGGGTTCAGTAACGTCAGCTGATCCCCAGCTGTGTATCCGTCAACGTGTCATGCGACCGCCACGCTGGCACAACTAAAATGTAAGGGGACCTGTCCCCCCCCCCCCCTAGGCGTTTGTTACTGAAAGAGCCACCATGTGCAGCACTAATACTGCACAAGAGAAAGGTCGCTCTTGAAATTATGCTCCTTGCAAACGCTGAACTACACACTCATGTAATGTGTCCCCTCACACCGTCCAACCGTCCCGGAGGTGGGACTTTCCTTTGTAATGTGACGCAGCACAGCCGTCATTGCTAACCCCTTGGCACCGTGCGCTGCCTCCTTAGCGTTGTTTGATTCCGTCATGGACCCTGCGCTGTTATGTTATCCCTTGGCCATGCACAGTTTGCGCTGCCCGTCCTCTGACATCATTTGTTGTCGTCCTGGCTGCGCCTGTGCGTCCACGCTGCCCAAAATCACATCTCGCAGTGTCGTCTAATGTGATCCCACAGTGGGCCTGGCATCCATGGCCATGCGCAGTGCATATACTAGCCTCTCGCTCCCCTTCTTCACGCTTCTTCAGACTAGGCGGCGTCAGCTGATCCCTAATAGCATGCCACGGCCGTGACGCCGCACAGTCTGAAGAAGCAGGAAGGAGGTGAGTGAGAGGCGATGATATGCACTGCGCATGCCCATGGATCCCTGGCCCGCAGTGGGACTACATTAGATTACACTGCAAGGTTGGATCTCGGGCAGCTTGGACGCACAGGCACTGCCAGCCTGACACCTACGTGATGTCAGAAGACGGGCACCACTAACTGTGCATGGCCAAGGGATAACATTACAGCGCGGACTCCGTGACAGAACCAAACAACGTTGGGGAGGTGGCGCCCGGCACCAAGGGGGTTGGAATGACGGCTGTGCTGTGTCACATTACAAAGGAAAGTCCCACTTCCGGGATGGTTTGACGGTGTGAGGGGACACATTATATGAGTGTGTACTTCAGCGTTTGCAAGGAGCATAATTTTCGGAGCCACCATTTTCCATGTGCAGTATTACTGCTGTACAAGATGGCTCTTTCAGCAACAAATGCCTGGGGGGGGGGGTTAAAGGTTCCCTTTCAACTTGCTCCACTGCAGGCTTCAGCCTACACTCTGCTCCTCTTTGATT
This sequence comes from Ranitomeya imitator, assembly GCF_032444005.1. NCBI lineage: Eukaryota > Metazoa > Chordata > Amphibia > Anura > Dendrobatidae > Ranitomeya > Ranitomeya imitator. The sequence goes on along the minus strand of NC_091287.1, from coordinate 204,952,788 downwards.
CCCTGGGTTTCAACACTGTCAGTTGCCAACTGGAAGTGTTGTCTACACAGAAAAAACACTAGGTGATGTGTCAGTGGGGTTCAGCACCGCCAGCTGTTCCCCTGCTGTGTAGTCGGCAACGTGTCCAGCACAAGCCACGCTGGCACAACAGAACAAGAGCTGCCACCAGTGCAGGCTTCGGCCTACACTCTGCTCCTCTCCTCCTCCTGCTGACCCTGGGCTCAAACACCGCTAGTTTTTGCCCGGAAGTGCTAGCTGCACAGAGAAAAACACCAGCCAATGTGTTAGTGGGGTTCAGCAACGCCAGCTGTTCCCCTGCTGTGTAGCCGGCAACGTGACCTGCAAACGCCACGCAGGCACATGAACTGAAATTAAAGGGAACCTGGCCCCACCCCCCCAGGTGTTTCTATGTATAACAGCCACCTAGTACAGCAGTAATGCTGCATTTGTACAAGGTGGCTGACTTTTTATCCTTGCCCACGTGGAACTCAACACGTACAAAATGTGTCTCATTGAGACCATTCCACTGTCCCTGAGGTGTGACTTTCCTTTCTAATGATACGCAGCATCCTCCTTGGTAGCGTTTCCCGTCTTTTGACATCATGGTTAGCTGGCTGCGCCTGTTCATCCGCCCTGCTAGAAACAACGCCCCTCGTTGTCATATTTATTTTGTCAGCGAGGGTGTGATTTATGGGCACGAGCAGTGCATATGTTCGCCTGTCTTAACTCATCTCCTTCCGCCTTCTTCAGACTGTGTGGCCTCCTGGCCGTGGTAGGCGATAAGGGATCAGCTGAGGCCGCCCAGTCTGAAGCAGGTGTAAGGACATGTGTGAGCGGCAAACCTATTTACTGCAAAAGGCCACGAATCCCAGCCATGCAGTGTGTTTTTTGGAAAACACACTGCGGGCCTGGGATTCATATTCATTGCTAACCGCAACGGCCAACATAAAATGAGGTGAGAAGACAGGCAGCGCTCACAGCGCATGGCCAAGGGATCACAATAGCGCAGACTCCTGTACAGCTAATAACAACGCTCATGAATCTGCGCCCAGTACCTAGGTGCAAATTTTGACACCTGTACTGCGTCTCCTTAAAAAGACAAGTCACGCCTCCACAACTGTTTGACAGTATAATGGGCTAAATAGTGTACGTGTTTTATTCAGCGTGTGCAAGGAGCAAACTAAATAGAGCAACCTTTTACTTGTGCAGCATTAATGCTGCACAAGGTGTGGCTCTTGTACCTTGCAACACCTGAGAGGGGGTTAAAGGTAACCTTTGAAATTGGTTCAACTAGGCTTCGGCCTACACTCTGCTCCTCTCCTCCTCCTGCTGACCCTGGGTTCTAACACTGCCAGTTTTTGCCCGGACATGCGATCTGCACAGAGAAAAACACCAGTCAATGTGTCAGTGGGGTTCAGCAACGCCAGCTGTTCCCCTGCTGTGTAGCTTGCATCGTGTCCAGCACAAGCCACGCTGGCACAACCGACCAAAAGCTGCCACCAGTGCAGGCTTCGGCCTACACTTTGCTCCTCTCCTCCTCCTGCTGACCCTGGGCTCTAACACCGCCAGTTTTTGCCCGGACATGCGAGCTGCACAGAGAAAAACACCAGTCAATGTGTCAGTGGGGTTGAGCAACGCCAGCTGTTCCCCTGCTGTGTAGCTTGCATCGTGTCCAGCACAAGCCACGCTGGCACCACCGACCAAAAGCTGCCACCAGTGCAGGCTTCGGCCTACACTTTGCTCCTCTCCTCCTCCTGCTGACCCTGGGCTCTAACACCGCCAGTTTTTGCCCGGACATGCGAGCTGCACAGAGAAAAACACCAGTCAATGTGTCAGTGGGGTTCAGCAACGCCAGCTGTTCCCCTGCTGTGTAGCTTGCAACGTGACCTGCAAACGCCACGCAGGCACATGAACTGAAATTGAAGGGAGCCTGCCCCCCACCCCCAGGTGTTTCTATGTATAATAGCCACCTTGTACAGCAGTACTGCTGCATTTGTACAAGGTGGCTGACTTTTTCTCCTTGCCCACGTGGAACTCAACACGTAAAAAATGTGTCTCATTAGAGACCATTACAATGTCCCGGAGGTGTGACTTTCCTTTTTAATGACACGCAGCACCCCCATTGTTAGCGCTGCCCGTCTTCTGACATCATTGGTTGCCTGCCTGTGCCTGTGCGTCCGCCCTGCCCGACACAACGCCCCTCGTTGTCTCATATATTTTGGCTGCGAGGGTGTGATTGATGGGCATGTGCAGTGCATATGTTTGCCTGTGTTCACTCATCTCCTTCCGCCTTCTTCAGACTGGGTGTCCTCATGGCCGCGGCATGCGATAAGGGATCAGATGAGGCCGCCCAGTCTGAAGCAGGTGTAAGGACATGTGTGAGCGGCAAACATATTAACTGCACAAGGGCACGAATCCCAGCACCGCAGTGTGATTTTTTGAAAACACACTGTGGGTCTGGGATTCATGTCCACCGCTAACCGCAACGGCCAACATGAAAGGAGGTCAGAAGACAGGAAGCGCTCACAGCGCATGGCCAAGGGATAACAAGAGCGCAGACTCCTGTACAGCAAATAACAATGCTCAGGAAGCTGCACCCAGCACCTAGGTGTAAATTTTGACACTTGTGCTGCATCTCCTTAAAAAGACAAGTCATCACGCCTCCACTACTGTTTGACAGTATAATGGGCTAAATAGTGTACGTGTTTTATTCAGTGTGTGCAAGGAGCAAATTAAATAGAGCAACCTTTTACTTGTGCAGCATTAATGCTGCACAAGGTGTGGCTCTTGTACCTTGCAACACCTGAGGGGGGGTTAAAGGTAACCTTTGAAATTGGTTCAACTAGGCTTCGGCCTACACTTTGCTCCTCTCCTCCTCCTGCTGACCCTGGGCTCTAACACCGCCAGTTTTTGCCCGGACATGCGAGCTGCACAGAGAAAAACACCAGTCAACGTGTCAGTGGGGTTCAGCACCGCCAGTTGTTCCCCTGCTGTGTAGCCACCATCGTGTCCAGCACAAGCCACGCTGGCACAAATGACCAAAAGCTGCCACCAGTGCAGGCCTCGGACTACACTCTGCTCATCTCCTCCTCCTGCTGACCCTGGGCTCTAACACCGCCAGTTTTTGCCCGGACATGCGATCTGCACAGAGAAAAACACCAGTCAATGTGTCAGTGGGGTTCAGCAACGCCAGCTGTTCCCCTGCTGTGTAGCTTGCATCGTGTCCAGCACAAGCCACGCTGGCACAACCGACCAAAAGCTGCCACCAGTGCAGGCTTCGGCCTACACTTTGCTCCTCTCCTCCTCCTGCTGACCCTGGGCTCTAACACCGCCAGTTTTTGCCCGGACATGCGAGCTGCACAGAGAAAAACACCAGTCAATGTGTCAGTGGGGTTCAGCAACGCCAGCTGTTCCCCTGCTGTGTAGCTTGCAACGTGACCTGCAAACGCCACGCAGGCACATGAACTGAAATTGAAGGGAGCCTGCCCCCAACCCCCAGGTGTTTCTATGTATAATAGCCACCTTGTACAGCAGTACTGCTGCATTTGTACAAGGTGGCTGACTTTTTCTACTTGCCCACGTGGAACTCAACACGTACAAAATGTGTCTCATTGAGACCATTCCACTGTCCCTGAGGTGTGACTTTCCTTTCTAATGATACGCAGCACCCCCCTTGGTAGCGTTTCCTGTCATTTGACATCATGGTTAGCTGGCTGCGCCTGTGCATCCGCCCTGCTAGAAACAACGCCCCTCGTTGTCATATTTATTTTGTCAGCGAGGGTGTGGTTTATGGGCACTAGCAGTGCATATGTTCGCCTGTCGTCACTCATCTCCTTCCGCCTTCTTCAGACTGTGTGGCCTCATGGCTGCGGCATGCGAAAAGGGATCAGATGAGGCCGCCCAGTCTGAAGCAGGTGTAAGGACGTGTGTGAGCGGCAAAAATATTTACTGCTCAAGGCCACGAATCCCAGCACCGCAGTGTGACTTTATGAAAAGGCACTGTGGGTCTGGGATTTATGGCCATCGTTAACCGCAACGGCCAACATAAAATGAGGTCATAAGACGGGCAGCGCTAACAGGGCATTGCCAAGGGATAACACAAGAGCGCAGACTCCTGTACAGCAAAAAACAACGCTCAGGAAGCTGCGCCAAGCACCAAGGCGTTATTTGGGACACCTGTGCTGCGTCTCCTTAAAAATACAAGTCACGCCTCAACTACAGTTTGAGTGTAGAGTGGGCTAAATTGTGTACGTGTTGCATTCAGCGTGTGCAAGTAGACAAATTAATAGAGCAACCTTTTACTTGTGCAGCATTAATGCTGCACGAGGTGTGGCTCTTGTACCTTGCAACACCTGAGGGGGGTTAAAGGTTACCTTTGAAATTGGTTCAACTAGGCTTCGGCCTACACTCTGCTCCTCTCCTCCTCCTGCTGACCCTGGGCTCTAACAACGCTAGTTTTTGCCCGGAAGTGCTAGCTGCACAGAGAAAAACACCAGCCAATGTGTTAGTGGGGTTCAGCACCGCCTGCTGTTCCCCCACTGTGTAGCCGGCAAAGTGTCCTGCAAACGCAATGCAGACACAAAGCTGAGTCCAGTGCAGGCTTCGGCCTACACTCTGCTCCCCCTGCTTACCCTTTGCTCCAACATCGCTAGTTGGGGCTGTAGGAAGCCAATCTTTGATAGGCAACGCATCTGGGTTCCAGCTCCGCCAGCTGGTTCTCGGCAGTGTTTTTGTCACGGGTACTCCCTCGTGCCAAGCCTGGTTTCAGCACCGTCAGCTGTTTCCTGGTTGTGTCAAGCTCACTGAGACGCCTATGCTTGCCCCGTCATGGTGCGGTCGGGTTAGCCAACTCCAGGGTGCCTCCAGTTTAGGAGCTTCCTATGTGGGCTGCGTGAACTGGTAGTCAAGGCTGGTTCTGTAGTGCCAGTAGGCCCAGCTCCCCCTGTAGGACTGTTGGGGTTCGGTAACTGCGGCTGCCTCGCGGCCTAGCTGTTCTCTCCTCTCCTGTGGGCCTTCGGGTCCACCTCCTGGTTCCAGCACTGTCAGCTGGTTCCAGGCCGAGCCTTTGGCTTAGGTGCCTCCTCCTGGGTATCCGAGTTCCGCCAACGTCAGGCGGTCCTTGGTAGTGCTTTTAAGCGCGGGCACCTACAGCTTAGTAACCGGGTTCCAGCACCGTCAGCTGATCCTCGGTCGTCCCATTGGCTCTTGCACACTGGGGCAACGCATCCGGGTTCCAGCACCGCCAGCTGGTTCTCGGCAGTGTTCTTGTCACAGGTACTCCCTCGTGCCAAGCCTGGTTTCAGCACCGTCAGCTGTTTCCGGGTTGTGTCAAGTTCACTGAGACGCCTATGCTTGCCCCGTCGTGGTGCGGTCGGGTTAGCCAACTCCAGGGTGCCTCCAGTTTAGGAGCTTCCTATGTGGGCTGCGTGAACTGGTAGTCAAGGCTGGTTCTGTAGTGCCAGTAGGCCCAGCTCCCCCTGTAGGACTGTTGGGGTTCGGTAACTGCGGCTGCCTCGCGGCCTAGCTGTTCTCTCCTCTCCTGTGGGCCTTCGGGTCCACCTCCTGGTTCCAGCACCGTCAGCTGGTTCCAGGCCGAGCCTTTGGCTTAGGTGCCTCCTCCTGGGTATCCGAGTTCCGCCAACGTCAGGCGGCCCTTGGTAGTGCTTTTAAGCGCGGGCACCTACAGCTTAGTAACCGGGTTCCAGCACCGTCAGCTGGTCCTCGGTCGTGCCATTGGCTCTTGCACACTGGGGCAACGCATCTGGGTTCCAGCAACGCCAGCTGGTTCTCGGCAGGGTTTTTGACACAGGTACTCCCTCGTGCCAAGCCTGGTTTCAGCACCGTCAGCTGTTTCCGGGTTGTGTCAAGCTCACTGAGATGCCTATGCTTGCCCCGTCGTGGTGCGGTCGGGTTAGCCAACTCCAGGGTGCCTCCAGTTTAGGAGCTTCCTATGTGGGCTGCGTGAACTGGTAGTCAAGGCTGGTTCTGTAGTGCCAGTAGGCCCAGCTCCCCCTGTAGGACTGTTGGGGTTCGGTAACTGCGGCTGCCTCGCGGCCTAGCTGTTCTCTCCTCTCCTGTGGGCCTTCAGGTTCACCACCTGGTTCCAGCACCGTCAGCTGGTTCTCGGCAGTGTCTTTTGCTCTTGTACCTTCTGCTCCCCATCCTGGTTCCAGTACCGTCAGCTGGTTCCGGGCAGAGCCTTTGGCTTAGGTGCCTCCTTCTGGGTATCCAAGTTCCACCAACGTCAGGTGGTCCTTGGTAGTGCTTTCAGGCACGGGTACCTCCTGCTTAGTAACCGGGTTCCAGTAACGTCAGCTGGTCCTCGGTAGTTCCATTGGCTCTTGGACCTTCGGCTACCCATCCGGGTTCCAGTACCGTCAGCTGGTTCTCGGCAGTGTCTTTTGCTCTTGTACCTTCTGCTCCCTATCCTGGTTCCAGTACCGTCAGCTGGTTCCGGGCAGAGCCTTTGGCTTAGGTGCCTCCTTCTGGGTATCCGAGTTCCGCCAACGTCAGGCGGTCCTTGGTAGTGCTTTTTAGCACGGGTACCTCCTGCTTAGTAACCGGGTTCCAGTAACGTCAGCTGGTCCTCGGTAGTTCCATAGGCTCTTGAACCTTCGGGTAGCCATCCGAGTTCCAGTTCCATCAGCTGGTTCTTGGCATTTTCTCAGCCTTCTTGTACCTTCTGCTACATTTCCAAGTTGAAGACCCTAAAGTCGACGACCCGGAAGACCACCCCGATGACGACGACGACGACCCGGAGACCACCCCGATGACGGCGGAGACGACGACGGCGGAGACGACGACGGCGGAGACGACGACGGCTGAGACGACGACGGCGGAGATGACGACACTGGAGACGACGACCCTGGAGACGACGACATGGAAGACCGAGAAGCAGAAGAACAAGAGGCTGCAGAACAAAGAGCAGAAGAACATTAAGCATAAGACTTAATATCAGAGCAAAAGATATTATCTAAATTATATGCAGAAGAAGACTAAGCAGTCTATGGGGGTGAGTCCGTTCCTCCTCGTGGTGCCCCTGGATAAAGCCTGATGCTGCAGGCCAAACTGAACGCGGACAAATGTAACTTTTGTGACTGGCAGAACGGAAGGTGTAATCTTCAAACTTTTATAGATAACAACTACGGGAATGCCTGTCACAAATGAGAATATGATGAAGAAGTAGAATAGGAAGAATAATAACAGTGGAATAAAAAGAATATGTAGAATAGGAATACTAATAATAGTTGAATAAAATGAATATGAAGAATGTAATCAAAAAAAAAAAAAGGTAAAGGATGAAGAAGAAGATGAATAAGGTGAAGAAGAAGTTGATGTCAAAGATGCTGATGATGATGAAGATGAAAGTGTGGGAAAAGAAAAAAAAAAAAGAAAAAAAAGAAGGGGAAGGGCGTGGAATAGTGAAACATCAATATCTGACAAAAAAATTACATAGTCAATATCTTTGTCACTCCGAACGTCTTAAAAAAAAAAACAAAAAACATGCTATTCTATTTGATTGGGATAAACCTCTATGACTTTAATGTCTCCGCCACCTCCCCAAATACATCCGACATTATTCTTAGTTGTTTTCCTTCATGTAGAATGAACCTACAAGGCAAGAAAGGGTTTATTTTAATTCCGATATTTTGGTCCCATTGACTTGCATTGGGATCGGGTATCGGTATCGGCGATATCCGATATTTTTTGAATATCGGCCGATCCTATCCGATACCGATACTTTCCGATATCGGAAGGTATCGCTCAACACTAGTAGTAGGCCTAACATAACAAAATTAGGCTGTAGGCACTTTAAAATTGGTTCCAGGGGTACACGGGCAGCAGTGGTCTGGTCAGTGGAGGACTAGTGGAAGGAGGGACCGCAGACAGGCGTAGTAGGCCTAACATAACAAAATTAGCCTGTAGGCACTTTAAAATTGGTTCCAGGGGTAAACAGGCAGCAGTGGTCTGGTCAGTGGAGGACTAGTGGAAGGAGGGACCGCAGACAGGCTTAGTAGGCCTAACATAACAAAAGTTGGCTGTAGGCACTTTAAAATAGCTTCCAGGGGTACACGGGCAGCAGTGGTGTGGTCAGTGGAGGACTATTGGAAGGAGTGACCACAGACAGGCTTAGTAGGCCTAACATAACAAAAGTTGGCTGTAGGCACTTTAAAATATCTTCCAGGGGTACAGGGGCAGCAGTGGTGTGGTCAGTGGAGGACTAGTGGAAGGAGTGACCGCAGACAGGCTTAGTAGGCCTAACATAACAAAAGTAGGCTGTAGGCACTTTAAAATAGCTTCCAGGGGTACACGGGCAGCAGTGGTGTGGTCAGTGGAGGACTATTGGAAGGAGTGACCACAGACAGGCTTAGTAGGCCTAACATAACAAAAGTTGGCTGTAGGCACTTTAAAATATCTTCCAGGGGTACAGGGGCAGCAGTGGTGTGGTCAGTGGAGGACTAGTGGAAGGAGGGACCGCAGACAGGCGTAGTAGGCCTAACATAACAAAAGTGGGCTGGAGACACTTGGAATTCTCTTGCAGGGGTACACAGGCAGCATTGGTGTTGTCAGCGGAGGCCGATTTTAATGAGTGTCTCCCAGTTAGTACTCCCAAAAAATAAATAGATGTTAATGTCTCGCATTACACCAAAACCAAAGCACAAAAGGGTGTAATACTTAGGTACAGGGGTGGGCTCCTCTGCTGAGTTTCAGACCTAAAGAAAGAAAAAAAAAAAATAAAAACACAAGGCGCCCCCAATGTGTCTCACTTTATTTGAAAGAATACAATCCTTTGCGGGAAATGTGCTCACCTATTTCAGTTGTGAACCAAAGGTCACAACTCCCATGAAGGCATAACCGTAGCAGCAGGTCTCCACAAAAATCCAAAAGGATATTGAGGGTAGTAGTCTTGGGCGAACTGAAGACCGCGCTCACGAGGTAGATTTTAGGTTTTTTATTGAAGCCTACGCGTTTCAAGAGCTTTCTTACTCTCTTCTTCAGGGCCCTGAAGAAGAGAGTAAGAAAGCTCTTGAAACGCGTAGGCTTCAATAAAAAACCTAAAATCTACCTCGTGAGCGCGGTCTTCAGTTCGCCCAAGACGAGTTTCAGACCTAGTAATTTGGCGCAAAGTATGTACTGGTGTTAATATAGGACACTGCCCCTGACTATGTTAAGTACCATCATACATGTCAACACAATGGTATTGTCAGTGCCAGGCATTGAAGGATGTCAGCGCATAGACTAAACATTGGTGGAACTGTGAGAGATAATTTTGCAAGTGGTAGAGCAATGTTTGAGCTGGGGGGGAACTCTCTTGTGGCCGGTGGTACAGGCCCAGGGCCCCTCATGTTACAACGGTTTGTCTGACGTTGGGTGCGCACCACCACCGCCAGAGACACTTTATTGTACTATGAGGGACCCAGTGGCAGTGCCGTCGACCAAAAGCGGGCACACCCACCTCTTCAGACAAACGGCACTCTCACGGGTGCTTGCGCCAAGTGGCGAGACCATGGCCCCGTGGGGGGAGTTTGGCCATTTAGGGTGGTGCAAACATGTCGTATGCTGGACAAACAGCTGCTGCAAATTACGAGATTGGAAAAGTCAGTCAGAGTAGTCCACAAGCATGACCTTTTCATAGGAAAGCTAGGTGTCAGCTGGGCAAGGTGGGGCAAAAGAATTCGAAATCCAGTTGTGGTTCATTTTAATGAAGGTTAGATCATCAACATTTTGGGTAGCCAGACGAGTCCTTTTTTTCGGTTGATATTGAACCTGCAGCACTGAATACTCTTTCTGATAGGACACTAGCTGCCGGGCAAGCAAGCTCCTGCAATGCATATTCTGCCAATTCTGGCCAGGTGTCTAATTTGGATGCCCAGTAATCAAATGGGAATGGCGGTTGAGGGAGAACATCGATAAGGGATGAAAAATAGTTTGTAACCATACTGGACAAATGTTGTCTCCTGTCACTTTGAATTGATGCTGCAGTACCTGTCCTGTCTGCGGTCATAGCAAAATCACTCCACAACCTGGTCAGAAAACCCCTCTGTCCAACGCCACTTCTGATTTGTGCACCTCTAACACCTCTGGCCTGCTGACCCCTGCAGCACGTGTGATAACGATCACCGGTGCTGTGTGCTGGGAATGCCTGAATCAAACGGTCAACAAGAGTTGATTGTTTGGTTGCCAATATTTGTTCCAGGTTCTCATGTGGCATAATATTTTGCAATTTGCCTTTATAACGAGGATCAAGGAGGCAAGCCAACCAATAATCGTCATCGGCCATCGTTTTACAAATGCGTGTGTCCCTTTTGAGGATACGTAAGGCATAATCCGCCATGTGGGCCAAAGTTCCAGTTGTCAAATCTGCGGTTGTGCTGGGTTAAGGTGCAATTTCAGGGATTTCTTAGTCACTTGTCTCCCTAAAAAAACCTGACCCCGGCCTTGCAACGCCACCAGTTGCTATTGGCCCCGTAGAAGCTTCCTCATTAGAAAAATAATCATCCCCACCATCCTCCTCGTCCTCCTCCTCCTCCTGTTCGCCCGCTACCTCGTCCTGTACACTGCCCTGACCAGACTATGGCTGACTGTCATCAAGGCTTTCCTCTTCCTCTGCTGCAGACGCCTGCTCATATATGTGCGTCAAACTTTGCATCAGCAGACGCATTAGGGGAATGCTCATGCTTATTATGGCATTGTCTGCACTAACCAGCCGTGTGCATTCCTCAAAACACTGAAAGACTTGACACATGTCTTGTATCTTCGACCACTGCACACCTGACAACTCCATGTCTGCCATCCTACTGCCTGCCCGTGTATGTGTATCCTCCCACAAATACATAACAGCACGCCTCTGTTCGCACAGTCTCTGTAGCATGTGCAGTGTTGAGTTCAACCTTGTTGCAACGTCGATGATTAGGCGATGATGGGGAAGGTTCAAAACCGCTGATAGGTCTGCATACGGCTGGAGTGTACGGGCGAACGGCGGATATGCGAGCAAAGTCCGCGCACTTTGAGGAGCAGGTCGGATAACCCCGGATAACTTTTCAGGAAGCACTGCACCACCAGGTTTAAGGTGTGAGCCAGGCAAGGAATGTGTTTCAGTTGGGAAAGGGAGATGGCAGCCATGAAATTCCTTCTGTTATCACTCACTACCTTGCGTGCCTCAAGATCTACAGTGCCCAGCCACGACTGCGTTTCTTTCTGCAAGAACTCGGACAGAACTTCCGCGGTGTGTCTGTTGTCCCCCAAACACTTCATAGCCAATACAGCCTGCTGACGCTTGCCAGTAGCTGCCCCATAATGGGACACCTGGTGTGCAACAGTGGCAGCTGCGGATGGAGTGGTTGTGCGACTGCGGTCTGTGGACGAGCTCTCGCTTCTGCAGGAGGACGAGGAGGAGGAGGAGGGGGTGCGAACGTCTACAGCCAACTGTTTCCTAGACCGTGGGCTAGGCAGAACTGTCCCAAAATTGCTGTCCCCTGTGGACCCTGCATCCACCACATTCACCCAGTGTACCGTGATGGACACGTAACGTCCCTGGCCATGCCTACTGGTCCATGTATCTGTTGTCAGGTGCACCTTTGTACTCACAGATTGCCTGAGTGCATGGACGATGCGCTCTTTAACATGCTGGTGGAGGGCAGGAATGGCTTTTCTGGAAAAGAAGTGTCGACTGGGTAGCTCATAGCGTGTTACAGCGTAGTCCATCAGGGCTTTGAAAGCTTCGCTTTCAACTAACCGGTAGGGCATCATCTCTAACGAGATTAGTCTAGCTATGTGGGCGTTCAAACCCTGTGTACGCGGATGCGAGGCTAAGTACTTCCTTTTTCTAACGAGAGTCTCATGTAGGGTGAGCTGGACTGGAGAGCTGGAGATCGTGGAACTAGCGGGGGTGCCGGTGGACAGGGCAGACTGAGAGACGGTTGGAGACCGTATTGTTGCCGCCGGTGCCCTAGATGCAGTGTTTCCTACTACGAAACTGGTGATTCCCTGACCCTGAGTGCTTTGGCCTGGCAACGAAACCTGCACAGATACTGCAGGTGGTGCGGAAAATGGTGGCCTTACAGTGACGGAAGGGATGTAGCGTTGCTGACTAGCTTCATTGGCCGAGGGTGCTACAACCTTAAGGGATGTTTGGTAGTTAGTCCAGGCTTGCAAATGTATGGTGGTTAAATGTCTATGCATGCAACTTGTATTTAGACTTTTCAGATTCTGACCTTTGCTTAAGGTAGTTGAACATTTTTGACAGATGACTTTGTGCTGATCAATTGGATGTTGTTTAAAAAAATGCCAGACTGCACTCTTTCTAGCATCGGATCCCTTTTCAGGCATTGCAGACTGAGCTTTAACCGGATGGCCACGCTGTCCTCCAACAGGTTTTGGCTTTGCCACGCGTTTTGGACCAGATAAGGGCCCGGCAGATGGAACCTGTTGCGCTGTTGATGCCTGCTGCGGCCCCTCCTCCTCCGCTTCAGAACTACTGCCGCCTGCACCCTTTCCCCCAATGGCTGAAAATCGGGGTCAACAACTGGGTCATCTATAACCTCCTCTTCTATCTCGTGTGCAACTTCGTCTGTGTCACCGTGTAAGTCTGTGATATAGCGTTCGTGACGGGGCACCATAGTCTCATCAGGGTCTGATTCTGGATCAGTTCCCTGCGAGGGCAATGTTGTGGTCTGAGTCAAAGGAACAGCATAGTAATCTGGCTGTGGCTGTGCATCTGTGCACTCCATGTCCGATTCAACTTGTAATGGGCATCGCCTGTTAACTGTTTCACTTTCTAAGCCAGGGACGGTATGTGTAAAGAGCTCCATGGAGTAACCCGTTGTGTCACCTGCCGCATCCTTCTCTGTTGTTGTTTTTGCTGAAGAGGACAAGGAAGCGACTTGTCCCTGACCGTGAACATCCACTAACGACGCGCTGCTTTTATATTTACCAGTTTCAGAAGAGGAGGCAAAAGAGCTAGAGGCTGAGTCAGCGAGGTAAGCCAAAACTTGCTCTTACTGCTCCGGCTTTAAAAGCGGTTTTCCTACTCCCAGAAAAGGGAGCGTTCGAGGCCTTGTGTAGCCAGACGACGAACCTGGCTCCACAGCTCGAGACTTAGGTGCTATATTGTTTTTCCCACGACCACCTGATGCTCCACCACCACTACCATCATTACCAGCTGGCAATGAAAGCCCACGGCCACAACCTCTTCCACCAGACTTCCTCATTGTTTTAAAAACGTAACCAAAGTAACGGTATTTGTTACTGTAAAAAAATTACAAGGTGAACTCAAACCTCTGTAGGATTTAGATATCCCTTTATAGGTGGGTGAGACTACAAGGAAAATCAGGCACAATGTTGCACACTTGGTTTTCTGTGGCACCAAATGAGAGAGATGCCACACACGCAGGACTGACACTCAAGCACAAATGCCAATATTAATCTCCCACTGTTTATTTTTATTTTTTTTTTCCAGGGAGAATTTAAAAAACAAAACAAAACAAAAAAAACAGACACTAGGCTTTCTGTGGCCCACTATTTGAGAGAGATGGCACACAGGACTGGCACACAAGCACAAAGGCCAATATTAATCTCCCACTGTTTATTTTGTTTTTCAGGGAGAATTTAAAAACCAAAAAAAGACACTAGGCTTTCTGTGGCCCACTATTTGAGAGAGATGGCACACAGGACTGGCACTCTAGCAGAAATGCCAATCTTAATCTCCCACTTCTTTTTTTTTTAGGGAGAATTACAATTACTATCTCCCTGCAGTAATCTCTGCCAGGTATGGCAGGCAGCAATAACAAGGAGTGGACTGCTGCACAAATTAAATCAAAAGTGTGGACAAACAAAAAAGATAGCTGTGCAGAAAGGAAGGAACAACATGATTTGTGCTTTGAAAATAGCAGTTGGTTTGGACAGCGGCGTACACACAGCAATGCAGCTATCAGGGAGCCTTCTAGGGCAGCCCAATGAGCTACAGCGCTGAGAAAAAAAAATGTAGCTTCCACTGTCCCTGCAAACAAAAGGGGGTGTTGGACAGTGGAAATCGCTACAGTACAGGCGGTTTGGGGGTTATTGGACCCTGCCTAACGCTATCCCTGCTTCTGACGAAGCGGCAGCAACCTCTCCCTATGCTCAGATCAGCAGCAGTAAGATGGCGGTCGGCGGGAACGCCTCTTTATAGCCCCTGTGACGCCGCAGACAGCAAGCCAATCACTGCAATGCCCTTCTCTAAGATGGTGGGGACTGAGACCTATGTCATCACGCTGCCCACACTCTGCGTCCACCTTCATTGGCTGAGAAATGGCGCTTTTAGCATCACTGAAACGCGACTTTGGCGCGAAAGTCGCGTACCGCATGGCCGACCCCACACAGGGATCGGGTCGGGTTTCATGAAACCCGACTGTGGCAAAAGTCGGCGACTTTTGAAAATGAACGATCCGTTTCGCTCAACCCTATAGGCATTGTTTGTATTCTTCCCATGTGAGGATCACAATATAGGAACCCTCTTGTTTGGACCCGTCTGGTCTAGTCCTTGGAGTGTCCCATTTGAAGATCACCCCCTCAGGGCTCACGTCCAGCGGTATGCCCATGGATGTTGGTAGCGGGGGCAGCGTCTCGTTGGCCATGTTGGGAGTCGTTAGGACCAGAACGGTGGCTGGGGGTTGGTCACAGTCCAGGCGGGGAGCGGTCGGTGGGGCAGAGGCACTTCCTGTACCTGCGTCTGATGTGGTACCACCGATGACGATCTGCTCCGCTGATGAGGACGCTGGAGTCAGCTGCCACTTGAACTGCAATTCCTCCAGTACGACCCTCCCGCACAGCTCAGACTTCCATTCCTCCACTGCAGTCGGCTCCGCATCTGGGAGTAAATTGCTCGGTTCCTCCAGCAGCGGCAAGTTCGGGTTCACCTCCAGCCGCCCGAGATGACCCTGGGTCACTTTGCCATTGTTCAGGTACCTGCTGGTCGCCATCTCTGCTCCCGGCACTTCGGCAGCATACGCACACTGCTCCTCCATGTACTGGGGTTCGAGCTCCTTGATTTCTGAGCTCACCATCATCCTGCAGCCGTAGTCGGAGGGGGCGGTCGTTACTCTTGGCGCCGCTTTGGTAGTCTCCTCCCATGTTGGCCCGCCCTTCTTCTTTACCTGAGCTCCTCGTGGTCTGACAATGGCGGCGGTTTTGGTGGGAATTTTGGCGGTAAATGGCAATACACAGTCTTTAAGCACAAACAGTTCAAATACGATTCTGGCACAGTTCTTAGGCACACATGACACGATTTTTCAGGCTTAAGTAGATCCTGTTTGTGACGCCAAAGTTGGAGCGCCCCCACTTCCGGGCAATGGGGTACTCGGCACTGAGTCCTTCAGTTATCAGTGGGGATGTCATGGTGGCTGACATGGTCCACGGCCCTAGGGGAACGTCCGTTGATAAATTGGGGGGCAAAGGTCTTTAAAGGGATAATGTTCGTGATGCCACCTGAGGTATTCGGTCAGGATGACCGACGTTGCTTAGGGGCCCACTGGGGTGATGTTATGTCAGCTAGATGGTATATCTTCCCAAAGGTGAAGTATGTCCCCAGGGCTTCCCAGAGTGTAGATGGTGCATGGTGGTTGATGTAAGGCGCAGTGAATAACAAGGACACAAGGTTGCAGTCTCTTTACCTTTACTGAAGGCTTCAGCATCCACAGTCCAGGGTAGGGACCACTGGGTAGGCAGAGTCCGGCTGATCTGAAGGCAAATCCAGAGTCCCCTTACCCAGAAGGAAATCAGTAGCCTTCCTCTAGTACCTGGGCATTGTAGTACCTCCCTGCTGTGCAACTCGGTAAGGTCCTCACAACTATTGTAGATGTTAAGTCTCTTCCTGTCTGTCCCCCTGATGGATATGACAAAACCATATGACTGGTGGCCTGAGGCTTTTTATAGGGACCCTAGAGAAGCCCCGGCCCCCACAAGTTTCCACCCTGCCTCCTGGGTATATGGTCGGGCAGCCAACTTGGAATCAACTGTTCTGCCCGTCTCTGAAGTAACGGCATAAAGATCCTTACTCCCTCGGTGTTCTGGCTACCGGTACTGCGCTTCAGAAGGAGGCAGCCTGCTTCTAGCTGGTCTCCCGCTGATGTTCCTCTACTGTTGCTATGACTTCGTTGCTCACTCACTGCAACACAATTCCTTTCAATTTCTCTTTCGTGGGATGCTGGCGCAGCTCCGTGTACCCTCATCTTCCACAGGCCGCAGTCTGGAGCTGGCTGGAACCTACTCCAACCAGCCTCTGACAAACTCGGTCGGAACTCACTGACTATCTCCTACTCCCTCCAGTCAGCTTCTGTCTAACTCCCCAACCAACCCACCAGTTTTAAGTGTGAGGAGTGCCCAAATAGATAGAAGCATGGCTCCCCCTGGTGGACTGGAGTGTGAAGTGTGTTTTGTGGTTGTGATACCTGGACAGAAGATCTCTTTCATTGCCTTCAGACGTAACATCACTCCCCCCTGGTGGAAGAATAACATTACTGCAACGACCAGGACTCTGGGGCGCTGCACACGACATAAACGATTTACGTGAATAACTTCTGAAATACACAAAGAGTTGATTATTTTTGGGGCAAATATTATTCAGGACTAGAGTTGAGCGACTTTTACTTTTTTAGGATCGAGTCAGGTTTCGCGAAACCCGACTTTGTCAAAAGTTGGGTCGGGTGAAATCGGCCGATTATTGCGAAAAGTCGGGGGCCGACCGAAGCACGAAACCCAATCCAAGTCAATGGGGAATCAAAGTCGGCAGTGAGTGGAGGACAGGAAAACACCTACAATACCCATTTTAATGCCAAAAAACAGCAATTCTTATTTCTTAAGCTTATCAATCTTAATTTACTTTATAATAATAGTTAGGCATTGAAAACAGGGGCTCATTTGGAAAAGTTGTGGGGGGGGGTGAGGCTGGCCCAAGATTTTCGTGGGCCCGGGATACACGTAATACGTCACGGCAGTGGAGCAGGAAGAGGTAAGTATTTCAACTTTGCAAGTGATGCGATCCTGAGCATGCAGGGGGGCCCACTAGTTGGCAGTGGCACAGGGCCCCTCATAGTACGGAGGTGTGCTTGACGGCGGGCAGCGCCTCCCACTGCCAGAGACACTTTTGCGTTCAATGAGGGGCCCTGTGCCAGTGCCAACGAGTATGCCCCCCACCTGATGAAGGAACCTGCACTTTCATCTGCACCTTCCTCTTTGTCCCCGTGTAAGGTGGTATAGTATGCGGGAAGGGTAGCTTGACTTTCAGCAGGGTCAGATTCTGGCTGTGTAGAGTGCAAGGGGAATGTAGTGGTCTGGGTCAATCTACCAGCAGACTCATCTAGCAGTGGCTGGCCAATGGGCAGGATGAGGAGGAAACACAGATATAGGCCCAAATAATAAAGTAGACTAAATACAGTTCAAAAGTGGTAACAGGACTAAACAGGCGGCATTGCATTGTTCAGTGGAGGACAACTGTAATGAGTGGCAGACACAGTGAGTAGGCCCAAGTACTAAAGTGGGTCAAATGCAGTTCAAAATTGGTAACAGGTGTAAACAGGCGTCTCAGCTTTGTTCAGTGGAGGAGAAAAGCAAGGAGCGGCAGACACCATTAGTAGGCCCAACCAAACAAGTAGGCCAAATGCAGTTTAATATCTGAAACAGGGTGAAAATTGAGGCTCAGCTTTGTTCAGTGGAGGAGAAAAGCAAGGAGCGGCACACACTGTTAGAAGGCCCAACCAAACAAGTAGGCCAAATGCAGTTTAATATCTGAAATGGTGAAAATTGAGGCTCAGCTTTGTTCAGTGGAGGAGAAAAGCAAGGAGCGGCAGACACCAATAGAAGGCCCAACCAAACAAGTAGGCCAAATGCAGTTTAATATCTGAAATGTTGAAAATTGAGGCTCAGCTTTGTTCAGTGGAGGAGAAAAGCAAGGAGCGGCAGACACCATTAGAAGACCCAACCAAACAAGTAGGCCAAATGCAGTTTAATAACTGAAACTGTGAAAATTGAGGTTCAGCTTTGTTCAGTGGAAGACGACTGTAATGGAAGGCATTATCACGATGAGGAAGGTGCTTCACTAATAGGAGGTGCTCTGGAGAAGAAACAATTCAATATACAAAAAACTCCGGCACACTAAGAGTCCAAAAAGAATTTAACTAATTCATATATTTTTTATTATTCAAAATGGGATTTCCAAAAGTAAAGAAGATCGTTCTGTACACTTGAATAGGACATATATAATTTTTCAACGTTTCGGCTAACAAGCCTTTCTCAAGAAATGTCCGTTTGCTAGTACGCAGAACTAGGCAGGGAAATCCACTTGTCAGCGTGTCACCAATGAATATCACACCTGATGCAGATGACCGAGGAACCGTGACCGCTATGTGAAAGGCACGAGTGCCTTTCACATAGCGGTCACGGTTCCTCGGTCATCTGCATCAGGTGTGATATTCATTGGTGACACGCTGACAAGTGGCACGAGTGCCTTTCACATAGCGGTCACGGTTCCTCGGTCATCTGCATCAGGTGTGATATTCATTGGTGACACGCTGACAAGTGGATTTCCCTGCCTAGTTCTGCGTACTAGCAAACGGACATTTCTTGAGAAAGGCTTGTTAGCCGAAACGTTGAAAAATTATATATGTCCTATTCAAGTGTACAGAACGATCTTCTTTACTTTTGGAAATCCCATTTTGAATAATAAAAAATATATGAATTAGTTAAATTCTTTTTGGACTCTTAGTGTGCCGGAGTTTTTTGTATATTGTAATGGAAGGCAGACACAGTTAGTAGGCCTAAATAAGTAAGTAGGCTAAATGCAGTTCAAAATTGGTAACTGGAGTACACAGGCGGCATAGCTTTGTTCAATGGAGGACAGCTGTAATGAGTGGCGCAGACAGACTTAGTAGGCCTAAAATAAAAATGTTGGCTGAAAGCAGGTCAAAATTGGTAACAGGTGAAAACAGGCGGCTTAGCTTTGTTCAAAGAAGGACAGCTGTAATGAGTGGCGCAGACAGACTTAGTAGGCCTAAAATAAAAAAATTGGCTCAAAGCAGTTCAAAATTGGTAACAGGAGAAATTAGGCGGCTTAGCTTTGTTCAATGGAGGACAGCTATAATGAGTGGCGCAGACAGACTTAGTAGGCCTAAAATAAAAAAGTTGGCTCAAAGCAGTTCAAAATTGGTAACAGGTGAAAACAGGCGGCTTAGCTTTGTTCAATGAAGGACAGCTGTAATGAGTGGCGCAGACAGACTTAGTAGGCCTAAAATAAAAAATTTGGCTCAAAGCAGTTCAAAATTGGTAACAGGAGTAACAGGAGTAAACAGGCGGCTTAGCTTTGTTCAGTGGAGGAGGACAACTGTTATGAGAGGCTCACACAGACTTAGTAGGCCTAAAATAAAAAAGTAGGCTAAATGCAGTTCAAAATTGGTAAGAGGAGTACACAGGCGGCATAGCTTTTTTCAACGGAGCAGGACAACTATTATGAGAGGCTCACACAGTTACTAAGCCCAAGTAACGAAGTAGGCTAAATGCAGTTCAAAATTGGTAACAGGACTACACAGGCGGCATTGCTTTGTTCAGCGGAGGAGAACAACTGTTATGAGAGGCTCACACAGATATGTAGGCCTCCCACTCAGGCAGGAACAATAATTATCAACGCCGCGGTCGCTACAACATAACCCAAAAGTCTGCACACGGTATCACTGCCACCAGCTTCGATTAAACGGGTCCGAAGCTAACCCAACACAACAGTAGCGTATTTCCCTTCAGAAGACTTAGGGTACGTTTAGAGCATGGAGAATGAACTAATATTAAATATTATATCCCATAAAAATTAGGCAGTGCTTTATCAAAAATATTTCATAAAGATGTTACAAATGAGACAATTGCAAATATGTACAAGGTAATTATAAAATAAACAGGGATTAAATGAGAAAAGGTAACACTCACATGTTCTCAGTTCATTGCATGGCAGGCAACCATACGTCCCAGCTCATTGGACGTCCTCAGGGCTTCAGGAGAAGACAAGAAGTCAAGAAGAAGACTGAGCTGGGGATCGTGGCAGACAGTTATAGCTTCAGCCTGTGACATCCCAGAAAGGGGTTGGATCACCTCGTCCCTCCTACCTCTTCAGTCTAACTAAACTTTAAACTATTTTCTCTAATTTCTATAACTTCTCTACAAAACATGTCATAGTCATAACAAACCCAGCATTCATCTCGGATTAACGTGGGCATTCTAATGAGATCAAATATGTCCTGTCTGTGATACATATTTACCGAGAAATCCCTACTTCTTTACCAGATGGAGTTAGAAGCCCGTGCTTCGAGGGATGGGTAGGTCCACCAAGGGAGATTAAGATTATATATTTTCGTGTTCGTAACGTAAACGGTTTGCATAATATCTTACAAACACAAAACAAAGGACTTCCATGAATTTTGGAGCCATTTTTCCAGTTCCAGCTAGTGCAGGTGGGAGGGGCGAGTGACTTTCATCGAGCCTGGAATTTATGACCCCAGGGCAATAAAACCCCCTTCTAGCATACAGTCCATAGCCCAGAGAGAAACAAGGAGAGTCAGCTAGAGAAGGGGGGGTTTAGCCCACCTCATGAGCTGAAGAGCAACTAAACTTATATGATATTTCATACCATATCGTGACACCTCCCCTTTTGGTGTGTGCTAGGGAGGCAGAACCCCACGGTATGCCTCCATGGGCACCTCAGTAGGTTCACCCTGGCAGGACAGTCCATCTGCATTCCCATGCTCTTTGCCCGTTTTGTGTTCTATGGTGAAGTCAAACTGCTGAAGGGCAAGGCTCCAGCGTAGCAACCTGCCGTTGGTTCCACACATGGCATTTAGCCAGCACAGAGGGTTGTGGTCAGTCACCACAGTGAAGGGGCGACCGTACAAGTAGGGCTGCAAGCGCTGCAGGGCCCAGACTATGGCCAGGCACTCCTTCTCGATGGTGGAGTATGCCACTTCCCTCGGCAAAAGTTTCCGGCTCAGGTATAACACGGGGTGCTCTTGGTCCTCCGAGTCAACCTGGCTGAGTACAGCACCAAGGCCAAACTCGCTGGCGTCGGTCTGCACCAAGAAGGGTCGACTACTGTCGACCGCTTTCAACACAGGGGCGTTGCACAGTGCAGTTTTCAATGCCTGGAAGGCCCCCTGACAGCCATCTGTCCAGTTGACAATGTGGGGTAGCTTCTTCCTGGTGAGGTCCGTCAAAGGTTTTGCCAGGCTACTATAGTGCTGTACGAAGCGCCTATAGTACCCGGCAGTGCCCAAGAAGGACATCACCTGTTTCTTGGTCACGGGAGTGGGCCAGTTCACGATCGTGCCCACTTTCTCCGGCTCTGGCTTCAGGGTGTTCCCGCCTACCCGGTGCCCCAGGTAGTGAACCTCCCTCATGCCCATCTGGCACTTTCCCGGATTGATAGTCAGTCCTGCTTGGTGAATTCGCCTGAGCACCTCCTCGAGATGCTGCAGGTGTTCCTTCCAGGAGGAACTGAAGATGGCAATGTCATCCAAGTACGCCACGGCATACTTCTCCAGTCCCTGAAGCAGGAGGTTGACCATCCGCTGGAAAGTGGCAGGGGCATTTTTCATGCCGAAGGGCATGACCGTGGACTCATACAGTCCAAAGGGTGTGATAAAGGCGGACTTCTCCTGCGCCTCGGGGCTCAGGGGAATCTGCCAGTATCCTCGACTCAGATCCATTATTGTTAGGTAATCTGTGCCAGCTAACTTATCCAGCAGCTCCCCGATGCGCGGCATTGGGTGCACGTCAGAGGCTGTGATGGCGTTGAGCCCCCTGTAGTCCATGCAGAACCAGGTGGTCCGGTACTTCTTTGGTATGAGAACTACAGGTGATGCCCACGCGCTCTTTGACCGTCGAATCACCCCCAGCTGTAACATCTCATCGATCTCTTGGCGCATAATCTGCTGCACCTGGTCAGAGATTCGATAGGGTGTTCGCCGTAGTGGGGCGTGATTCCCGGTGTCCACCTCGTGGACTGCTAACTGAGTCCTCCCAGGTCGGTTGGAGAACAAGACCCGGAAGGGTTCCAGTGTGGTTTGCAACTGCAACCGCTGGGGTTCAGTTAACGTGGCGCTTACCTCCACGTCCTCGATGGACCCATTGGTCTTGGCTTGGGCCAGCATGTCCAGGAGGGTGTCTTCCTCCCCGTCTTCGGGCAAGCTGCAGTCCGGTAGGACGAAAGGTTCACGTTCGTGATGAGCCTTCATCATGTTGACATGAAAGGCCTTTCGCCTACCCCGAGCGTGGTCAAGTTTGACCTCGTAAGTGACCGGGTTGAGCTGTTGGTGGACGACGTACGGGCCCTCCCAGGCTGCCTGAAGCTTATCCGTTGTTACGGGGACCAGCACCCACACCTTTTGACCCACATGGTAGGTCCACTCTCGGGCGTTCCGGTCGTACCAGTGCTTGCTTCTGATCAGCCTGAGCCTGCGTCATGTTGTCATGCACCAACTGCGTCAAGGTCTGCATCTTGTCACGGAAGCGCATGACATTCTCCACTATGGACACTTCAGAAGGGTTCGGCTCCTCTTCCCAGGATTCTCTTACCAACCCAAGGGGTCCTCGAACTCGCCTGCCGTACAGGAGCTCGAAGGGGGAGAACCCCGTTGAGGCCTGCGGAACCTCTCGGTAAGCAAACAGCAGGTGTGGGAGGTACCGCTCCCAGTCGCGCCCTTGAGTCTCAACCAGCATGCGTAGCATCTGTTTGAGGGTACCATTGAAGCATTCACACAAGCCATTGGTCTGTGGGTGATACGCACTCGATACCAGGTGCTTCACCTGCATTCTCTTACAGGGAGCCTCCATTAGGCGAGACATAAATTGGGTCCCTTGATCAGTAAGCATTTCCCTGGGAAATCCTACACGTGAAAAGATAGCTACCAGGGCATCCGCCACCTTATCTGCCCTAGTTGACGACAGAGCTACTGCCTCTGGGTACCAGGTAGCATAGTCTACCACAGTAAGGATGTATTGCTTTCCAGAGCTGCTGGGGACGGCCAGCAGGCCCACAATGTCCACCGCGATCCTCTGGAAAGGCTCCTCTATCACTGGCAAAGGGATCAGGGGAGCCTTAATAGCAGGCCCCGCCTTCCCCACTCTTTAACAGGTGACACAGGAGCGGCAGTAGTTTGACACATCTGTCCCCATCTTAGGCCAATAGAAGTGTTGAGACAGCCGGGCCTTAGTTTTGCTGATCCCCAAGTGTCCAGCTAGCGGGATCTCATGGGCAATCCGCAACAACTCACCCCGGAATTGCTGAGGGACGACCAGCTGTCTTTCCCTCAACCACTCCTTTTGTGATTCTCCGGGTACTGTCTCCCGGTACAACCTTCCTCGTTCCCAGAACACCTTCTCCTTATCAGTCTCGGAGAAGAGCGTCCCGGCAAGTTGTCTCAAACTCTCTATGCTCGCATCTGCGTGCAGAGCGGCCTGAGACTCCTGGCTAGGGGAAGCCAGAAGCGATGTCAGGGTCCCTTCCCCACGGGAACCCTCTTGGACCTGCTCTGGGTCCACCTCTGGTTCAGTCACAGTGATGACTGAGGAGGGTCTGGAAGGCAGACAGTTATCTGCGTTCCGGGCACTCTGACTGCGGGTGACAGCAGCTACGTAGGCTGTCTCCCCGGGGGTTTCTACAGACCCATCAGCCGGCGTTGCTATGGGCTCTACCTCCCCATCCATCCCCAACACTCCAGGGGCAGTGCTACTTATGGGCCAGTTACCTTCCTCGGTGGCACTGGTCACTTTCATGGCATCATCTTCCCCACGGCTCCCATGCATCTCCCCATTTCCTGTAGCACCGACACTTGCCCCTGCTAGGGGTTCCTCAGCCGTCTCACTCCACAGAGTGCCGTGGCTGGGCACGCCTGTACCTATGGACACATTAACCTTCACAGAAAAATCATTATCAGGTTCAGCTGGCACAGGTACAACATTTTCACCATCAATCCTAGGAAAAAAATGGTTATTAGATGCATCATTACAAGATAAAACATGGTCAGGTAACACATGCGATTTCCCATCATCATCATCATCATCAGGGTTAACATTACCCTTATTAGTAGATTGGGGAGGGGTGTCAGGAACGTAGTATGCAACCAACCTCCCCAAATCAGTCCCCAACAAAACATCAGTGGGCAAATTATCAGACAGCCCCACTTCCTTCACCCCGCTCCCGGCACCCCAATCAATAAAAACCCGGGCCATCGGTAAGGGACAGCTGATGCCCCCAATCCCAGTGACAGTTAGGGTTTTCCCTGGAATGATTTCTTCAGGGGCCGCCAGTTCGGGTCGGATGAGGGTTCGTTCAGCCCCGGTGTCCTTGAGGCCTGTAGCAACATGGCCTCCCACCATGACGTGATGTACGTTGTCACACACCCTCCCAACCACACCACCCACCAAAAGAACTGCTGCATTAGGCCTTGGGGCCTTGGCTGGGGTGTTCTTCTGCTTGGTTGGGCAGGAGGGACTGAGATGACCAGTCTGATTGCAGGAGTAACACTTGCGAGGTTCGGTGGTAGGTCTGGTGCTGTTGGCCACGGGGCCAGGACCTCTGGTGTGTTGGCTGGCAGGGGTACTGGCGTTGGTTAGAGGCTTACCCCCTCTCCAGCTGGTGGTGACTGGCTTCCGCACTTCCGATCTACAGTTGGCCTCATAGGCATCAGCAATCTGTGCTGCTTTCGTCACGTCTTTGGGTTCTCTGTCCATCACGAACTGTCGCACCTCAGCTGGGCAAAGATGAAAGAACTGGTCTTTGATCATCAGGTCTCGCAGCTGTGCAAAGGTGGTCACTGACAGTCCATGGGTCCACTGGTCAATGTGGGTCCCCAGTCCATGCACCACATCACTAAAACTGTCGTGTGGGCCACGTTGGAGGGTCCGGAACTTTCTACGGTACACCTCGGGTGTAAGCTGGTACTTTGCTATCAGGACCTGCTTGATGGCCTCATAGTCACCATCTTGTTCTTGAGGGACGGCAACAAACGCCTCCAGAGCTTTGCCTCTCAGCCTGGGTGTCAGGTATCGTGCCCATTCATCTGTAGGCAACCGGTACTGTCTGCAGGCTTTCTCAAAGGCCCACAGAAAAGTGTCCAAGTCTCCGTCCTTCTCCATAACAGGAAAGTGATCGGGCCGGGGCTTAAGTATCTGAGCGCTGCTGGGCTCACGGCTGGACTAGGACGACCCCTGCATTTGCAGTTGGGCTAACTGCAGTTGGTACTCCCGCTCCGCTTGCCGCTCGGCTCACTGGGCCTGGGTGTTATGAACAAGTAATTCAGAACCACAATGGACATTGAAGTTCAGAGCACACAAAGTGACCTGACAATTACCAAAAAACATAGGACGAGCTCTGAGACGTGTGAACTCTGCTGACCGCAATCCCTAATCCTATCCAACCACACTAGAGGTAGCCGTGGAGCGCTCCTGACCAGTCCTATGCGCCTCGAGCACAGCCTGAGAAACTAGCTAGCCCTGAAGACAGAAAAATAAGCCTACCTTGCCTCAGAGAGATACCCCAAAGGAAAAGGCAGCCCCCCACATATAATGACTGTGAGTTGAGATGAAAATACAAACGCAGAAATGAAATAGATTTAGCAAAGTGAGGCCCGACTAACTGAACAGACCGAGGATAGGAAAGATTGCTTTGCGGTCAACACAAAACCCTACAAACAACCACGCAGAGGGGCAAAAAGACCCTCCGCACCGACTAACGGTACGGAGGTGCTCCCTCTGCGTCCCAGAGCTTCCAGCAAGCAAGAAAAACCAATAAAGCAAGCTGGACAGAAAAAATAGCAAACAAAAATAACACAAGCAAAACTTAGCTTATGCAGAGCAGACAGGCCACAGGAACGATCCAGGAGGAAGCAAGACCAATACTAGAACATTGACTGGAGGCCAGGAGCAAAGCACTAGGTGGAGTTAAATAGAGCAGCACCTAACGACTTCACCACATCACCTGAGGAAGGAAACTCAGAAGCCGCAGTACCACTCACATCCACCAACGGAAGCTCATAGACAGAATCAGCCGAAGTACCACTTGTGACCACAGGAGGGAGCTCTGCCACGGAATTCATAACAGTACCCCCCCCTTGAGGAGGGGTCACCGAACCCTCACCAGAGCCCCCAGGCCGACCAGGATGAGCCATATGAAAGGCACGAACAAGATCGGCAGCATGGACATCAGAGGCAAAGACCCAGGAATTATCTTCCTGACCATAACCCTTCCACTTAACCAGATACTGGAGTTTCCGTCTCGAAACACGAGAATCCAAAATCTTCTCCACAATATACTCCAACTCCCCCTCCACCAAAACCGGGGCAGGAGGATCAACAGATGGAACCATAGGTGCCACGTATCTCCGCAACAATGACCTATGGAATACGTTATGGATGGAAAAAGAATCTGGAAGGGTCAAACGAAAAGACACAGGATTAAGAACCTCAGAAATCCTATACGGACCAATGAAACGAGGCTTAAACTTAGGAGAGGAAACCTTCATAGGAATATGACGAGATGACAACCAAACCAAATCCCCAACACGAAGTCGGGGACCCACACAGCGTCTGCGATTAGCAAGACGTTGAGCCTTCTCCTGGGACAAGGTCAAATTGTCCACTACATGAGTCCAAATCTGCTGTAACCTGTCCACCACAGTATCCACACCAGGACAGTCCGAAGACTCAACCTGCCCTGAAGAGAAACCAGGATGGAACCTAGAATTGCAGAAAGACGGCGAAACCAAGGTAGCCGAGCTGGCCCGATTATTAAGGGCGAACTCAGCCAAAGGCAAGAAGGACACCCAATCATCCTGATCAGCAGAAACAAAGCATCTCAGATATGTTTCCAAGGTCTGATTGGTTCATTCGGTCTGGCCATTTGTCTGAGGATGCAAAGCCGAGGAAAAAGACAAATCAATGCCCATCCTAGCACAAAAGGCTCGCCAAAACCTCGAAACAAACTGGGAACCTCTGTCAGAAACGATGTTCTCTGGAATGCCATGTAAACGAACCACATGCTGGAAGAACAATGGCACCAAATCAGAGGAGGAAGGTAATTTAGACAAGGGTACCAAATGGATCATCTTAGAGAAGCGATCACAAACCAGCCAAATGACCGACATTTTTTGAGAGACGGGGAGATCCGAAATAAAATCCATAGAGATATGTGTCCAAAGCCTTTTCGGGACCGGCAAGGGCAAAAGCAACCCACTGGCACGAGAACAGCAGGGCTTAGCCCGAGCACAAATCCCACAGGACTGCACAAAAGAACGCACATCCCGCGACAGAGACGGCCACCAAAACGATCTAGCCACTAAATCTCTGGTACCAAAGATTCCAGGATGACCAGCCAACACCGAACAATGAACCTCAGAGATAACTTTATTCGTCCACCTATCAGGGACAAACAGTTTCTCCGCTGGGCAATGATCAGGTCTATTAGCCTGAAATTTTTGCAGCACCCGCCGCAAATCAGGGGAGATGGCAGACAAAATTACTCCCTCTTTGAGAATACCCGCTGGCTCAGACAAACCCAGAGAGTCGGGCACAAAACTCCTAGACAGGGCATCCGCCTTCACATTTTTAGAGCCCGGAAGGTACGAAACCACAAAGTCAAAATGGGAGAAAAACAGCGACCAACGAGCCTGTCTAGGATTCAACCGTTTGGCAGACTCGAGATAAGTCAAGTTCTTGTGATCAGTCAAGACCACCACGCGATGCTTAGCTCCTTCAAGCCAATGACGCCACTCCTCAAATGCCCGCTTCATAGCCAGCAACTCTCGATTGCCAACATCATAATTTCGCTCAGCAGGCGAAAACTTCCTGGAAAAGAAGGCGCATGGCTTCATCACCGAGCAATCAGACCCTCTTTGCGACAAAACAGCCCCCGCTCCAATTTCAGAAGCATCAACCTCGACCTGGAACGGAAGCGAAACATCTGGTTGACACAACACAGGGGCAGAAGAAAAACGACGCTTTAACTCTTGAAAAGCTTCCACAGCAGCAGAAGACCAATTGACCACATCAGCACCCTTCTTGGTCAAATCGGTCAATGGTTTAGCAATACTAGAAAAATTACAGATGAAGTGACGATAAAAATTAGCAAAGCCCAGGAACTTTTGCAGACTCTTCAGAGATGTCGGCTGAGTCCAATCATAGATGGCCTGGACCTTAACAGGGTCCATCTCGATAGTAGAAGGGGAAAAAATGAACCCCAAAAATGAAACCTTCTGAACACCAAAGAGACACTTTGATCCCTTCACAAACAAAGTATTAGCACGCAGGACCTGGAACACCATTTTGACCTGCTTCACATGAGACTCCCAATCATCCGAGAAGACCAAAATATCATCCAAGTACACAATCAGGAATTTATCCAGGTACTCTCGGAAGATGTCATGCATAAAGGACTGAAACACGGATGGAGCATTGGCAAGTCCGAATGGCATAACTAGGTACTCAAAATGGCCCTCGGGCGTATTAAATGCAGTTTTCCATTCATCGCCCCGCTTAACCCTCCGTCACATACAATATTCGGACTAACGAGTTCACATACAATGTGCCTGTCAGGCGCCTGCTGGAAAAATACCTATAATATCTAATGTTTGCAATTTCAGTGCTCTAAAAGTGATCAGTGACCTTCATAGGGATGTAATAAAAGAGACTACACATAATCAGTTGCAAAAAAAAAACATTTACTTAACATAAAACTAATAACTATGAAATACAAACTTTTCAAAACTCCCGCCAAATAGTCCCCAGTAGGGTTGAGCGAAACGGGTCGAACATTTTCAAAAGTCGCCGACTTTTGACAAAGTCGGGTTTCATGAAACCCGATCCGATCCTGTGCGGGGTCGGCCATGCGGTACGCGACTTTCGCGCCAAAGTCGCGTTTCAATGACGCGAAAAGCGCCATTTCTCAGCCAATGAAGGTAAACGCAGAGTGTGGGCAGCGTGATGACATAGGTCCTGGTCCCCAACATCTTAGAGAAGGGCATTGCAGTGATTGGCTTGCTGTCCGTGGCGTCACAGGGGCTATAAAGGGGCGTTCCCGCCGACCGCCATGTTACTGCTGCTGATCTGAGCTTAGGGAGAGGTTGCTGCCGCTTCGTCAGAAGCAGGGATAGCGTTAGGCAGAGTCCATTAACCACCAAACCGCTTGTGCTGTAGCGATTTCCACTGCCCAACACCACCTTCGGTGTGCAGGGACAGTGGAAGCTACATTTTTTTTTTTTTCCCCCTCAGCGCTGTAGCTCATTGGGCTGCCCTAGAAGGCTCCCTGATAGCTGCATTGCTGTGTGTACGCCGCTGTGCAAACCAACTGCTTTTTTCAAAGCACAAATCCTCTTGTTCCTTCCTTTCTGCACAGCTATCTTGTTTGTTTGTCCACACTTTTTATTTAATTTGTGCATCAGTCCACTCCTTATTGCTGCCTGCCATACCTGGCTGAGATTACTGCAGGGAGATAGTAATTGAAGGACAGTTCCTTTTTTTTTTTTTTTTTTTGTGGGAGATTAAGATTGGCATTTCTGCTAGAGTGCAATCCCTGTCTGTGTCATCTCTCACTCAGTGGGCCATAGAAAGCCTATTTATTTTTTTGCTTGATTTGGGTTCTAAAATCTACCTGAAAAAATCACTACATCAATCAGTGGGAGAAAAATATTGGCCTCAGGGCTTGTGTGCCACTCCTTACTCCTGTGTGTGCCATCTCTCACTCAGTGGGCCATAGAAAGCCTATTTATGTTTTTGCTTGATTTGGGTTCCAAAATCTACCTGAAAAAATCACAACATCAATCAGTGGGAGAAAAATATTGGCCTCAGGGCTTGTGTGCCACTCCTTACTCCTGTGTGTGCCATCTCTCACTCAGTGGGCCATAGAAAGCCTATTAATTTTTTTGCTTGATTTGGGTTCTAAATTCTACCTGAAAAAATCAATAAATCAATCAGTGGGAGATTAATATTGGCCTTTGGGCTTGTGTGCCAGTCCTAAGCGTGCCATCTCTCTCTCTCTCTCAGATAGTGGGCCATAGAAAGCCTATTTATTATTTTTTTTATTGGGTTTATAAATTTTCCCTGGAAAAAAAAAAAAAAGTGGGAGATTAATATTGGCCTTTGGGCTTGTGTGCCAGTCCTGAGCGTGCCATCTCTCTCACAAATAGTGGGCCATAGAAAGCCTATTTATTTTTTTGGTTGATTTGGGTTCTAAATTCTACCTGAAAAAATCACTAAATCAATCAGTGGGAGATAAATATTGGCCTCTGGGCTTGTGTGCCACTCCTTACTCCTGTGTGTGCCATCTCTCACTCAGTGGGCCATAGAAAGCCTATTTATGTTTTTGCTTGATTTGGGTTCCAAAATCTACCTGAAAAAATCACAACATCAATCAGTGGGAGAAAAATATTGGCCTCAGGGCTTGTGTGCCACTCCTTACTCCTGTGTGTGCCATCTCTCACTCAGTGGGCCATAGAAAGCCTATTAATTTTTTTGCTTGATTTGGGTTCTAAATTCTACCTGAAAAAATCAATAAATCAATCAGTGGGAGATTAATATTGGCCTTTGGGCTTGTGTGCCAGTCCTAAGCGTGCCATCTCTCTCTCTCTCTCAGATAGTGGGCCATAGAAAGCCTATTTATTATTTTTTTTATTGGGTTTATAAATTTTCCCTGGAAAAAAAAAAAAAAGTGGGAGATTAATATTGGCCTTTGGGCTTGTGTGCCAGTCCTGAGCGTGCCATCTCTCTCACAAATAGTGGGCCATAGAAAGCCTATTTATTTTTTTGGTTGATTTGGGTTCTAAATTCTACCTGAAAAAATCACTAAATCAATCAGTGGGAGATAAATATTGGCCTCTGGGCTTGTGTGCCACTCCTGACTCCTGTGTGCGTCCTCTCTCACTCAGTGGGCCCTACAAAGCCTATTTTTTTTTTATTTGTTTTCTAAATTCTCCCTGAAACAATCATTTTATTTTATTTTGTTTCTAAATTCTTCCTGAAAAATTCTTTTTTTTGTATTTTTTTTTACTAAAGTCTCCCTGAAAAAAAAAAAAATCAAATCAGTGGGAGATTAATATTGCCCTTTCTGCTTGTGTGCCAGTCTTGACTCCTGGGTGTGCCATCTCTCTCTCTCTCTCCAATTGTGGGCCATAGAAAGCCTATTTATTTTTTTGCTTGATTTGGGTTCCAAAATCTACCTGAAAAAATCACTAAATCAATCAGTGGGAGATAAATATTGGCCTCTGGGCTTGTGTGCCACTCCTGACTCCTGTGTGCGTCCTCTCTCACTCATTGGGCCCTACAAAGCCTATTTTTTTTTTATTTGTTTTCTAAATTCTCCCTGAAACAATCATTTTATTTTATTTTGTTTCCAAATTCTTCCTGAAAAATTCTTTTTTTTGTATTTTTTTTTCTAAAGTCTCCCTGAAAAAAAAAAAAATCAAACCAGTGGGAGATTGATATTGCCCTTTCTGCTTGTGTGCCAGTCTTGACTCCTGGGTGTGCCATCTCTCTCTCTCCAATTGTGGGCCATAGAAAGCCTATTAATTTTTTTGCTTGATTTGGGTTCCAAAATCTACCTGAAAAAATCACTAAATCAATCAGTGGGAGATAAATATTGGCCTCTGGGCTTGTGTGCCACTCCTGACTCCTGTGTGCGTCCTCTCTCACCCAGTGGGCCCTACAAAGCCTATTTTTTTTTTATTTGTTTTCTAAATTCTCCCTGAAACAATCATTTTATTTTATTTTGTTTCTAAATTCTTCCTGAAAAATTCTTTTTTTTTGTATTTTTTTTTTCTAAAGTCTCCCTGAAAAAAAAAAAAAATCAAATCAGTGGGAGATTAATATTGCCCTTTCTGCTTGTGTGCCAGTCTTGACTCCTGGGTGTGCCATCTCTCTCTCTCTCTCCAATTGTGGGCCATAGAAAGCCTATTTATTTTTTTGCTTGATTTGGGTTCCAAAATCTACCTGAAAAAATCACTAAATCAGTGGGAGATAAATATTGGCCTCTGGGCTTGTGTGCCACTCCTGACTCCTGTGTGCGTCATCTCTCACTCAGTGGGCCCTAGAAAGCCTATTTTTTTATTTATTTGTTTTCTAAATTCTCCCTGAAAAAATCATTTTATTTTATTTGGTTTCTAAATTATTCCTGAAAAAATTATTATTATTTTTTTTTTTTTTCTAAAGTCTCCCTGAAAAAAAAAAAAAAATCATATCGGTGGGAGATTAATATTGCCCTTTCTGCTTGTGTGCCAGTCTTGACTCCTGGGTGTGCCATCTCTCTCTCTCTCCAATTGTGGGCCATAGAAAGCCTATTAATTTTTTTGCTTGATTTGGGTTCCAAAATCTACCTGAAAAAATCACTAAATCAATCAGTGGGAGATAAATATTGGCCTCTGGGCTTGTGTGCCACTCCTGACTCCTGTGTGCGTCTTCTCTCACTCAGTGGGCCCTACAAAGCCTATTTTTTTTTATTTGTTTTCTAAATTCTCCCTGAAACAATCATTTTATTTTATTTTGTTTCTAAATTCTTCCTGAAAAATTCTTTTTTTTGTATTTTTTTTTTCTAAAGTCTCCCTGAAAAAAAAAAAAAAATCAAATCATTGGGAGATTAATATTGCCCTTTCTGCTTGTGTGCCAGTCTTGACTCCTGGGTGTGCCATCTCTCTCTCTCCAATTGTGGGCCATAGAAAGCCTATTAATTTTTTTGCTTGATTTGGGTTCCAAAATCTACCTGAAAAAATCACTAAATCAATCAGTGGGAGATAAATATTGGCCTCTGGGCTTGTGTGCCACTCCTGACTCCTGTGTGCATCTCTCACTCAGTGGGCCATAGAAAGCCTATTTTTTTTTATTTGTTTTCTAAATTCTCCCTGAAACAATCATTTCATTTTATTTGTTTTCTAAATACTTCCTTAAAAAATCATTTTTTTTTATTATTTTTTTTTTCTAAAGTCTCCCTTTTAAAAAAACAAACACAAATCAGTGGGAGATTAATATTTACATTTGCGCTTCAGTGACAGTCCTGCATGTGTGGCATCTCTCTCATTTGTTGCCACCAACAACAGAGTGTGTAACATTGTGCCTGATTTTCGTTGTGGTCTCACCCACCTGTAAAGGGGTAGCTAAATCATACTGAAGTTATAGCTCACCGTGTAAGTTGTGTGACAGCAACAAATACCGTTAGTTTGGTAACGTTTTTAAAACAATGAGGAAGTCTGGTGGAAGAGGTCGTGGCCGGGGGCGTTCATTGTCAGCTGGTAATGAGGGTAGTGGTAGTGGTGGAGCATCAGGTGGTCGTGGGAAAAAAAATATTGCACCTAAGTCTGGAGCTGTGGAGCCAGGTTCGTCGTCTGGCTACACAAGGCCTCGAGCGCTCCCTTTTCTGGGAGTAGGAAAACCGCTTTTAAAGCCGGAGCAGCAAGAGCAAGTTTTGGCTTATCTTGCTGACTCAGCCTCTAGCTCTTTTGCCTCCTTTCGTGAAACTGGTAAAAGTAAAAGCAGCGCGTCGTTAGTGGATGTTCACGGTCAGGGACAAGTCGCTTCCTTGTCCTCTTCAGCAAAAACAACAACAGAGAAGAATGCAGCAGGCGACACAACGGGTTACTCCATGGAGCTCTTTACACATACCGTCCCTGGCTTAGAAAGTGAAGCAGTTAACAGTCCATGCCCATTACAAGTTGAATCTGACATGGAGTGCACTGATACACAGCCACAGCCAGACTACTATGCTGGTCCTTTGACTCAGACCACAACATTGCCCTCGCAGGGTGCTGATCAAGAATCAAACCCTGATGAGACTATGTTGCCCCATCACGAACGCTATACCACCGACCAACACGGTGACACAGATGAAGTTGCACACGAGCTACAAGAAGAGGTAATAGATGACCCAGTTCTTGACCCCGATTGGCAGCCATTGGGGGAACAGGGTGCAGGCGGCAGCAGTTCTGAAGCGGAGGAGGAGGGGCCGCAGCAGGCATCAACATCGCAACAGGTTCCATCTGCCGGGCCCGTATCTTGCCCAAAACGCGTGGCAAAGTCAAAACCTGTTGGAGGACAGCGTGGCCATCCGGTTAAAGCTCAGTCTGCAATGCCTGAAAAGGTATCCGATGCTAGAAAGAGTGCAGTCTGGCATTTTTCTAAACAACATCCAATTGATCAGCGCAAAGTCATCTGTCAAAAATGTTCAACTACCTTAAGCAGAGGGCAGAATCTGAAAAGTCTCAATACAAGTTGCATGCATAGACATTTAACCACCATGCATTTGCAAGCTTGGACTAACTACCAAACGTCCCTTAAGGTTGTAGCACCCTCGGCCAATGAAGCTAGTCATCAACGCAACATCCTTTCCGGCAGTGTAGGGCCACCATTTTCTGCACCACCTGCAGTATCTGTGCAGGTTTCTTTGCCAGGCCAAAGAAGTCAGGGTCAGGGAATCACCAGTTTCGTAGTAGGAAACACTGCATCTAGGGCACTGGCGGCAACAATACCATCTCCCACCGTCTCTCAGTCTGCCATGTCCACCGGCACCCCCGCTAGTTCCACGATCTCCAGCTCTCCAGTCCAGCTCACCCTACATGAGACTATGGTTAGAAAAAGGAAGTACTTAGCCTCGCATCCGCGTACACAGGGTTTGAACGCCCACATAGCTAGACTAATCTCGTTAGGTTTGGAACAGTTCTGCCTAGCCCACGGTCTAGGAAACAGTTGGCTGTAGCCATTCGCACCCCCTCCTCCTCCTCCTCGTCCTCCTGCAGAAGCGAGACCTCGTCCACAGACCGCAGTCGCACAACCACTCCATCCGCAGCTGCCACTGTTGCACACCAGGTCTCCCATTATGGGGCAGCTACTGGCAAACGTCAGCAGGCTGTATTGGCTATGAAGTGTTTGGGCGACAACAGACACACCGCTGAAGTTCTGTCCGAGTTCTTGCAGAAAGAAACGCAGTCGTGGCTGGGCACTGTAGATCTTGCGGCAGGCAAGGTAGTGAGTGATAACGGAAGGAATTTCATGGCTGCCATCTCCCTTTCCCAACTGAAACACATTCCTTGCCTGGCTCACACCTTAAACCTGGTGGTGCAGTGCTTCCTGAAAAGTTATCTGGGGTTACCCGACCTGCTCCTCAAAGTGCGCAGACTTTGCTTGCATATCCGCCGTTCGCCCGTGCACTCCAGCCGTATGCAGAACCATCAGCGGTCTTTGAACCTTCCACAGCATTGCCTAATCATCGACGTTGCAACAAGTTGGAACTCCACACTGCACATGCTTCAGAGACTGTGCGATCATAGGCGTGCTGTTATGTATTTGTGGGAGGATACACGTACATGGGCAGGCAGTTGGATGGCAGACATGGAGTTGTCAGGTGTGCAGTGGTCGAAGGTACAAGACCTGTGTCTAGTCCTTCAGTGTTTTGAGGAATGCACACGGCTGGTTAGTGCAGACAATGCCATAATAAGCATGAGCATCCCCCTAATGCGTCTGCTGATGCAAAGTTTGACGCACATAAAGGATCAGGCGTCTGCAGCTGAGGAAGAGGAAAGCCTTGATGACAGTCAGCCATTGTCTGGCCAGGGCAGTGTACAGGACGAGGTAGCGGGCGAAGAGGAGGAGGAGGACGAGGAGGATGATGGGGATGATTATATTTTTAATGAGGAAGCTTTTCCGGGGCCAGTGGAAATTGTTGGCGCGGCAAGGCCGGGTTCTGGTTTTTGGAGGGACACAAGTGACGTGGATTTGCCTGAAACTGCCCCTCAACCAAGCACAACCACAGATTTGAGAACTGGAACTTTGGCCCACATGGCGGATTATGCCTTACGTATCCTCAAAAGGGACACACGCATAACAAAAATGATGAACGATGACGATTACTGGTTGGCCTGCCTCCTTGATCCTCGCTATAAAGGCAAATTGCAAAATATAATGCCACATGAGAACTTGGAACTAATATTAGCAACCAAACAATCAACTCTTGTTGACCGTTTGCTTCTGGCATTCCCTGCACACAGCGCCCGTGATCGTTCTAACACGAGCTGCAGGGGCCAGAAGACCAGAGGTGTTAGAGGGGCAGAAATCAGAAGTGGCGTTGGCCAGAGGGGTTTTCTGACCAGGTTGTGGAGTGATTTTGCTATGACCGCAGACAGGACAGGTACTGCAGCATCAATTCAAAGTGACAGGAGACAACATTTGTCCAGTATGGTTACTAACTATTTTTCATCCCTTATCGACGTTCTCCCTCAACCGTCATTCCCATTTGATTACTGGGCATCAAAATTAGACACCTGGCCAGAATTGGCAGAATATGCATTGCAGGAGCTTGCTTGCCCGGCAGCTAGTGTCCTATCAGAAAGAGTATTCAGTGCTGCAGGTTCAATACTAACAGAAAAAAGGACTCGTCTGGCTACCCAAAATGTAGATGATCTAACCTTCATTAAAATGAGCCACAACTGGATTTCGAAATCTTTTGCCCCACCTTGCCCGGCTGACACCTTGCTTTCCTATGTAAAGGTCTTGCCTGTGGACTATTCTGAACGACTTTTCCAATCTCGTAATTTGCAGCACCTGATTGTCCAGCATCCGACATGTTAACACCTCCCTAAATGGCCAAAGTCCCCACACGGGGCCGTGGTATCGCCACTTGGCGCCAGCACCCGTGAGAGTACTGTTTGTCTGAAGAGGTGGGTGTGCCCGCTTTTGGTCGACGGCACTGCCACTAGGTCCCTCATAGTACAATAAAGTGTCTGGCGGTGGTGGTGCGCACCCAACGTCAGACACACCGTTGTAATATGAGGGGCCCTGGGCCTGTACCGCCGGCCACAAGACAGTCCCCCCCCCCAGCTCAAACAGTGCTCTACCACTTGCAAAATTTTCTCTCACAGCTCCACCAATGTTTAGTCTATGCGCTGACATCCTTCAATGCCTGGCACTGTCAATACCATTGTATTGACATTTTTCTTATGTTAGGCCTTCGAAGCCTGTCTGCGGCCCGTTCTTTCCACTACTACTACACTGACCAGGCCACTGCTGCCCGTGTTCCCCTGGAACCAATTTTAAATTGCCTACAGCCAGCCCAATTTATTATGTTAGGGCTTCGAAGCCTGTCTGCGGTCCCTCCTTCCACTAGGCCTCCAGTGACCTGTCTACTGCCGCCCGTGTTCCCCTGGAACCAATTTTAGATTGCCTACAGCCAGCCCAATTTATTATGTTAGGGCTTCGAAGCCTGTCTGCGGTCCCTCCTTCCACTAGGCCTCCACTGACCTGTCTACTGCTGCCCGTGTTCCCCTGGAACCAATTTTAAATTGCCTACAGCCCAATTTTTGTTATGTTAGGCCTTCGAAGCCTGTTTGCGGCCCGTTCTTTCCACTACTACTACACTGACCAGGCCACTGCTGCCCGTGTTCCCCTGGAAACAATTTTAAATTGCCTACAGCCAGCCCAATTTATTATGTTAGGGCTTCGAAGCCTGTCTGCGGTCCCTCCTTCCACTAGGCCTCCACTGACCTGTCTACTGCCGCCCGTGTTCCCCTGGAACCAATTTTAGATTGCCTACAGCCAGCCCAATTTATTATGTTAGGGCTTCGAAGCCTGTCTGCGGTCCCTCCTTCCACTAGGCCTCCACTGACCTGTCTACTGCTGCCCGTGTTCCCCTGGAACCATATTTAAATTGCCTACAGCCCAATTTTTGTTATGTTAGGCCTTCGAAGCCTGTCTGCGGCCCGTTCTTTCCACTACTACTACACTGACCAGGCCACTGCTGCCCGTGTTCCCCTGGAAACAATTTTAAATTGCCTACAGCCAGCCCAATTTATTATGTTAGGGCTTCGAAGCCTGTCTGCGGTCCCTCCTTCCACTAGGCCTCCACTGACCTGTCTACTGCTGCCCGTGTTCCCCTGGAACCAATTTTAAATTGCCTACAGCCCAATTTTTGTTATGTTAGGCCTTCGAAGCCTGTCTGCGGCCCGTTCTTTCCACTACTACTACACTGACCAGGCCACTGCTGCCCGTGTTCCCCTGGAACCAATTTTAAATTGCCTACAGCCAGCCCAATTTATTATGTTAGGGCTTCGAAGCCTGTCTGCGGTCCCTCCTTCCACTAGGCCTCCACTGACCTGTCTACTGCTGCCCGTGTTCCCCTGGAACCAATTTTAAATTGCCTACAGCCCAATTTTTGTTATGTTAGGCCTTCGAAGCCTGTCTGCGGCCCGTTCTTTCCACTACTACTACACTGACCAGGCCACTGCTGCCCGTGTTCCCCTGGAACCAATTTTAAATTGCCTACAGCCAGCCCAATTTATTATGTTAGGGCTTCGAAGCCTGTCTGCGGTCCCTCCTTCCACTAGGCCTCCACTGACCTGTCTACTGCTGCCCGTGTTCCCCTGGAACCAATTTTAAATTGCCTACAGCCCAATTTTTTTTATGTTAGGCCTTCGAAGCCTGTCTGCGGCCCGTTCTTTCCACTACTACTACACTGACCAGGCCACTGCTGCCCGTGTTCCCCTGGAACCAATTTTAAATTGCCTACAGCCAGCCCAATTTATTATGTTAGGGCTTCGAAGCCTGTCTGCGGTCCCTCCTTCCACTAGGCCTCCACTGACCTGTCTACTGCTGCCCGTGTACCCCTTGAACCAACATCAGAAAATATAAAAATAAGTATTTTGCTTATAAAAAAGAAAATACTGGAGAGATATCAAATGCAGACATTTTAACATTAAAAACAAACACATACAACAAAAATCTGGTACAGTACTAAAAATGGCCACCAGCTACAATAACTTTCTCCTGCAAGTAGTTAACTGAAAGTTTTTTTCAATTTAAAACACAGATATGGCATCCACCAAGTGTTGTCCTGTCGCGTCTTCTTTATATTATTGCCAAGAAGATGCAAAACAATGAAAATAATAAAATCATTATTTACCAAAAAAATAGAGTAAGTCAAAACCACATTGCAAATAAACATTCATTACAAATAAAGAAGCAGGGCGCGTCCGAGGGTGAGTATATACCTAATAAGAATATAATCACCCTCGGACGCGTCCTGCTACTTTCCGACAGCCTTCCTTCCTAAGAATCAGCCCTTCCGTGGTGTAGAGAGAGGGTGTGTTACACTCCAAGGTGTTCCCCAGGTTGCCTTTCCTGAGCTTCGATCTTCATGCTCTCGTTTAGTAGTTGTCGGAAAGTAGGCTGCATTAGGCCTACAAATTGGGTATGGGGTGGAGAGAGATGGTGTGTTACACTCCAAGGTGTTCCCCAGGTTTCCTTGCCATTGCTTCGGTCTTCAGACTCTCGTTTAGTAGTTGTAGAAAACTACACTGCATTAGGCCTACAAAATGGGTATCGGGTGGAGAGAGATGGTGTGTTACACTCCAAGGTGTTCCCCAGGTTTCCTTGCCATTGCTTCGGTCTTCAGACTCTCGTTTAGTAGTTGTAGAAAACTACACTGCATTAGGCCTACAAAATGGGTATAGGGTGGAGAGAGATGGTGTGTTCCACTCCAAGGTGTTCTCCAGGTTGCCTTTCCAGAGCTTCGATCTTAATGCTCTCGTTTAGTAGTTGTTGGAAACTACACTGCATTAGGCCTCCAAATTGGCTATGGGGTGGAGAGAGATGGTGTGTTACACTCCAAGGTGTTCCCCAGGTTTCCTTGCCATTGCTTCGGTCTTCCGACTCTCGTTTAGTAGTTGTAGAAAACTACACTGCATTAGGCCTACAAAATGGGTATGGGGTGGAGAGAGATGGTGTGTTACACTCCAAGGTGTTCTCCAGGTTGCCTTTC
Source organism: Ranitomeya imitator (assembly GCF_032444005.1). Classification (NCBI taxonomy): domain Eukaryota; kingdom Metazoa; phylum Chordata; class Amphibia; order Anura; family Dendrobatidae; genus Ranitomeya; species Ranitomeya imitator. The sequence continues at coordinate 204,912,998 of NC_091287.1, read as the reverse complement.
CAGAGCTTCGATCTTAATGCTCTCGTTTAGTAGTTGTTGGAAACTACACTGCATTAGGCCTCCAAATTGGCTATGGGGTGGAGAGAGATGGTGTGTTACACTCCAAGGTGTTCCCCAGGTTTCCGTGCCATTGCTTCGGTCTTCCGACTCTCGTTTAGTAGTTGTAGAAAACTACACTGCATTAGGCCTACAAAATGGGTATGGGGTGGAGAGAGATGGTGTGTTCCACTCCAAGGTGTTCTCCAGGTTGCCTTTCCAGAGCTTCGATCTTAATGCTCTCGTTTAGTAGTTGTTGGAAACTACACTGCATTAGGCCTCCAAATTGGCTATGGGGTGGAGAGAGATGGTGTGTTACACTCCAAGGTGTTCTCCAGGTTTCCTCGCCATTGCTTCGATCTTCCGACTCTCGTTTAGTAGTTGTAGAAAACTACACTGCATTAGGCCTACAAAATGGGTATCGGGTGGAGAGAGATGGTGTGTTACACTCCAAGGTGTTCCCCAGGTTTCCTTGCCATTGCTTCGGTCTTCAGACTCTCGTTTAGTAGTTGTAGAAAACTACACTGCATTAGTCCTACAAAATGGGTATGGGGTGGAGAGAGATGGTGTGTTACACTCCAAGGTGTTCTCCAGGTTTCCTCGCCATTGCTTCGATCTTCCGACTCTCGTTTGGTAGTTGTAGAAAACTACACTGCATTAGGCCTACAAAATGGGTGTCGGGTGGAGAGAGATGGTGTGTTACACTCCAAGGTGTTCCCCAGGTTTCCTTGCCATTGCTTCGGTCTTCAGACTCTCGTTTAGTAGTTGTAGAAAACTACACTGCATTAGGCCTACAAAATGGGTATAGGGTGGAGAGAGATGGTGTGTTCCACTCCAAGGTGTTCTCCAGGTTGCCTTTCCAGAGCTTCGATCTTAATGCTCTCGTTTAGTAGTTGTTGGAAACTACACTGCATTAGGCCTCCAAATTGGCTATGGGGTGGAGAGAGATGGTGTGTTACACTCCAAGGTGTTCCCCAGGTTTCCTTGCCATTGCTTTGGTCTTCAGACTCTCGTTTAGTAGTTGTAGAAAACTACACTGCATTAGGCCTACAAAATGGGTATGGGGTGGAGAGACGGTGTGTTCCACTCCAAGGTGTTCCCCAGGTTTCCTTGCCATTGCTTCGGTCTTCCGACTCTCGTTTAGTAGTTGTAGAAAACTACACTGCATTAGGCCTACAAATTTGGTATGGGGTGTAGAGACGGTGTGTTCCACTCCAAGGTGTTCCCCAGGTTTCCTCTCCATTGCTTCAATCTTAATGCTCTCGTTTAGTAGTTGTTGCAAACTACACTGCATTAGGCCTACAAATTGGGTATGGGGTGTAGAGACGGTGTGTTCCACTCCAAGGTGTTCCCCAGGTTTCCTCTCCATTGCTTCAATCTTAATGCTCTCATTTAGTAGTTGTTGGAAACTACACTGCATTAGGCCTACAAATTGGGTATGGGGTGTAGAGAAACGGTGTGTTACACTCCAAGGTGTTCCCCAGGTTTCCTCTCCATTGCTTCAATCTTAATGCTCTCGTTTAGTAGTTGTTGGAAACTACACTGCATTAGGCCTACAAATTGGGTATGGGGTGTGGAGACGGTGTCTTCCACTCCAAGGTGTCCTCCAGGTTGCCTTTCCTGAGCTTCTATCTTCAGGCTCTCGTTAAATTGTGGTTAAATGGAACAACTGCATTTGGCGTACTAGTTGGTTTGGGGCCTACTAACAGTGTCTGCCGCTCCTTGCTGTTCTCCTGGTTTCCTGTCCTGAAATTCCGTTTTCAGGCGCTCGTTAAGTAGTTGTTAATGTTAGACTGCATTTGGCCTACTAGTTGGGTTGGGGCCTACTATCGGTGTCTGCCACTCCTTGCTGTTCTCCTCCACTGAGCAAAGCTGTGCCGCCTGTTTACTACGGTTGCCAATTTTGAACTGCATTTCGACTACTTACTGATTTGGGCCTACTCTCTGTGTCAGCCTCTCATTCCAGTTGTCCTCCACTGCAATGCCCCCTGGTTATTGCTGTGTTACCAATTTTGAACTGCATTTAGCCCACTTTATTATTTGGGCCTATATCTGTGTTTCCTCCTCATCCTGCCCATTGCCCAGCCAGTGATAGATGAGTCTGCTGGTACATTGACCCATAACGCAACATTCCCCGTGCACGCTACACAACAACATTGTGACCCTGCTGAAAGTCAGGTTGCTCTTCCCGCATACCATACCACCTTACACGGGGACAAAGAGGAAGGTGCAGATGAAAGTGCAGGTTCCTTCATCAGGTGGGGGGAGGAATACTAGTTGGCGACGTCACTGGCACAGGGCCTCTCATAGTAAGCAAAAGTGTTGCTGCCGGTGGGAGGCGCCCCCGCCGTGCAAACACACCGCTGTACTTTGAGGGGCCCTGTGCCAGTGCCAATGCCAATGAGTGGGCCCCCCCTGCTTGCTCAGGTTCACAGCACTTGCAAAGTTGAAATACTTACCTCTCCCTGCTCCACTGCCGTGACGTGGTCCAGATTTCCTGGGCCCACTAATTACTTGAACCAGCCCTACGCACCACAACTTTAGCCAAATGACCCCCAATTTCAAATGCCTTCCAATTATTATAAGGTATATTTCGCTTGACAAGCTTCATTAAGAAGAATGGATGGTTTTGACATTAAAATGGGCACTCTAGGTGTTTTCCTGGCCCCCACTCACTGCCGACTATGCTGCCCCATTGACTTGCATTGGGTTTCGTGTTTCGGTCGATCCCGACTTTACGTCATAGTCGGCCGATTCCACTCGACCCGACTTTTGAGCTAGTCGGGTTTCGCGAAACCCGGCTCGACTCTAAAAAGGTCAAGGTCGCTCAACTCTAGTCCCCAGTTCGACTCTCTCAAAAAAATGTACAAAGAAAATTTTTGAACACAAACTTAATTTTAAGGTACCTTAAGTACTATTAAAAACATATTCAATCTGAAGTAGATGCTGAGGTTTCCCCAGAAAAGTCACACTTGCAGAGCAAATAGCAAGAATTACACACCATTTTTGCATGTATCAGGCAAATTGCTTTATGACATTTGAGACATTCATAATTTGAAAGCCTTCTGGTTCCGCTTTCCGTTTGGCAGGTGGTGCATCTCCTTCTTTTGTGAGGTGGTGCAGATGGTGACTTTTCACCATCATCTTCTGGGCGGAACCTTTTGAGCTGAACTTGAAGGCGAGAGGGGATACCGATTGTTTTCACGCTTCTCCTGCGTAGCTCTCCAAGTACTAGTTCATGGGCCAATTTTTTCAGATACAATCGTCTACGGAGTGGTTCAAGCTTGTTTTCAAGATAAATTACTTGTGAATTTATACCACCCAAATTCAACATAGCAAAAAATATGACCATTGGCCAGCGTGAGGTCTCTATCATCTAACAGCATGTTTGTAACTTCCTCAACATCAAGTTGTTTGGATAAATTGTACATTTTCCTCTCCATTTCAGCAGATAATCTGAAGCAAGAGAAGGAATATGTTAGGGAACTACTGTATATGCCTGAGCAGCACACTTTCTTTTATAAAATCTCCCTTATTTCTATGAAATATCCTCACATTTTGTGCTATACATTCATAAAACAAGCTAAATAAACTATTGTGATGAATAAAAACATAAAATACCAACATTACTGAATGTGACATATTCACATACAATGAGCCTGAGAGATCTGTGCAGCTATATCCTCTCCCCTAAAGCTCTGAAATCCAACTTTGATATCAGGTTTCACAGACCTTCAAGAGACAGGAGACTACCTGGAGGGAGGGGGTTTCCTCACAATCTGGTGAGGAAGGAGAAATGAAAGTAAAAGAGAAGCGCCTGTCAGATCAGTTGTATGTGACGGAGGGTTAATACGCACAAAATTATACGCACCACGAAGATCTATCTTGGTGAACCAACTAGCCCCCTTGATCCGAGCAAACAAATCAGATAGCAGCGGCAAGGGGTACTGAAATTTGACCGTAATTTTATGTAGAAGGCAGTAATCTATACAAGGTCTCAGCGAACCATCCTTCTTGGCCACAAAAAGAACCCCGCTCCCAATGGCGACGATGACGGGCGAATATGACCCTTCTCCAAGGACTCCTTCACGTAACTCCGCATAGCGGCGTGCTCAGGCACAGATAAATTAAACAGTCGACCTTTAGGAAACTTACTACCAGGAATCAAATCAATAGCACAATCACAATCCCTATGCGGAGGTAGGGCATTGGACTTGGGCTCATCAAATACATCCCGGTAATCAGACAAGAACTCTGGGACCTCAGAAGGGGTGGATGACGAAATAGACAGAAATGGGACATCACCATGTACCCCCTGACAAACCCAGCTGGACACAGACATTGATTTCCAATCTAATACTGGGTTATGGACTTGTAGCCATGGCAATCCCAACACGACCACATCATGCAGATTATGCAACACCAGAAAGCGAATATCCTCCTGATGTGCAGGAGCCATGCACATGGTCAGCTGGGTCCAGTACTGAGGCTTATTTTTGGCCAAAGGCGTAGCATCAATTCCTCTCAATGGAATAGGACACTGCAAGGGCTCCTAGAAAAACCCACAACGCCTAGCATACTCCAAGTCCATCAAATTCAGGGCAGCGCCTGAATCCACAAATGCCATGACAGAATAAGATGACAAACAGCAGATCAAAGTAACGGACAAAAGAAATTTTGACTGTACCGTACCAATGGTGGCAGACCTAGCGAACCGCTTAGTGCGCTTAGGACAATCGGAGATAGCATGAGTGGAATCACCACAGTAGAAACACAGCCCATTCTGACGTCTGTGTTCTTGCCGTTCAACTCTGGTCAAAGTCCTATCGCACTGCATAGGCTCAGGTTTATGCTCGGATAATACCGCTAAATGGTGCACAGATTTACGCTCACGCAAGCATCGACCGATCTGAATGGCCAAAGACATAGACTCATTCAGACCAGCAGGCATAGGAAATCCCACCATGACATCCTTAAGGGCTTCAGAGAGACCCTTTCTGAAAATAGCTGCCAGCGCAACTTCATTCCACTGAGTGAGCATGGACCACTTTCTAAACTTCTGACAATAAATCTCTATCTCATCCTGACCCTGACCCTGACACAGAGCCAGCAAATTTTTCTCTGCCTGATCCACCGAATTAGGTTCATCGTACAGCAAGCATCGTCCGAGCGCCAGGAAAAACGCATCAATATTACATAATGCAGGATCTCCTGGCGCAAGGGAAAATGCCCAGTCTTGAGGGTCGCCACGTAATAAAGAAATAATAATCCTAACTTGTTGAACTGGGTCACCAGAGGATCGAGGTTTCAAAGCCAGAAACAGTTTACAATTATCTTTGAAACTCAGAAATTTAGCTCTATCTCCAGAAAATAAATCAGGAATAGGAATTCTTGGTTCTAACATAGAATTCTGAACCACAAAGTCTTGAATATTTTGTACTCTTGCAGTGAGATGATCCACACATGAAGACAGACCTTTAATGTCCATCACTACACCTGTGTCCTGAACCACCCAAATGTCTAGGGGGAAAAAAATGGCAAAATACAGTGCAAAGAAAAAAAAATGGTCTCAGAACTTCTTTTTTCCCTCTATTGAGAAGCATTAGTACTTTGGGCCTCCAGTACTGTTATGAACAAGTAATTCAGAACCACAATGGACATTGAAGTTCAGAGCACACAAAGTGACCTGACAATTACCAAAAAACATAGGACGAGCTCTGAGACGTGGGAACTCTGCTGACCGCAATCCCTAATCCTGTCCAACCACACTAGAGGTAGCCGTGGAGCGCTCCTGACCAGTCCTATGCGCCCCCTGGTTGCCAGTAGGGCCCGTATTCAGTAATTGGACCTCTGCTGCAGCACCATGTTCGCTTGTGCTGGCTTCTGCGGCCTCTGGGCTCTGTGGCCTGGCTTGGTCTGCTTCAAATTGCACCAGTTCAGCGACCATTTGAGCCTTGGTCTTACCCTGAGGGCTTCAGGCCATGGCACGTGCATATCCCAGCAAGAAAGTCCTTCTTCTGCTGGTTGTACCAGGCTTCGCCTTTCACAGCCATGGTTGCCAAATAAAAGATAGGATAGAAAAACGAAGAGAAAGGGAGGGGATAATTACCAGTACACAATTGTCTCAAGACTAATAAACGCTGAGTTACATAGTTACATAGTTACATAGTTATTAAGGTTGAAGGAAGACTATATGTCCATCTAGTTCAACCCATAGCCTAACCTAACATGCCCTAACATGTTGATCCAGAGGAAGGCAAAAAAAACCCATGTGGCAAAGAGTAAGCTCCACATTGGGGAAAAAAATTCCTTCCCGACTCCACATATGGCAATCAGACTAGTTCCCTGGATCAACGCCCTATCAAGGAATCTGGTGTATATACCCTGTAACATTATACTTTTCCAGAAAGGTATCCAGTCCCCTCTTAAATTTAAGTAATGAATCACTCATTACAACATCATACAGCAGAGAGTTCCATAGTCTCACTGCTCTTACAGTAAAGAATCCGCGTCTGTTATTATGCTTAAACCTTTTTTCCTCCAACCGCAGAGGATGCCCCCTTGTCCCTGTTTCAGGTCTATGATTAAAAAGATCATCAGAAAGGTCTTTGTACTGTCCCCTCATATATTTATACATTAAAATAAGATCACCCCTTAGTCTTCGTTTTTCCAAACTAAATAGCCCCAAGTGTAATAACCTATCTTGGTATTGCAGACCCCCCAGTCCTCTAATAACCTTGGTCGCTCTTCTCTGCACCCGCTCCAGTTCAGCTATGTCTTTCTTATACACCGGAGACCAGAACTGTGCACAGTATTCTAAGTGTGGTCGAACGAGTGACTTGTATAGAGGTAAAATTATATTCTCCTCATGAGCATCTATGCCTCTTTTAATGCATCCCATTATTTTATTTGCCTTTGTAGCAGCTGCCTGACACTGGCCACTGAATTTAAGTTTGTCATCCACCCATACACCCAGGTCTTTTTCATTTTTGCCCAGAGTTTTAGAATTAAGCACATAATTATACATCTTATTACTTCTACCCAAGTGCATGACCTTACATTTATCCCCATTAAAGCTCATTTGCCATTTATCAGCCCAAGCTTCTAGTTTACATAAATCATCCTGTAATATAAAATTGTCCTCCTCTGTATTGATTACCCTGCAGAGTTTAGTGTCATCTGCAAATATTGAAATTCTACTCTGAATGCCCCCTACAAGGTCATTAATAAATATGTTAAAAAGAAGAGGGCCCAATACTGACCCCTGTGGTACCCCACTGCTAACCGCTACCCAGTCAGAGTGTGCTCCATTAATAACCACCCTTTGTTTCCTATCCCTGAGCCAGCTCTCAACCCACTTGCACATATTTTCCCCTATCCCCATTATTCTCATTTTATGTATCAACCTTTTGTGTGGCACCGTATCAAAAGCTTTTGAAAAGTCCATATACACTACATCCACTGGTTTCCCTTGGTCCAATCCGGAACTTACCTCTTCATAAAAACTGATCAAATTAGTCTGACATGAACGGTCCCTAGTAAACCCGTGCTGATACTGGGTCATGAGGTTATTCCTCTTCAGATACTCCAGTATAGCGTCCCTTAGAATGCCCTCCAGGATTTTACCCACAGTAGAGGTTAAGCTTACTGGCCTATAGTTTCCGAGTTCAGTTTTTGTTCCCTTTTTGAATATTGGCACCACATTTGCTATACGCCAGTCCTGTGGTACAGACCCTGTTATTATGGAGTCTTTAAAGATTAAAAATAATGGTCTATCAATGACTGTACTTAATTCCTGCAGTACTCGAGGGTGTATCCCATCCGGGCCCGGAGATTTGTCAATTTTAGTGATTTTTAGACGCCGCCGCACTTCCTGCTGGGTTAAGCAGGTGACATTTAATTGGGAATTTTTATCACTAGACATTTTGTCTGCCATGGGATTTTCTTGTGTAAATACTGATGAAAAAAAGTCATTTAGCATATTGGCTTTTTCCTCATCCTCATCCACCATCTCACCCAGACTATTTTTAAGGGGGCCAACACTATCATTTTTTAGTTTCTTACTATTTATGTAGTTAAAGAATATTTTAGGATTATTTTTACTCTCTCTGGCAATGAGTCTCTCTGTCTCAATCTTTGCTGCCTTGATTTGCTTTTTACAGAATTTATTTAATTTTCTGTATTTATTTAATGCCTCATCACTACCTACTTCCTTTAATTCTCTAAATGCTTTCTTTTTGTCACTTATTGCGCCCCTTACAGCTCTATTTAGCCATATTGGTTTCCTCCTATTTCTAGTATGTTTATTCCCATACAGTATATACTGTGCACAGGTCCTATCCAGGATGCTAATAAACGTCTCCCATTTTCTCTGTGTATTTTTGTGTCTCAGGATATTGTCCCAGTTAATTGCACCAAGATCCTCTCTCATCCGTTGGAAATTTGCCCTCCTGAAGTTTAGTGTCCTTGTAACCCCTCTACTACACATCTTTTTAAAGGATACATGAAAACTTATTATTTTGTGATCGCTATTTCCCAAGTGACCCCCAACCCTTATATTTGATATGCGGTCTGGCCTGTTGGTTAATATTAGGTCTAGCAGTGCCCCCCTTCTTGTTGGGTCCTGAACCAGTTGTGAAAGGTAATTGTCTCTCACAATTGTCAAAAACCGATTACCTTTGTTGGAACTGCAGGTTTCTGTTCCCCAATCTATTCCAGGGTAGTTGAAGTCCCCCATAATAATGACTTCTCCTTGAGTCGCAGCTTCATCTATTTGCTTTACGAGGATATTCTCCATTGCTTCCATTATTTTTGGAGATTTATAACAAACCCCTATCAGTAATTTATTATTTTTTCCCCCTCCCCTTATCTCCACCCACAGGGATTCTACATTTTCATTAAATTCACCTATATTATCATGCAGGATGGGTTTTAAGGACGATTTTACATATAGACACACCCCACCCCCTCGCTTATCTGTACGGTCATTTCTGAACAGGCTATAGCCCTGCAAGTTAACAGCCCAGTCATGGCTCTCATCCAGCCACGTTTCAGATATCCCCACCATGTCATAATTATGCTCCAACAACATTAGTTCTAATTCGTCCATTTTGTTGGCGAGGCTTCTGGCATTAGTATACATGCACTTTATGTTCCTCTCTGTACTTCTATTTCTTAAATTATTAACTGTTCTGACCCCACCCCCATGCCACCGCCACCCCCAGAGTTCGTTCTCCAAACTTATTTGCGCAGAGTCCTCGCAAGAACTTTCTGCAAGTTTTTGGTGAGGGGAATGATTGCTCAAACCAAATCACTAATGCTCTAAGATATCCCACCACCTTGCCACCAATTGTCAGAATTCCTTGACCGCTGCCACGAATTTGTCACGATTCACACCATGACCATCACCCCTACGTCACGGGTTGGGGTGACTTTAGGCCAACAGACGGCTATCACATGTGCAGGGGGCTTATCTTGGTTATCCCTCCACTGCTAACCATGCGATGAAAAAACACACACAAGGCTATTGACCTCTTAGTTTACAGCAGGGGCTTATTCTAGGTATCCCACTGCTCTTCAATATACCACAAACTGCAGAGATTTATGTATATCCCGCTTACAGTTCCACTTAACACTTGCAGCTCTCTGGCGCCCCCTTACTCTCAGGTCAGATTAGGTACTGCACCCTGGGTAATTAGTCGCCAGACAGGCTGCCTGCTATGTACTGGCTATTGGGCACGCTGCAGCGAGGCGATAAACTACTCCCACTCAGGCAGGAACAATAATTATCAACGCCGCGGTCGCTACAACATAACCCACAAGTCTGCACACGGTATCACTGCCACCAGCTTCAATTAAACGAAGCTAACCCAACACAACAGTAGCGGATTTCCCTTCAGAAGACTTAGGGTACGTTTAGAGCATGGAGAATGAACTAATATTAAATATTGTATCCCAAAAAATTAGGCAGTGCTTTATCAAAAATATTTTATAAAGATGTTACAAATGAGACAATTGCAAATATGTACAATGTAATTATAAAATAAAAAGGGATTAAATGAGAAAAGGTACCGCTCACATGTTCTCAGTTCATTGCATGGCAGGCAACCATACGTCCCAGCTCATTGGACGTGCTCAGGGCTTCAGGAGAAGACAAGAAGTCAAGAAGAAGACTGAGCTGGGGATCGTGGCAGACAGGTATAGCTTCAGCCTGTGACATCCCAGAAAGGGGTTGGATCATCTCGTCCCTCCTACCTCTTCAGTCTAACTAAACTTTAAACTATTTTCTCTCATTTCTACAACTTCACTACAAAACATGTCATAGTCATAACAAACCCAGCATTCATCTCGGATTAACGTGGGCATTCTAATGAGATCAAATATGTCCTGTCTGTGATACATATTTACCGAGAAATCCCTACTTCTTTACCAGATGGAGTTAGAAGCCCGTGTTTCGAGGGATGGGTAGGTCCACCGAGGGAGATTAAGATTATATATTTTTGTGATCGTAACGTAAACGGTTTGCATAATATCTTACAAAAACAAAACGCCAGCTGCTCCCCTGCTGTATGTGCGGCAATTTCTCCACTCATTTTCTAGCATTGACCTTGGGCTCCAACAACGCCAGTTGCTGCCTGGAAGTGCTGTCTGCACAGTCAACAGTTGCTCTTCTGTTATTAGGGTTCAGTAACGCCAGCTGCTCTTCTTCTGTGTGTGGAAATTTCTCCACTCAGTTTTTAGCTTTGACCCTTGGCTCCAACACTGCCAGTTGCTGCCCGGAAGTGCTGTCTGCACAGTCAACAGTTGCGCCTCTGTTATTTGGGTTCAGTAAAGCCAGCTGCTCCCCTGCTGTTCGTGCGGCGATTTCTCCACTCAGTTTCTAGCATTGACCATGGGCTCCAACACCACCAGTTGGTGCCCGGAATCGCTGTCTGCACAGTCAACAGTTGCTCCTATGTTACTCTCCTTCAGGCCCTGGGATCCATATTCAAGTAAAAAATAAAAAATAAAAAATATGGATATACTAACCCCTCCGGCGGACACTGGACCTTAGCGATGTAACCGGCAGCCTGCGTTCCTAAGAATGCAGGGTGAAGGACCTTCAATGACGTTGCGGCTTGTGATTGGTCGCGTGACCGCTCATGTGACCGCTCACGCGACCAATCACAAGCCGTGACGTCATCGCAGGTCCTTCACTCGCTCATTCTTAGGAAGCTAGGCTGCCGGTTGCAGCGGTTACAACTAGGGCGTGTCCGAGGGTGAGTATATCAATATTTTTTTTTTATTCTTTATTTTACACATGAATATTCATCCCGATACCGATACCAAAAATATCGTAACTCGGTATCGGAATTGCGATACCGCAAATATCGGCCAATACCCGATACTTGCGGTATCGGAATACTCAACACTACTCATTACAACATCATACGGCAGAGAGTTCCATAGTCTCACTGCTCTTACAGTAAAGAATCCGCGTCTGTTATTATGCTTAAACCTTTTTTCCTCCAAACGTAGAGGATGCCCCCTTGTCCCTGTTTCAGGTCTATGATTAAAAAGATCATCAGAAAGGTCTTTGTACTGTCCCCTCATATATTTATACATTAAAATAAGATCACCCCTTAGTCTTCATTTTTCCAAACTAAATAGCCCCAAGTGTAATAACCTATCTTGGTATTGCAGACCCCCCAGTCCTCTAAAAACCTTGGTCGCTCTTCTCTGCACCCGCTCTAGTTCAGCTATGTCTTTCTTATACACCGGAGACCAGAACTGTGCACAGTATTCTAAGTGTGGTCGAACTAGTGACTTGTATAGAGGTAAAATGATGTTCTCCTCATGAGCATCTATGCCTCTTTTAATGCATCCCATTATTTTATTTGCCTTTGTAGCAGCTGCCTGACACTGGCCACTGAATATGAGTTTGTCATCCACCCATACACCCAGGTCATTTTCATTGACGGTTTTGCCCAGAGTTTTAGAATTAAGCACATAATTATACATCTTTTTACTTCTACCCAAGTGCATGACCTTACATTTATCCCCATTAAAGCTCATTTGCCATTTATCAGCCCAAACTTCTAGTTTACATAAATCATCCTGTAATATAAAATTGTCCTCTTCTGTATTGATTACCCTGCAGAGTTTAGTGTCATCTGTGTTATGAATAGGTAATTCAGAACCACAATGGACCTTGAAGTTCAGAGCACACAAAGTGACCTGACAATAACCAAAAAACATAGGACGAGCTCTGAGACGTGGGAACTCTGCTGACCGCAATCCCTAATCCTATCACACCACACTAGAGGTAGCCGTGGATTGCGCCTAACGCTCCCCATGCAACTCGGCACAGTCTGAGAAACTAGCTAGCCCTGAAGATAGAAAAATAAGCCTACCTTGCCTCAGAGAAATTCCCCAAAGGAAAAGGCAGCCCCCCACATATAATGACTGTGAGTTAAGATGAAAATACAAACACAGAGATGAAATAGATTTAGCAAAGTGAGGCCTGACTTACTGAATAGACCGAGGATAGGAAAGATAGCTTTGCGGTCAACACAAAAACCTACAAACAAACACGCAGAGGGGAAAAAAGACCCTCCGCACCGACTAACGGTACGGAGGTGCTCCCTCTTCGTCTCAGAGCTTCCAGCAAGCAAGAAAAACCAAAATAGCAAGCTGGACAGAAAATATAGCAAACAAAAGTAACACAAGCAAAACTTAGCTTATGCTGGGAGACAAGCCACAGGAACGATCCAGGAGGAAGCAAGACCAATACTAGAACATTGACTGGAGGCCAGGATCAAAGCACTAGGTGGAGTTAAATAGAGCAGCACCTAACGACTTAACCTCAACACCTGAGGAAGGAAACTCAGAAGCCGCAGTACCACTCACATCCACCAACGGAAGCCCATAGACAGAATCAACCAAAGTACCACTTGTGACCACAGGAGGGAGCTCGACCACAGAATTCACAACAGTACCCCCCCTTGAGGAGGGGTCACCGAACCCTCACCAGATCCCCAAGGCCGACCAGGATGAGCCATATGAAAGGCACGAACAAGATCGGCAGCATGGACATCAGAGGCAAAGACCCAGGAATTATCTTCCTGACCATAACCCTTCCACTTAACCAGATACTGGAGTTTCCGTCTCGAAACACGAGAATCCAAAATCTTCTCCACTATATACTCCAACTCCCCCTCCACCAAAACCGGGGCAGGAGGATCAACAGATGGAACCATAGGTGCCACGTATCTCCGCAACAATGACCTATGGAATACGTTATGGATGGAAAAAGAATCTGGAAGGGTCAAACGAAAAGACACAGGATTAAGAACCTCAGAAATCCTATATGGACCAATGAAACGAGGCTTAAACTTAGGAGAGGAAACCTTCATAGGAATATAACGAGATGACAACCAAACCAAATCCCCAACACGAAGTCGGGGACCCACACAGCGTCTGCGATTAGCGAAATGTTGAGCCTTCTCCTGGGACAAGGTCAAATTGTCCACTACATGAGTCCAAATCCGCTGCAACCTGTCCACCACAGTATCCACACCAGGGCAGTCCGAAGACTCAACCTGCCCTGAAGAGAAACGAGGATGGAACCCAGAATTGCAGAAAAACGGCGAAACCAAGGTAGCCGAGCTGGCCCGATTATTAAGGGCGAACTCAGCCAACGGCAAAAAGGACACCCAATCATCCTGATCAGCAGAAACAAAACATCTCAGATATGTTTCCAAGGTCTGATTGGTTCATTCAGTCTGGCCATTTGTCTGAGGATGGAAAGCCGAGGAAAAAGACAAATCAATGCCCATCCTAGCACAAAAGGCTCGCCAAAACCTCGAAACAAACTGGGAACCTCTGTCAGAAAAGATGTTCTCTGGAATGCCATGTAAACGAACCACATGCTGTAAGAACAATGGCACCAAATCAGAGGAGGAAGGTAATTTAGACAAGGGTACTAAATGGATCATCTTAAAGAAGCGATCACAAACTACCCAAATGACCGACATTTTTTGAGAGACGGGGAGATCCGAAATAAAATCCATAGAGATATGTGTCCAAGGCCTCTTCGGGACCGGCAAGGGCAAAAGCAACCCACTGGCACGAGAACAGCAGGGCTTAGCCCGAGCACAAATCCCACAGGACTGCACAAAAGAACGCACATCCCGCGACAGAGACGGCTACCAAAACGATCTAGCCACTAAATCTCTGGTACCAAAGATTCCAGGATGACCAGCCAACACCGAACAATGAACCTCAGAGATAACTTTATTCGTCCACCTATCAGGGACAAACAGTTTCTCCGCTGGGCAACGATCAGGTATATTAGCCTGAAATTTTTGCAGCACCCGCCGCAAATCAGGGGAGATGGCAGACACAATTACTCCCTCTTTGAGAATACCCGCCGGCTCAGGCAAACCCGGAGAGTCGGGCACAAAACTCCTAGACAGGGCATCCGCCTTCACATTTTTAGAGCCCGGAAGGTATGAAACCACAAAGTCAAAACGTGAGAAAAACAGCGACCAACGAGCCTGTCTAGGATTCAACCGTTTGGCAGACTCGAGATAGGTCAAGTTCTTATGATCAGTCAAGACCACCACGCGATGCTTAGCTCCTTCAAGCCAATGACGCCACTCCTCGAATGCCCACTTCATGGCCAGCAACTCTCATAGTAACATAGTTAGTAAGGCCAAAAAAAGACATTTGTCCATCCAGTTCAGCCTATATTCCATCATAATAAATCCCCAGATCTACGTCCTTCTACAGAACCTAATAATTGTATGATACAATATTGTTCTGCTCCAGGAAGACATCCAGGCCTCTCTTGAACCCCTCGACTGAGTTCGCCATCACCACCTCCTCAGGCAAGCAATTCCAGATTCTCACTGCCCTAACAGTAAAGAATCCTCTTCTATGTTGGTGGAAAAACCTTCTCTCCTCCAGACGCAAAGAATGCCCCCTTGTGCCCGTCACCTTCCTTGGTATAAACAGATCCTCAGATAGATATTTGTATTGTCCCCTTATATACTTATACATGGTTATTAGATCGCCCCTCAGTCGTCTTTTTTCTAGACTAAATAATCCTAATTTCGCTAATCTATCTGGGTATTGTAGTTCTCCCATCCCCTTTATTAATTTTGTTGCCCTCCTTTGTACTCTCTCTAGTTCCATTATATCCTTCCTGAGCACCGGTGCCCAAAACTGGACACAGTACTCCATGTGCGGTCTAACTAGGGATTTGTACAGAGGCAGTATAATGCTCTCATCATGTGTATCCAGACCTCTTTTAATGCACCCCATGATCCTGTTTGCCTTGGCAGCTGCTGCCTGGCACTGGCTGCTCCAGGTAAGTTTATCATTAACTAGGATCCCCAAGTCCTTCTCCCTGTCAGATTTACCCAGTGGTTTCCCGTTCAGTGTGTAATGGTGATATTGATTCCCTCTTCCCATGTGTATAACCTTACATTTATCATTGTTAAACCTCATCTGCCACCTTTCAGCCCAAGTTTCCAACTTATCCAGATCCATCTGTAGCAGAATACTATCTTCTCTTGTATTAACTGCTTTACATAGTTTTGTATCATCTGCAAATATCGATATTTTACTGTGTAAACCTTCTACCAGATCATTAATGAATATGTTGAAGAGAACAGGTCCCAATACTGACCCCTGCGGTACCCCACTGGTCACAGCGACCCAGTTAGAGACTATACCATTTATAACCACCCTCTGCTTTCTATCACTAAGCCAGTTACTAACCCATTTACACACATTTTCCCCCAGACCAAGCATTCTCATTTTGTGTACCAACCTCTTGTGCGGCACGGTATCAAACGCTTTGGAAAAATCGAGATATACCACGTCCAATGACTCACCGTGGTCCAGTCTATAGCTTACCTCTACATAAAAACTGATTAGATTGGTTTGACAGGAGCGATTTCTCATAAACCCATGCTGATATGGAGTTAAACAGTTATTCTCATTGAGATAATCCAGAATAACATCCCTCAGAAACCCTTCAAATATTTTACCAACAATAGAGGTTAGACTTACTGGCCTATAATTTCCAGGTTCACTTTTAGAGCCCTTTTTGAATATTGGCACCACATTTGCTATGCGCCAGTCCTGCGGAACAGACCCTGTCGCTATAGAGTCCCTAAAAATAAGAAATAATGGTTTATCTATTACATTACTTAGTTCTCTTAGTACTCGTGGGTGTATGCCATCCGGACCCGGAGATTTATCTATTTTAATCTTATTTAGCCGGTTTCGCACCTCTTCTTGGGTTAGATTGGTGACCCTTAATATAGGGTTTTCATTGTTTCTTGGGATTTCACCTAGCATTTCATTTTCCACCGTGAATACCGTGGAGAAGAAGGTGTTTAATATGTTAGCTTTTTCCTCGTCATCTACAACCATTCCTTCCTCACTATTTTTTAACGGGCCTACATTTTCAGTTTTTATTCTTTTACTATTGATATAGTTGAAGAACAGTTTGGGATTAGTTTTACTCTCCTTAGCAATGTGCTTCTCTGTTTCCTTTTTGGCAGCTTTAATTAGTTTTTTAGATAAAGTATTTTTCTCCCTATAGTTTTTTAGAGCTTCAATGGTGCCATCCTGCTTTAGTAGTGCAAATGCTTTCTTTTTACTGTTAATTGCCTGTCTTATTTCTTCGTTTAGCCACATTGGGTTTTTCCTATTTCTAGTCCTTTTATTCCCACAAGGTATAAACCGCTTACACTGCCTATTTAGGATGTTCTTAAACATTTCCCATTTATTATCTGTATTCTCATTTCTGAGGATATTGTCCCAGTCTACCAGATTAAGGGCATCTCTAAGCTGTTCAAACTTTGCCTTCCTAAAGTTCAATGTTTTTGTGACTCCCTGACAAGTCCCCCTAGTGAAAGACAGGTGAAACTGCACAATATTGTGGTCGCTATTTCCTAAATGCCCAACCACCTGCAGATTTGTTATTCTGTCAGGTCTATTAGATAGTATTAGGTCTAAAAGTGCTGCTCCTCTGGTTGGATTCTGCACCAATTGTGAAAGATAATTTTTCTTGGTTATTAGCAGAAACCTGTTGCCTTTATGGGTTTCACAGGTTTCTGTTTCCCAGTTAATATCCGGGTAGTTAAAGTCCCCCATAACCAGGACCTCATTATGGGTTGCAGCTTCATCTATCTGCTTTAGAAGTAGACTTTCCATGCTTTCTGTTATATTTGGGGGTTTGTAACAGACCCCAATGAGAATTTTGTTACCATTTTTCCCTCCATGAATTTCAACCCATATGGACTCGACATCCTCATTCCCTTCGCTAATATCCTCCCTTAAAGTGGACTTTAGACAAGACTTTACATAGAGACAAACCCCTCCTCCTCTCCGATTTTTACGATCCTTTCTAAACAGACTGTAACCCTGTAAGTTAACTGCCCAGTCATAGCTTTCATCTAACCATGTCTCGGTTATTCCCACTATGTCAAAGTTACCTGTAGATATTTCTGCTTCTAGTTCTTCCATCTTGTTTGTCAGGCTTCTGGCGTTTGCGAGCATGCAGTTTAGAGGATTTTTTTTTGTTCCAATCTCCTCACTGTGGATTGTTTTAGAAATGTTCTTACCTCCCTTCTGAGTATGTTTTCCTGGGTTGTCTTTGTTCGAGTCTAATGTTTTTCTTCCCGTCCCCTCTTCTTCTAGTTTAACGCCCTCCTGATGAGTGTAGCGAGTCTTCTGGCGAATGTGTGTTTCCCAGGTTTGTTGAGGTGTAGTCCGTCTCTGGCGAGGAGTCCATCATACCAGTAATTCACACCGTGGTCCAGGAATCCAAATCCTTGTTGTCTGCACCATCGTCTTAGCCAGTTGTTTGCATCAAGGATCCTGTTCCATCTCCTGGTGCCATGCCCATCTACTGGAAGGATAGAAGAAAAAACTACCTGTGCATCCAGTTCCTTTACTTTCTTCCCCAACTCTTCAAAGTCCTTGTAGATTGTCGGTAGGTCCTTCCTTGCCGTGTCATTGGTGCCAACATGTATCAGAAGAAATGGGTGGACGTCCTTGGAGCTGAAGAGCTTTGGTATCCTATCGGTCACATCCTTGATCATCGCACCTGGAAGGCAGCATACTTCTCTTGCAGTTATGTCCGGTCTGCAGATGGCTGCTTCTCTGCCTCTCAGTAGTGAGTCTCCCACCACCACCACTCTTCGTTGCTTGTTGGCTGTACTTTTTGCTGTCACTTGTTGCTGTGTGCCCTTTTCTTTTTTGCTTGCTGGTATTACTTCATTCTTAGGTGTGCCATCTTCATCCTCTACAAAGATTTGATATCGGTTCTTCAGTTGTGTGGTTGGTGATTTCTCCACGGTCTTCTTGCTTCTTTTGGTCACATGCTTCCACTCATCTGCTTTTGGAGGTTCTCTGACACTTTTTGCACCTTCTGTGACCAGTAGAGATGCTTCTGTTCTGTCTAGAAAGTCTTCATTCTCTTTGATGAGTTTCAAAGTTGCTATTCTTTCTTCCAGACCCCGCACCTTTTCTTCTAAAAGGTCCACTAGTCTACACTTCTGACAGGTGAAATTGGATTCTTCTTCTGGTCGATCTGTGAACATGTAGCACATGCTGCAGCTCACCATGTAGGTTGTCACATCTGCCATGTTGCTCCTAGATCCTGCTGACTTGCTGTGTGTTTTCCTTCATGTGTAATCTACTCAGCCAAGCTCTCTTGCAATAATGTCCTACAGGCAAAAATTCACGCGCCGTAAGGCGCGCGGTTTGGTGATGCTTTCGAAGCAGCTGGTCCCAGCTGTACCCAACGATCTTCTAGCTTAGGGAGACTTCGCTTCTCCCAGAAGGCACCTGGAATATGCAAATTAGCCTCCTGAAGCTTGAATCCCTGGTTTGGTGATGCTTTCGAAGCAGCTGGTCCCGGCTGTACCCAACGATCTTCTAGCTTAGGGAGACTTCGCTTCTCCCAGAAGGCACCTGGAATATGCAAATTAGCCTCCTGAAGCTTGAATCCCTGGTTTGGTGATGCTTTCGAAGCAGCTGGTCCCGGCTGTACCCATGTACCCAACGATCTTCTAGCTTAGGGAGACTTCGCTTCTCCCAGAAGGCACCTGGAATATGCAAATTAGCCTCCTGAAGCTTGAATCCCTGGTTTGGTGATGCTTTCGAAGCAGCTGGTCCCGGCTGTACCCAACGATCTTCTAGCTTAGGGAGACTTCGCTTCTCCCAGAAGGCACCTGGAATATGCAAATTAGCCTCCTGAAGCTTGAATCCCTGGTTTGGTGATGCTTTCGAAGCAGCTGGTCCCGGCTGTACCCAACGATCTTCTAGCTTAGGGAGACTTCGCTTCTCCCAGAAGGCACCTGGAATATGCAAATTAGCCTCCTGAAGCTTGAATCCCTGGTTTGGTGATGCTTTCGAAGCAGCTGGTCCCGGCTGTACCCAACGATCTTCTAGCTTAGGGAGACTTCGCTTCTCCCAGAAGGCACCTGGAATATGCAAATTAGCCTCCTGAAGCTTGAATCCCTGGTTTGGTGATGCTTTCGAAGCAGCTGGTCCCGGCTGTACCCAACGATCTTCTAGCTTAGGGAGACTTCGCTTCTCCCAGAAGGCACCTGGAATATGCAAATTAGCCTCCTGAAGCTTGAATCCCTGGTTTGGTGATGCTTTCGAAGCAGCTGGTCCCGGCTGTACCCAACGATCTTCTAGCTTAGGGAGACTTCGCTTCTCCCAGAAGGCACCTGGAATATGCAAATTAGCCTCCTGAAGCTTGAATCCCTGGTTTGGTGATGCTTTCGAAGCAGCTGGTCCCGGCTGTACCCAACGATCTTCTAGCTTAGGGAGACTTCGCTTCTCCCAGAAGGCACCTGGAATATGCAAATTAGCCTCCTGAAGCTTGAATCCCTGGTTTGGTGATGCTTTCGAAGCAGCTGGTCCCGGCTGTACCCAACGATCTTCTAGCTTAGGGAGACTTCGCTTCTCCCAGAAGGCACCTGGAATATGCAAATTAGCCTCCTGAAGCTTGAATCCCTGGTTTGGTGATGCTTTCGAAGCAGCTGGTCCCGGCTGTACCCAACGATCTTCTAGCTTAGGGAGACTTCGCTTCTCCCAGAAGGCACCTGGAATATGCCAACATCATAATTTCGCTCAGCAGGCGAAAATTTCCTGGAAAGGAAGGCGCATGGCTTCATCACCGAGCAATCAGAACCTCTTTGCGACAAAACAGCCCCCGCTCCAATTTCAGAAGCATCAACCTCGACCTGGAATGGAAGCGAAACATCTGGTTGACACAACACAGGGGCAGAAGAAAAACGACGCTTTAACTCTTGAAAAGCTTCCACAGCAGCAGAAGACCAATTGACCACATCAGCACCCTTCTTGGTCAAATCGGTCAATGATTTAGCAATACTAGAAAAATTACAGATGAAGCGACGATAAAAATTAGCAAAGCCAAGGAACTTTTGCAGACTCTTCAGAGATGTCGGCTGAGTCCATTCATAAATGGCCTGGACATTAACAGGGTCCATCTCGATAGTAGAAGGGGAAAAATGAACCCCAAAAATGAAACCATCTGAACACCAAAGAGACACTTTGATCCCTTCACAAACAAAGAATTCGCACGAAGGACCTGGAACACCATTCTGACCTGCTTCACATGAGACTCCCAATCATCCGAGAAGACCAAAATATCATCCAAGTATACAATCAGGAATTTATCCAGGTACTCTCGGAAGATGTCATGCATAAAGGACTAAAATACTGATGGAGCATTGGCAAGTCCGAATGGCATAACTAGGTACTCAAAATGGCCCTTGGGCGTATTAAATGCAGTTTTCCATTCATCGCCCCGTTTAATACGCACAAGATTATATGCACCACGAAGATCTATCTTAGTGAACCAACTAGCCCCCTTAATCCGAGCAAACAAATCAGATAGCAGCGGCAAGGGGTACTGAAATTTGACCGTGATTTTATTTAGAAGGCGGTAATCAATACAATGTCTCAGCGAACCATCCTTCCTGGCCACAAAAAAGAACCCTGCTCCCAATGGCGATGACGACGGGCGAATATGACCCTTCTCCAAGGATTCTTTTACGTAACTCCGCATAGCGGCGTGCTCAGGTACAGATAAATTAAACAGTCGACCACTTGTGTGGTACCACTTGTGACCACAGGAGGGAGCTCGATCACAGAATTCACAACACATCTGCAAATATTGAAATTCTACTCTGAATGCCCCCTACAAGGTCATTAATAAATATGTTAAAAAGAAGAGGGCCCAATACTGACCCCTGTGGTACCCCACTGCTAACCGCTACCCAGTCAGAGTGTGCTCCATTAATAACCACCCTTTGTTTCCTATCCCTGAGCCAGCTCTCAACCCACTTGCACATATTTTCCCCTATCCCCATTATTCTCATTTTATGTATCAACCTTTTGTGTGGCACCGTATCAAAAGCTTTTGAAAAGTCCATATACACTACATCCACTGGGTTCCCTTGGTCCAATCCGGAACTTACCTCTTCATAGAAACTGATCAAATTAGTCTGACATGAACGGTCCCTAGTAAACCCGTGCTGATACTGGGTCATGAGGTTATTCCTCTTCAGATACTCCAGTATAGCATCCCTTAGAATGCCCTCCTGGATTTTCCCCACAGTAGAGGTTAGGCTTACTGGCCTATAATTTCCAAGTTCAGATTTTGTCCCCTTTTTGAATATTGGCACCACATTTGCTTTACGCCAGTCCTGTGGTACAGACCCTGTTATTATGGAGTCTTTAAAGATTAAAAATAATCGTCTATCAATAACTGTACTTAATTCCTGCAGTAATCGAGGGTGTATCCCATTCGGGCCCGGAGATTTGTCAATTTTAGTTATTTTTAGACGCCGCCGCATTTCCTGCTGGGTTATCACTAGTCATTTTGTCTGCCATGGGATTTTCTTGTGCAAATACTGATGAAAGAAAGTCATTTAGCATATTGGCCTTTTCCTCATCTTCATCCACCCAGACTATTTTTAAGGGGGCCAACACTATCATTTTTTAGTTTCTTACTATTTATGTAGTTAAAGAATATTTTAGGATTATTTTTACTCTCTCTGGCAATGAGTCTCTCTGTCTCAATCTTTGCTGCCTTGATTTGATTTTTACAGAATTTATTTAATTTTTTGTATTTATTTAATGCCTCCTCACTACCTACTTCCTTTAATTCTCTAAATGCTTTCTTTTTGTCACTTATTGCGCCCCTTACAGCTCTATTTAGCCATATTGGTTTCCTCCTATTTCTAGTATGTTTATTCCCATACGGTATATACTGTGCACAGGTCCTATCCAGGATGCTAATAAATGTCTCCCATTTTCTTTGTGTATTTATGTGTCTCAGGATATCGTCCCAGTTAATTGCACCAAGATCCTCTCTCATCCGTTGGAAATTTGCCCTCCTGAAGTTTAATGTCCTTGTAACCCCTCTACTACACATCGTTTTAAAGGATACATGAAAACTTATTATTTTGTGATCGCTATTTCCCAAGTGACCCCCAACCCTTATATTTGCTATGCGGTCAGGCCTGTTGGTTAATATTAGGTCTAGCAGTGCCCCCCTTCTTGTTGGGTCCAGAAACAGTTGTGAAAGGTAATTGTCTCTCATAGTTGTCAAAAACTGATTACCTTTGCTGGAACTGCAGGTTTCTGTTCCCCAATCTATTTCAGGGTAGTTGAAGTCCCCCATAATAATGACCTCACCTTGAGTCGCAGCTTCATCTATTTGCTTTGCGAGGAGATTCTCCATTGCTTCCATTATTTTTGGAGATTTATAACAAACCCCTATGAGTAATTTATTATTTTTTCCCCCTCCCCTTATCTCCACCCACAGGGATTCTACACTTTCATTAAATTCACCTATATTATCATGCAGGATGGGTTTTAAGGACGATTTTACATATAGACACACACCACCCCATTGCTTATCTGTACGGTCATTTCTGAACAGACTATAGCCCTGCAAGTTAACAGCCCAGTCATGGCTCTCATCCAGCCACGTTTCAGATATCCCCACCATGTCATAATTATGCTCCAACAACATTAGTTCTAATTCGTCCATTTTGTTGGCGAGGCTTCTGGCATTAGTATACATGCACTTTATGTTCCTCTCTGTACTTCTATTTCTTAAATTATTAACTGTTCTGACCCCACCCCCCATGCCACCGCCACCCCCAGAGTTCGTTCTCCAAACTTATTTGCGCAGAGTCCTCGCAAGAACTTTCTGCAAGTTTTTGGTGAGGGGAATGATTGCTCAAACCAAATCACTAATGCTCTAAGATATCCCACCACCTTGCCACCAATTGTCAGAATTCCTTGACCGTTGCCACCAATTTGTCACGATTCACACCATGACCATCACCCCTACGTCACGGGTTGGGGTGACTTTAGGCCAACAGACGGCTATCACATGTGCAGGGGGCTTATCTTGGTTATCCCTCCACTGCTAACCATGCGATGAAAAAACACACACAAGGCTATTGACCTCTTAGTTTACAGCAGGGGCTTATTCTAGGTATCCCACTGCTCTTCAATATACCACAAACTGCAGAGATTTATGTATATCCCGCTTACAGTTCCACTTAACACTTGCAGCTCTCTGGCGCCCCCTTACTCTCAGGTCAGATTAGGTACTGCACCCTGGGTAATTAGTCGCCAGACAGGCTGCCTGCTATGTACTGGCTATTGGGCACGCTGCAGCGAGGCGATAAACTACTCCCACTCAGGCAGGAACAATAATTATCAACGCCGCGGTCGCTACAACATAACCCAAAAGTCTGCACACGGTATCACTGCCACCAGCTTCAATTAAACGAAGCTAACCCAACACAACAGTAGCGGATTTCCCTTCAGAAGACTTAGGGTACGTTTAGAGCATGGAGAATGAACTAATATTAAATATTGTATCCCAAAAAATTAGGCAGTGCTTTATCAAAAATATTTTATAAAGATGTTACAAATGAGACAATTGCAAATATGTACAATGTACATGTGCATTAGTATACATGCACTTGATGTTCCTCTCTGTACCCCTATTTCTTAAATTATTAACTGGTCTAACCCCACCCCCCATGACACCGCCACCCCCAAACTCCTTATGTGTGCCCAGGTACCTATCTGCACTATCTTCCCCTCCTATAAATTGAATACTCCCCCCCCAATTCCTAGTTTAAACACTCCTCCAACCTTCTAGCCATTTTCTCCCCAGCACAGCTGCACCTTCCCCATTGAGATGCAGCCCAACCCTAGCGTAGAGCCTGTAGCCAACTGAGAAGTTGGCCCAGTTCTGCAGGAACCCAAACCCCTCCTTCCTACACCAATTCTTGAGCCACTTATTAACCTCCCTAATCTCCCGTTGCCTCTCTGGCGTGGCACGTGGTACAGGCAGTATTTCAGAAAATACCACGTTGGAGGTCCTTGCTTTCAGCTTGCGGCCTAATTCCCTGAAATCATCTTTAAGGACCTTCCACCTACCTCTAACTTTGTCATTTGTGCTAATGTGCACCATGACCGCTGGGTCCTCACCAGCCCCTCCCAGTAATCTGTCCACCCGATCAGCGATGTGTCGGACTCGAGCACCAGGTAGGCAGCACACCGTTCGACGATCCTTGTCTTTGTGACAGATTGCCCTATCTGTTCCCCTAATAATTGAGTTGCCCACTACCAGCACCTGTCTGGCCTGCCCTGCTCTCCTATTTCCCTCCTTACTGGAGCAGTCACTCCTCTGGCTTTCCGAGGACATGCCTGGCTGCAGCAGTGCTACCCCTGTACTGGCACCTCCCTCATCTGCCAACTTAGCAAACTTATTGGGGTGTTCCAGATCAGGACTAGCCTCCCTGGCACTCTTCTCTCTACCCCGCTTCTTAACTGTCACCCAGCTTGCTACTTCATCGTCCTGCAGCTCCATCCTACCATCCCCTCCTCATCTATCCCATTGAGCGTTGCTGCCCGGACATGCTGTCTGCACAGTCAACAGTTGCTCCTCTGTTATTGGGGTTCAGTAATGCCAGCTGCTCCAATGCTGTGTGTGCGGCAATTTCTCCTGCTCCCTCCACAATTAGACTACAACAGATATAAAACTTGCTCCAATTAGGCCTCGGCCTACACTCTGCTTCTAGCATTGACCCTTGGCTCCAACACCGCCAGTTGCTGCCTGGAAGTGCTGTCTGCACAGTCAACAGTTTCTCCTCTGTTATTGGGGATCAGTAATGCCAGCTGCTCCCCTGCTGTGTGTGCGCCAATGTCTCCTGCTCCCTCCACAATAAGACTACAACAGATATAAAACTTGCTCCAATTAGGCCTCGGCCTACACTCTGCTTCTTGAATTGACCCTGGGCTTCAACACCGCCAGTTGCTGCCCGGAAGTGCTGTCTGCACAGTCAACAGTTGCTCCTCTGTTAATAGGGTTCAGTAATGCCAGCTGCTCCCCTCCTGTGTGCGGCAATTTCTCCATTCAGTTTCTAGAATTGACCCTGGGCTCCAACACCGCCAATTGCTGCCCGGAAGTTCTGTCTGCACAGTCAACAGTTGCTCCTCAATTCAATTCAATTCAATTCAATTCAAATTCAATTTAAATGAGCTTTATTGGCAGGACTAAGTACATGTTAGCATTGCCAAAGCATATGGTAAGCATATGCTCCTCTGTTATTGGGGTTCAGTAACGCCATCTGCTCTCCTGCTGTGTGTGCGGCAATGTTTCCTGCTCCCTCCACAATAAGGCCGGCGTCACACTCAGCGTATAAAAATACGGTCCGTAATTTACGGCCATAATACGCAGAAAAGTCCCCAAAATAGTGGTCCGTATCTCCTGTGTAGGCAGGGTGTGTCAGCGTATTTTGCGCATGGCATCCTCCGTATGTATTCAGTATGGCATCCGTACTGCGAGATTTTCTCGCAGGCTTGCAAAACCGACATACAATGTATCCATGTGCTCCCAAAAACATATGTACTGTTTATATATATATATATACAGTGGGGCAAAAAAGTATTTAGTCAGTCAGCAATAGTGCAAGTTCCACCACTTAAAAAGATGAGAGGCGTCTGTAATTTACATCATAGGTAGACCTCAACTATGGGAGACAAACTGAGAAAAAAAAAATCCAGAAAATCACATTGTCTGTTTTTTTAACAATTTATTTGCATATTATGGTGGAAAATAAGTATTTGGTCAGAAACAAACAATCAAGATTTCAGGCTCTCACAGACCTGTAACTTCTTCTTTAAGAGTCTCCTCTTTCCTCCACTCATTACCTGTAGTAATGGCACCTGTTTAAACTTGTTATCAGTATAAAAAGACACCTGTGCACACCCTCAAAAAGTCTGACTCCAAACTCCACTATGGTGAAGACCAAAGAGCTGTCAAAGGACACCAGAAACAAAATTGTAGCCCTGCACCAGGCTGGGAGGACTGAATCTGCAATAGCCAACCAGCTTGGAGTGAAGAAATCAACAGTGGGAGCAATAATTAGAAAATGGAAGACATACAAGACCACTGATAATCTCCCTCGATCTGGGGCTCCACGCAAAATCCCACCCCGTGGGGTCAGAATGATCACAAGAACGGTGAGCAAAAATCCCAGAACCACGCGGGGGGACCTAGTGAATGAACTGCAGAGAGCTGGGACCAATGTAACAAGGCCTACCATAAGTAACACACTACGCCACCATGGACTCAGATCCTGCAGTGCCAGACGTGTCCCACTGCTTAAGCCAGTACATGTCTGGGCCCGTCTGAAGTTTGCTAGAGAGCATTTGGATGATCCAGAGGAGTTTTGGGAGAATGTCCTATGGTCTGATGAAACCAAACTGGAACTGTTTGGTAGAAACACAACTTGTCGTGTTTGGAGGAAAAAGAATACTGAGTTGCATCCATCAAACACCATACCTACTGTAAAGCATGGTGGTGGAAACATCATGCTTTGGGGCTGTTTCTCTGCAAAGGGGCCAGGACGACTGATCCGGGTACATGAAAGAATAAATGGGGCCATGTATCGTGAGATTTTGAGTGCAAACCTCCTTCCATCAGCAAGGGCATTGAAGATGAAACGTGGCTGGGTCTTTCAACATGACAATGATCCAAAGCACACCGCCAGGGCAACGAAGGAGTGGCTTTGTAAGAAGCATTTCAAGGTCCTGGAGTGGCCTAGCCAGTCTCCAGATCTCAACCCTATAGAAAACCTTTGGAGGGAGTTGAAAGTCCGTGTTGCCAAGTGAAAAGCCAAAAACATCACTGCTCTAGAGGAGATCTGCATAGAGGAATGGGCCAACATACCAACAACAGTGTGTGGCAACCTTGTGAAGACTTACAGAAAACGTTTGACCTCTGTCATTGCCAACAAAGGATATATTACAAAGTATTGAGATGAAATTTTGTTTCTGACCAAATACTTATTTTCCACCATAATATGCAAATAAAATGTTAAAAAAACAGACAATGTGATTTTCTGGATTTTTTTTTCTCAGTTTGTCTCCCATAGTTGAGGTCTACCTATGATGTAAATTACAGACGCCTCTCATCTTTTTAAGTGGTGGAACTTGCACTATTGCTGACTGACTAAATACTTTTTTGCCCCACTGTATATGTCAGTGAGACACACATATGTATATACATACTAGATTGTGGCCCGACTCTAACGCATCGGGTATTCTAGAATATGCATGTCCCCGTAGTATATGGACAATGATGATTCCAGAATTCGCGGCAGACTGTGCCCGTTGCTGATTGGTCGAGGCAACCTTTATGACATCATCATCGCCATGGCAACCATTATGACATCTACGTCGATACTGTGCCCGTCGCTGAATCAGAAACGTGGGATTTCTACGTCCTTTATGACATCATCGTCGCTGTGCCCGTTGCTGGCGGCCTCGACCAATCAGAGACGCGGCATTTCCCGGACAGACAGACAAAAAAACCCTTAGACAATTATATATATATATATATATATATATATGTATATATATATATATATATAGTAGTGTAGTGACCAATGGTACAGCCAGGGGGTGCTGTGTGTGCGCTGCAAGATGCACTTGGAGGCATAATTCTGATGAAACGGTGACTGGCAGAATTGTAGACGGCCGGTATGTGTGTCGCAGAGGAGGACACTCTGCGCTGTCAATCTAAGTTATGTTGTGGTCTGGGACCTGTAGTCCCACATGTAAATGTGTAAATTCTAATGGGAGATTGGCAGGGCTAGTTGTGTGAGATGGGCAGGACAAAGTAGCCACACATCCACACACTCCCATCCAGGGGAGTGGTTAAGGGTATATAATGTGACCAGGGTGTGGGTCACATGTTCATGTTTGGTCTTGGAGTGTGGACCTGAATGGTCTATGCCAGAAGGTCCTGGAAGCCTGTGTTGGAAGCCCTGGAGTATAGGATTCCTGAAGAGCACATGGCAGGACTCTGGACCTAGCACACGCCAGTGTGTGGAACGGATGGAGATCCATGTTGAACTGACCGGGGTCAGAGCGAGAAACGTCTGAAGGATACCTCTGTGGAGGAGAGGTATCTGAGAAACCTGTGCGGCACCAACATGTAACGGAAAGGGATCCGTGTTATGCTAACCGGGGTTAGAAGAGTGAGAGACATTGTGTACGGGGCACCTCTGAGGCCAAGAGGTGTCCAGGAACCTGTGAAGGTCGCCAGCAGGTAACGGACGAGGTCCGTGTCTTAAGCTGACCGGGGGCAGAGACGAACTGTGGTAAAGTTGCATATATCCAGATACTGTTCAAGCTGTTACTAAGTCCCTGTGGATGTGGTTTATGTTATGCGAAATAAACCGAAAAGACTGTGTTTTTGATAGAAAACTGTGCCCGAGTGTGTTAATCCCGTGCCAAGCGAGTGTCCCCCAAGACATGTAGTAGGCGCTATGCTACTATATATATATATATATATATATATATATATATATATATATATACAGTGGGGCAAAAAAGTATTTAGTCAGTCAGCAATAGTGCAAGTTCCACCACTTAAAAAGATGAGAGGCGTCTGTAATTTACATCATAGGTAGACCTCAACTATGGGAGACAAACTGAGAAAAAAAAATCCAGAAAATCACATTGTCTGTTTTTTTAACATTTTATTTGCATATTATGGTGGAAAATAAGTATTTGGTCAGAAACAAAATTTCATCTCAATACTTTCTAATATATCCTTTGTGGGCAATGACAGAGGTCAAACGTTTTCTGTAAGTCTTCACAAGGTTGCCACACACTGTTGTTGGTATGTTGGCCCATTCCTCCATGCAGATCTCCTCTAGAGCAGTGATGTTTTTGGCTTTTCGCTTGGCAACACGGACTTTTAACTCCCTCCAAAGGTTTTCTATAGGGTTGAGATCTGGAGACTGGCTAGGCCACTCCAGGACCTTGAAATGCTTCTTACGAAGCCACTCCTTCGTTGCCCTGGCGGTGTGCTTTGGATCATTGTCATGTTGAAAAACCCAGCCACGTTTCATCTTCAATGCCCTTGCTGATGGAAGGAGGTTTGCACTCAAAATCTCACGATACATGGCCCCATTCATTCTTTCATATACCCGGATCAGTCGTCCTGGCCCCTTTGCAGAGAAACAGCCCAAAGCATGATGTTTCCACCACCATGCTTTACAGTAGGTATGGTGTTTGATGGATGCAACTCAGTATTCTTTTTCCTCCAAACACGACAAGTTGTGTTTCTACCAAACAGTTCCAGTTTGGTTTCATCAGACCATAGGACATTCTCCCAAAACTCCTCTGGATCATCCAAATGCAAATGCAAATGCAAACTTCAGACGGGCCCGGACATGTACTGGCTTAAGCAGTGGGACACGTCTGGCACTGCAGGATCTGAGTCCATGGTGGCGTAGTGTGTTACTTATGGTAGGCCTTGTTACATTGGTCCCAGCTCTCTGCAGTTCATTCACTAGGTCCCCCCGCGTGGTTCTGGGATTTTTGCTCACCGTTCTTGTGATCATTCTGACCCCACGGGGTGGGATTTTGCATGGAGCCCCAGATCGAGGGAGATTATCAGTGGTCTTGTATGTCTTCCATTTTCTAATTATTGCTCCCACTGTTGATTTCTTCACTCCAAGCTGGTTGGCTATTGCAAATTCAGTCTTCCCAGCCTGGTGCAGGGCTACAATTTTGTTTCTGGTGTCCTTTGACAGCTCTTTGGTCTTCACCATAGTGGAGTTTGGAGTCGGACTGTTTGAGGGTGTGCACAGGTGTCTTTTTATACTGATAACAAGTTTAAACAGGTGCCATTACTACAGGTAATGAGTGGAGGAAAGAGGAGACTCTTAAAGAAGAAGTTACAGGTCTGTGAGAGCCAGAAATCTTGATTGTTTGTTTCTGACCAAATACTTATTTTCCACCATAATATGCAAATAAAATGTTAAGAAAACAGACAATGTGATTTTCTGGATTTTTTTTTCACAGTTTGTCTCCCATAGTTGAGGTCTACCTATGATGTAAATTACAGACGCCTCTCATCTTTTTAAGTGGTGGAACTTGCACTATTGCTGACTGACTAAATACTTTTTTGCCCCACTGTATATATATATAAATTTTAATATTTCATCCTGCGCGAGATAGCTTTAAAGCCGGTAATTCAATTGCCGGCTTTGCGATCTCCTTCCTAAACCTGACATGATATGAGACATGGTTTACATACAGTAAACCATGTCATATCCCCATTTCTTTTGCATAATCCACACTACTAATGTTAGTAGTGTGTATGTGCAAAATTTGGGCTGTCTAGCTATTAGTTTAAAGGGTTAAATGGCTGAAAAAATTGGCGTGGGCTCCCGCGCAATTTTCTCCGCCAGAGTAGTAAAGCCAGTGACTGAGGGCAAATATTAATAGCCTGGAGAGGTTCCATGGTTATTGGCCCCACCTTGCTAAAAACATCTTCCCCCAGCCACCCCAGAAAAGGCACATCTGGAAGATGCGCCTATTCTGGCACTTGGCCACTCTCTTCCCACTCCCCTGTAGCGGTGGGATATGGGGTAATGAAGGGTTAATGTCACCTTGCTATTGTAAGGTGACATTAAGCCAGATTAATAATGGAGAGTGTAATGCAGAGATGTCCTTGCTGTGCAGTGAGAAGGCAGTGACCCATATAAAGTTCAAAATAAAGTCTTGTTTATTTTGTAGCATACTCACAAACCGAAAACATAAGCAAACAAGTCCTTTGGTATACAGCCGGGAAAAACAAAGACAGTCCACAATCCATTGCCGTGAACGTATTACACCACTGTGTACGCTGGGTGTCAGGCTTTTTAGGCTCTGCCTGACCCTTGTTGCTCCACACGGAAGGAGCTCCACATAAGCCTCCTGCTAGGTCTGATTCCCAGACCAACACTGACACACCCAAACTCTCTTGCAGGGTTTTTTTTTCTTTCCTCCAGATTCTATGGCCATGGGCCACTATAAGATCTGGGCTGGAGGAAAAGGACCGGCCCCACTACCTTCCTGCAGTCCATTTCAAAAATAAAAGCCCATACCGGGTTTCCCTGAATAATTTCTGGGACAAATAACTTGACCCAGTTCACACTCACTTTTATTCTTTCCTGTGTCTCACAGGCAACCTGCTGTGAGCACAGGGCACTCCAGCGGATCTAATATGCTTCTAAGCACATCCTAGGGGAAACATAGCGACCCTCGCATATGACATCGGTCACTGCCTCACATACCTCCCCCTCTGTTCAGACTTGTGGGGTTGAACATTTGTCAGCATACATGGTGCCCGTGACAGGGCATCGGCATTTCCCTGTGATTTCCCAGCCCGATGTTCCACAGAGAACCTGAAGTTTTGTAGGGACAAGAACCATCTGGTCACACGGGCATTCCTCTCTTTTGGATTTCTCATCCAGACGAGGGGTAAATGGTCCGTTACCAACCGAAACTGACGCCGGAGCAAATAATAGCGTAGGGACTCCAAGGCCCATTTAATCGCCAGGCACTCCTTCTCCACTACGCTATAATTTTTCTCTGCTGGGGTCAGTTTCCTGCTTAAATAGGTGACTGGATGCTCATCCCCGTTCACCTCTTGTGACAGCACCGCTCCTAAGCCTACCTCTGAAGCATCAGTTTGCACAATAAAGGTTTTCTTGAAGTCGGGGCTGATGAGGACCGGCTGTCCACACAATGCCGACTTCAGACACTGGAATGCTTCCTCTGCTTGAGGATTCCACTTGACCATCACCGTTTTCTTCCTTTTTAACAGGTCCATTAGGGAAGCCGATTTACCTGCAAAATTGGGTATAAATCGACGGTAATACCCAATGATGCCAAGGAATGCCCTCACTTGTTTGGTACTTAAGGGCTTGGGCCAGTTTTGAATGGCTTCAATTTTGTTCACTTGGGGTTTGATAACCCCCCGGCCGATCACGTATCCTAAGTACAGGGCTTCTGTGAGACCTATCGCGCATTTCTTTGGGTTTAACCCTGCGACTCTAAGAGACTCCAGCACTGCTTATACCTGGGACAGATGAGTATCCCAGTCAGTACTAAAGATGACTATGTCATCCAAATAGGCCGACGCGTAACCTCTATGTGCTAACACAATGTCCATCAGCCTCTGGAATGTGGCCGGAGCCCCATGTAACCCAAAAGGTAAGAAAACGTATTGAAAGAGACCCTCTGGGGTTATAAAAGCAGTCTTTTCCTTCGCTGACTCTGTTAAGGGAACCTGCCAGTAACCTTTTGTGAGATCCAGCGTGGTGAAGTACTAGGCCTTCCCCAGTCTCTCAATTAGCTCGTCCACTCGTGGCATGGGACAGAGGTCAAATTTTGACACTTCATTTAACTTCCTAAAGTCATTACAGAAGCGTAATGACCCATCTTGTTTTGGTATTAGAACAATGGGGCTAGCCCACTCACTTCGGGACTCCTCAATGACTCACAACTGAAGCATTTGCTTTACCTCAGCCACGATGGCTTGCCTTCGGGCTTCTGGCACTCGGTACGGTTTCATCCGCACCTTAACCTGGGGCTCAGTGACAATATCATGCTGAATCACCGAGGTTCTCCCTGGCAGCTCTGAGAGCACATCCATATTCTGCTGTACCAAAGCTCGAGCCTCCCGGCACTGCTGTTTTGTGAGGGCATCATTGACTTTTACCTCACAGCCAGCTGTGTCCTTGGCCAGTGCCAGAGGAACCTCCGATTGTATGAGCGTAGTTGGTTCTGTGACCAAACATTCTCGGTCCTTCCAGGCCTTTAGCAAGTTGACATGGTACAACTGCTCGGGTTTTCTTTTCCCGGGTTTGTACACTTTGTAATTCACTTCCCCCACCTTCCCCCGTATCTCATAAGGCCCTTGCCACTTGGCCATGAGTTTACTCTCTGGGGTGGGTACTAGTACCAACACCCGGTCTCCTTCTTTAAAGGACCTGACCGTGGCAATTTTATTATAGGTACGGCTCTGAGCGGCCTGGGCATCCAACAGATGCTCTTTTACTATGGGTTGCACGACAGCAATCCGATCCTGCATACTTGCCACATACTCGATAACACTCTTATGTGGAGTGGGCTCCGGTTCCCACGTCTCTTTGGCTACATCCAGCAGTCCCCTCGGGTGCCTGCCATACGATAGCTCAAATGGGGAGAATCCCGTGGACGCCTGCGGTTCCTCGCGTATGGCGAACATTAAATATGGCAATAACATATCCCAATCCCTCCCATCCTTGGCGACCACCTTTTTGAGCATGGCCTTGAGGGTTTTATTAAACCTCTCAACCAACCCGTCGGTTTGTGGATGGTACACTGACGTACGTAATATTTTAATTTGGAGCAATTTACATAGCTCCTTAGTCACTTTAGACATAAAAGGAGTTCCCTGATCCGTAAGAATCTCCTTGGGTACCCAAGGCGACAAAACATGGCAAACAGTTCACGAGCTATTAATTTAGCCGAAGTGTGCTGGAGCGGTATCGCCTCTGGGTATCGGGTGGCGTAGTCTACGACTACTAATATGTGCTGGTGGCCCCGGGCGGATTTTACTATTGGTCCTACCAGATCCATCGCTACCCGCTCAAAAGGTACTTCTATGATGGGGAGAGGCACTAATGGACTCCGGTAGTTCTTGGTGGGTGAGGTTAGTTGACACTCAGGACATGTGTCACAGTACTTTGTAACCTCAGCGTAGATACCAGGCCAAAAAAACCTCTGTAATATGCGCTCTAACGTCTTTTTGGCCCCCAAGTGCCCCCCCAACATGTGAGTGTGAGCCATGTCGAGCACTGCCCGACGATAGGGTTGGGGCACTACCAGTTGTTCCACCACCTCATCCCAGATTTTATCAACCCTGTACAGTAACTCCTGGTTGATCATCATCCGGGGAAACTCCTTTTCTGCACCAGGTTGTTGTGCCACACCCCATTCACCTCGATTATTCTTTCCCTTGCCCGGGTCAGAGTGGGATCCTGGAGCTGGGCAGTCCCAAACTTACCAGGTTTCACCTCCAGCTCAGGAATTGGTGGATTCTCTTCTACTTCTCCTGCCAACACCTCTAGGGGAAACCTATCGGGATTACACACTGTCCCTATCGTGGCGACCCCTACGGCAGGTGTCCCTGACTCGGGATCTTCGGGTTCTGCACCCGGAATGCTTTTTACCCTGAGAGGGTTAACTCTGGTCTCCCAGAGGGACCAGAACAAGGGCAAGTCTCTACCCATCACGGTTCCATACGGAAGAGTCTTTACCACTCCCACCACATGTTTTATCTCTCCACATGGAGTGGAGAACGTGACCTCCGCAGTCGGGATCTCTCGGAGGTCCCCATGTATGCACACTACCCCCACCTTTTGTCCATTAGGACTGTCCCCAGCAACCAGGGACCCGTGTACCAGGGTCACCAAGCTCCATGAGTCCAAGAGAGCATCCGTCTGGTACCTGTTAACGAGTACTCTGCACAGCTGAGGTTCGGTACCAGCAGGGTCTGTAGTGGCAATGCAGACTGGCTGGGCATACATAGACACCCGGCGGGTATACCCGCAGTCCATGGGCTCTGTTGTTAGGGGGCAATTAGCAACCACATGTCCAGGTTCTTGGCACCACCAACACGTAATGACTGTGGCACGAGGTAACCTTGGGGCCAGTTTAGGGGACACCGGTCTGTGGTCACTCTCTTTCCGAGACAACCCCTCTGCACGGACTCGGTCCGGTTTTGTCCCAGTGGAGGGTCGTGGACTTTTCTCAGACTCCTGAGCTGGCGGAGCCTTACGTGATAGCCGAAGCGGAGCAGTGTCCCGTATAAAGTCCTGGGTGGCCTTATATCGCTCTATCAGACCTACAACCTGGTCTATGTTACCCGGGTCCCCTTGACCCACCCAACGCTGTATGGCTGCTGGCGAAGCCCTCACCAGTCGGTCGACCACCACCCTCTCCACTATCTGACTTGTGGATAAAGTCTCAGGTTGGAGCCACCATTTCACAAGCTGCAGTAAGTCAAAAATCTGAGACCGGGCAGGCTGGGCTTCCAAAAAAGTCCAAGAAAACACCCGTTGAGCTCTCACATAAGTATTAACCCCCAGTCGGGCAAGGATCTCACCTTTTAGCTTGGAATAGTCCTGGGCATCCTCCCGACTGAGGTCAAAGTAGGCCTTTGGCGCATCACCCCTCTAGAACGGAGCCACAACTTCAGCCCACTGTGCTGCTGGCAGATTCTCCCGCTCTGCCGTGCGCTCATAGTTGGTGAGGAAAGCTTCCACGTCATCTTCCGGACTCAATTTCCTCAAAGCAGAGCGGACCTTGTCTCGGGCATCGCGACGTTCCGGGGTCGGTGCTGGAGGTGCCTCACGCAGGGCTGTAATTTGCTGCAGCAACAGGTTATTAGTTTGTTGCTGTGTGAGGACCAGATGCCTCAGGATCTCCTCCATTTTGTCTGTAGGCCTGAATTGTAATGTAGCAGGCTTAATAACAGACATGCAAATAGTGTTGGGGTATGCCTTAATTCACACTGCCCGCATTCTCCACCAAATGTGATGCAGCGATGTCCTTGCTGTGCAGTGAGAAGGCAGTGACCCATATAAAGTTCAAAAGAAAGTCTTGTTTATTTTATAGCATACTCACAAACCGAAAACATAAGTAAACAATTCCTTTGGTATGCAGCCGGGAAAAACAAAAACAGTCCACAATCCGTTGCCGTGAACGTATTACACCACTGTGTACGCTAGCATGTCAGGCTTTTTAGGCTCTGCCTGACCCGTGTTGCTCCACACGGAAGGAGCTCCACATAAGCCTCCTGCTAGGTCTGATTCCCAGACAAACACTGACACACCCAAACTCTTTTGCAGGGTTTTTTTTTCTTTCCTCCAGATTCTATGGCCATGGGCCACTATAAGATCTGGGCTGGAGGAAACGGACTGGCCCCACTACCTTCCTGCTGTCGGTTTAAAAAATAAAAGCCCATACCGTGTTTTCCTGAATAATTTCTGGGACAAATAACTTGACCCAGTTCACACTCACTTTTATTCTTCCCTGTGTCTCACAGGCAACCTGCTGTGAGCACAGGGCACTCCAGTGGATCTAATATGCTTCTAAGCACATCCTGGGGGATACATAGCGACCCTCGCATATGACACCGGTCACTGCCTCACAAGAGGCATCAATTATGACACCTATCCATTATTAATCCAATAGTAGGAAATGGTTACAAAAAACACACACACAATATTGCAAAGTATTTTAATGAAATAAACACACAGGTTGTTGTAATATTTTATTCCACTCTCAATCCACCTGAAGACCCTCGACCTGTAACAAAGTAAAAATAATAAACCAACAATATTTCATACCTTCCGTCGATATGTCCCACGATGTAAATCCATCTGAAGGGGTTAAATTATTTTACAGGCAGGAGCTCTGCTATAATGCAGCTGTGCAGTGGCTACTTACTGGTGCTATACTTTAATGCACATGCACCTTATGATTTAATGTATTATTTTGCACTAAGGGGCAAATGCTACTGGTGATTCCAGGTTACCCTGGTATTGTGTCTGCACATGTATCACTTTATTTGATTGTCTTTTGAAAACTATATATGATATGTAATGTGAACTATCAATAAATTTGACTTTTTACTCTTATTACCCAAGAAAACTCTTGTTTCTCCCTGTAAGTATGTCTGTTTGAGTGGGTATAATTTCTCTTGTTGTATGGGCTAATTATAGCCTTCTATGCTGACAGAATTATGTCAAAGAGGTTGTGGTGGCTAATATATATATATATATATATATATATATATATTTATATTACTGTAGCATAGTGCCTACTACGTGTCTTGGGGGACACTTGCTTGGCACAAGATTCAAGCACTCAGGCACGATACCTCACATGAGTCTGGTTTATTAAACTGCATAGACCATATGATGTACAGTCCATTGCAATACAGCCACGAAACATTAAAGGACATCAGACAGTCCATGTAGCAGATAGGCTTTTTTGCTGTATATTACAATCCCCTTGTCCGGGGTTACCTCTCAGGAGTTCCACTCCTCACACTGACTTCACGTCAGTCCCAGGTCCTCAACACAGACCGTCCAGGTCTACGGTCTCCAGGTGCTTCCAGGACGACTCCACTCCCAGGAGTAGGGTTGAGCGACCTTGACCTTTTTAGAGTCGAGTCGGGTTTCGCGAAACCCGCCTATCTCAAAAGTCGAGTCGAGTGGAATAGGCCGATTATCGCGAAAAGTCGGGGATCGACAGAAACACGAAACCCAATGCAAGTCAATGGGGGAGCATAGTCGGCAGTGAGTAGAGGCCAGGAAAACATGTACAGAGCCCATTTTAATGGCAAAAACATCCATTCTTGTTACTGAAGCTTGTCAATCTTAATTTAGCTTATAATAATTGTAAGGCATTTGAAATTGGGGGTCATTTTGCTAAAGTTGTGGGGGGTAGGGCTGGTTCAAGTAATTAGTGGGCCCAGTAAATCTGGACCACGTCACGGCAGTGGAGCAGGGAGAGATAAGTATTTCAACTTTGCAAGTGCTGTGATCCTGAGCAAGCAGGGGGGCCCCCTCGTTGGCATTGGCACTGGCACAGGTGTTGTGAATTCTGTGGCTGAATTCACTCCTGTGGTCACAAGTGGTACTGCAGCTTCTGAGCTTCCTCCCTCAGGTGTTCAGGTGAGCTCGTTGGCTGCTTTGTTATTTAACTCCACCTGATTCTGTCTTCCTTGCTCCTTGTCAATGTTCCAGTGTTGAACCTGAGCTTCTGGATCTTTCCTGTGGCCTGCTGCTCTGCTTAGATAAGTGCTTCTTTGCTTTTGTTGCTACTTTTTCTGTCCAGCTTGTCTTTTCGTTTTTGCTGGAAGCTCTGAGACGCAAAGGGTGCACCGCCGTGCCGTTAGTTCGGCACGGTGGGTCTTTTTGCTCCCTTTGCGTGGTTTTTTGCTTTAGGGTTTTTTGTAGACTGCAAAGTTCTCTTTGCTATCCTCGCTCTATCTAGAATATCGGGCCTCACTTTGCTGAATCTATTTCATCCCTACGTTTGTCTTTTCATCTTGCTAACAGTCATTATATGTGGGGGGCTGCCTTTTCCTTTGGGGTATTTCTCTGAGGCAAGTCAGGCTTGTTTTTCTATCTTCAGGCTAGTCAGCTCCTCAGGCTGTGCCGAGTTGCATAGGTAGTGACAGGCGCAATCCACTGCTGCCTTTAGTTGTGTTAGGATAGGTTCAGGTATTGCGGTCTACAGAGATTCCACGTCTCAGAGCTCGTTCTATTGTTTTTGGGTTATTGTCAGATCACTGTATGTGCTCTGATTGCTGGCACACTGTGTCACTGGATTGCCTACATAACAGTACAAGGAGACACCTAATGATTCTCAATAGAGGGAAAAAAGAAGTTCTGACATCATTTTTTTTTCTCAGCTCTGTGTTCAGTCTTTTTTTCCCCCTAGACATTTGGGTGTTTCAGGACACAGGTGTGGACATGGATATTCAGGGTCTGTGCTCTTCAATGGATAATCTCGTTACAAATGTACAAAGGATTCAAGATACTATTGATCAGAAATCTATGTTAGAACCAAGAATTCCTATTCCTGATTTGTTTTTTGGTGATAGAACTAAGTTTCTTAATTTCAAAAATAATTGTAAGCTATTTCTGGCCTTGAAACCTCATTCTTCTGGTAATCCTATTCAACAGGTTTTGATTATTATTTCTTTTTTGCGCGGCGACCCTCAGGACTGGGCATTTTCTCTTGCGCCAGGAGACCCTGCATTGAGTAATGTCGATGCGTTTTTCCTGGCGCTCGGATTGCTTTACGATGAGCCTAATTCAGTGGATCAGGCTGAGAAAAATTTGCTGGCCTTGTGCCAGGGTCAGGATGATATAGAAGTATATTGTCAGAAATTTAGGAAGTGGTCAGTACTCACTCTGTGGAATGAATCTGCACTGGCAGCTTTGTTCAGAAAGGGTCTCTCTGAGGCTCTTAAGGATGTCATGGTGGGTTTTCCTATGCCTACTGGTTTGAATGAGTCTATGTCTTTGGCCATTCAGATCGGTCGACGCTTGTGCGAGCGTAAATCTGTGCACCATTTGGCGGTATTGTCTAAGATTAAACCTGAGCCTATGCAGTGCGATAGGACTATGACCAGAGTTGAACGGCAAGAACACAGACGTCTGAATGGTCTGTGTTTCTACTGTGGTGATTCCACTCATGCTATTTCTGATTGTCCTAAGCGCACTAAGCGGTTCGATAGGTCTGCAGTCATTGGTACTGTACAATCCAAATTCCTTCTGTCCATTACCTTGATATGCTCTTTGTCATCGTATTCTGTCATGGCGTTTGTGGATTCAGGCGCTGCCCTGAATCTGATGGATTTGGATTATGCTAAACGTTGTGGGTTTTTCTTGGAGCCTTTGCGGTGTCCTATTCCGTTGAGAGGAATTGATGCCACACCTTTGGCCAAGAATAAACCTCAGTACTGGACCCAGCTGACCATGTGCATGGCTCCTGCACATCAGGAAGTTATTCGCTTTCTGGTGCTACATAATCTGCATGATGTGGTCGTGTTGGGGTTGCCATGGCTGCAAACCCATAATCCAGTATTGGATTGGAACTCCATGTCGGTATCCAGCTGGTGTTGTCAGGGGGGTACATGGTGATGTTCCATTTTTGTCTATTTCGTCATCCACTCCTTCTGAGGTCCCAGAGTTCTTGTCTGATTATCAGGATGTATTTGAAGAGCCCAAGTCCAATGCCCTACCTCCGCATAGGGATTGTGATTGTGCTATCAATTTGATTCCTGGTAGTAAATTCCCTAAAGGTCGAATATTTAATTTATCCGTGCCTGAACACGCCGCTATGCGCAGTTATGTGAAGGAATCCCTGGAGAAGGGACATATTCGCCCATCGTCATCACCACTGGGAGCAGGGTTCTTTTTTGTAGCCAAGAAGGATGGTTCGCTGAGACCATGTATTGATTACCGCCTTCTTAATAAGATCACTGTTAAATTTCAGTATCCCTTGCCATTGTTATCTGACTTGTTTGCTCGGATTAAGGGGGCTAGTTAGTTCACTAAGATAGATCTTCGTGGTGCGTATAATCTGGTGAGAATCAGGCAAGGAGATGAATGGAAAACTGCATTTAATACGCCCGAGGGTCATTTTGAGTATCTAGTGATGCCGTTCGGACTTGCCAATGCTCCATCTGTGTTTCAGTCATTTATGCATGACATCTTCCGTGAGTATCTGGATAAATTCCTGATTGTTTACTTGGATGACATTTTGATCTTCTCAGATGATTGGGACTCTCATGTGAAGCAGGTCAGAATGGTTTTCCAGGTCCTGCGTGCTAATTCTTTGTTTGTGAAGGGATCAAAGTGTCTCTTCGGTGTGCAGAAAGTTTCATTTTTGGGGTTCATCTTTTCCCCTTCTACTATCGAGATGGATCCGGTTAAGGTCCAAGCCATCCAGGATTGGACTCAGCCGACATCTCTGAAAAGTCTGCAAAAATTCCTGGGCTTTGCTAATTTTTATCGTCGCTTCATCTGTAATTTTTCTAGCATTGCCAAACCATTGACCGATTTGACCAAGAAGGGTGCTGATTTGGTTAATTGGTCTTCTGCTGCTGTGGAAGCTTTTCAGGAGTTGAAGCATCGTTTTTGTTCTGCCCCTGTGTTGTGTCAACCAGATGTTTCTCTTCCGTTCCAGGTCGAGGTTGATGCTTCTGAGATTGGAGCAGGGGCGGTTTTGTCACAGAGAGGTTCTGGTTGCTCAGTGTTGAAACCATGTGCTTTCTTTTCCAGGAAGTTTTCGGCTGCTGAGCGTAATTATGATGTGGGCAACCGAGAGTTGCTGGCCATGAAGTGGGCATTCGAGGAATGGCGTCATTGGCTTGAAGGAGTTAAGCATCGCGTGGTGGTATTGACTGATCATAAGAACCTTACTTATCTCGAGTCTGCCAAGCGCTTGAATCCTAGACAGGCCCGTTGGTCGTTATTTTTTGCCCGCTTCGATTTTGTGATTTCGTACCTTCCGGGCTCTAAAAATGTGAAGGCGGATGCTCTGTCTAGGAGTTTTGTGCCCGACTCTCCGGGTTCATCTGAGCCGGCGAGTATCCTCAAGGAAGGAGTCATTGTGTCTGCCATCTCCCCTGATTTGCGGCGAGTGTTGCAAAAATTTCAGGCGAATAAACCTGATCGTTGTCCGGCGGAGAAACTGTTCGTCCCTGATAGGTGGACTACTAAAGTTATCTCTGAACTTCATTGTTCGGTGTTGGCTGGTCATCCTGGAATATTTGGTACCAGAGAGTTAGTGGCTAGATCCTTCTGGTGGCCATCTCTGTCACGGGATGTACGTACTTTTGTGCAGTCCTGTGGGATTTGTGCTAGGGCTAAGCCCTGCTGTTCACGTGCCAGTGGGTTGCTTTTGCCCTTGCCGGTCCCAAAGAGGCCTTGGACACATATTTCGATGGATTTCATTTCTGACCTTCCCGTTTCTCAAAAGATGTCAGTCATTTGGGTGGTCTGTGATCGCTTTTCTAAAATGGTCCATCTGGTGCCCTTGGTTAAATTGCCTTCCTCCTCTGATTTGGTGCCTTTGTTCTTCCAGCATGTGGTTCGTTTGCATGGCATTCCTGAGAATATTGTTTCTGACAGAGGTTCCCAGTTTGTTTCGAGGTTTTGGCGAGCCTTTTGTGGTAGGATGGGCATTGACTTGTCCTTTTCCTCGGCTTTCCATCCTCAGACTAATGGCCAGACCGAACGAACCAATCAGACCTTGGAGACATATCTGAGATGTTTTGTTTCTGCTGACCAGGATGATTGGGTGTCCTTTTTGCCGTTGGCTGAGTTCGCCCTTAATAATCGGGCCAGCTCGGCCACCTTGGTCTCTCCATTTTTCTGCAATTCTGGGTTCCATCCTCGTTTCTCTTCAGGACAGGTTGAGTCTTCGGACTGTCCTGGGTGGATTCTGTGGTGGACAGGTTGCAGCAGATCTGGACTCAGGTAGTGGACAATTTGACCTTGTCCCAGGAGAAGGCTCAACTTTTCGCTAATCGCAGACGCCGTGTGGGTCCCCGACTTCGTTTTGGGGATCTGGTTTGGTTATCTTCTCGTCATATTCCTATGAAGGTTTCCTCTCCTAA
Source organism: Ranitomeya imitator (assembly GCF_032444005.1). Taxonomy (NCBI): domain Eukaryota; kingdom Metazoa; phylum Chordata; class Amphibia; order Anura; family Dendrobatidae; genus Ranitomeya; species Ranitomeya imitator. The sequence goes on along the minus strand of NC_091287.1, from coordinate 204,870,349 downwards.
ATTTAAACCTCGTTTTATTGGTCCGTATAGGATTTCTGAGATTCTCAATCCTGTGTCTTTTCGTCTGACCCTCCCAGACTCCTTTTCCATACATAATGTATTCCATAGGTCGTTGTTGCGGAGATACCTGGCACCTATGGTTCCATCTGTTGAGCCTCCTGCCCCGGTTTTGGTGGAGGGGGAATTGGAGTATATTGTGGAGAAAATTTTGGATTCTCATGTTTCTAGACGGAAACTCCAGTATCTGGTTAAATGGAAGGGTTATGCTCAGGAAGATAATTCCTGGGTTTTTGCCTCTGATGTCCATGCTCCAGATCTTGTTCGTGCCTATCATGTGGCTCATCCTGGTCGGCCTGGGGGCTCTGGTGAGGGTTCGGTGACCCCTCCTCAAGGGGGGGTACTGTTGTGAATTCTGTGGCTGAATTCACTCCTGTGGTCACAAGTGGTACTGCAGCTTCTGAGCTTCCTCCCTCAGGTGTTCTGGTGAGCTCGTTGGCTGCTTTGTTATTTAACTCCACCTGATTCTGTCTTCCTTGCTCCTTGTCAATGTTCCAGTGTTGGACCTGAGCTTCTGGATCTTTCCTGTGGCCTGCTGCTCTGCTTAGATAAGTGCTTCTTTGCTTTTGTTGCTACTTTTTCTGTCCAGCTTGTCTTTTCGTTTTTGCTGGAAGCTCTGAGACGCAAAGGGTGCGTCTGGTTTATTAAACTGCATAGACCATATGATGTACAGTCCATTGCAATACAGCCACGAAACATTAAAGGACATCAGACAGTCCATGTAGCAGATAGGCTTTTTTGCTGTATATTACAATCCCCTTGTCCGGGGTTACCTCTCAGGAGTTCCACTCCTCACACTGACTTCACATCAGTCCCAGGTCCTCAACACAGACCGTCCAGGTCTACGGTCTCCAGGTGCTTCCAGGACGACTCCACTCCCAGGAGTAGGGTTGAGCGACCTTGACCTTTTTAGAGTCGAGTCGGGTTTCGCGAAACCCGCCTATCTCAAAAGTCGAGTCGAGTGGAATCGGCCGATTATCGCGAAAAGTCGGGGATCGACCGAAACACGAAACCCAATGCAAGTCAAAGGGGGAGCATAGTCGGCAGTGAGTAGAGGCCAGGAAAACATGTACAGAGCCCATTTTAATGGCAAAAACATCCATTCTTGTTACTGAAGCTTGTCAATCTTAATTTAGCTTATAATAATTGTAAGGCATTTGAAATTGGGGGTCATTTGGCTAAAGTTGTGGGGGGTAGGGCTGGTTCAAGTAATTAGTGGGCCCAGTAAATCTGGACCACGTCACGGCAGTGGAGCAGGGAGAGATAAGTATTTCAACTTTGCAAGTGCTGTGATCCTGAGCAAGCAGGGGGGCCCCCTCGTTGGCATTGGCACTGGCACAGGTGTTGTGAATTCTGTGGCTGAATTCACTCCTGTGGTCACAAGTGGTACTGCAGCTTCTGAGCTTCCTCCCTCAGGTGTTCTGGTGAGCTCGTTGGCTGCTTTGTTATTTAACTCCACCTGATTCTGTCTTCCTTGCTCCTTGTCAATGTTCCAGTGTTGGACCTGAGCTTCTGGATCTTTCCTGTGGCCTGCTGCTCTGCTTAGATAAGTGCTTCTTTGCTTTTGTTGCTACTTTTTCTGTCCAGCTTGTCTTTTCGTTTTTGCTGGAAGCTCTGAGACGCAAAGGGTGCACCGCCATGCCGTTAGTTCGGCACGGTGGGTCTTTTTGCTCCCTTTGCGTGGTTTTTTGCTTTAGGGTTTTTTGTAGACTGCAAAGTTCTCTTTGCTATCCTCGCTCTATCTAGAATATCGGGCCTCACTTTGCTGAATCTATTTCATCCCTACGTTTGTCTTTTCATCTTGCTAACAGTCATTATATGTGGGGGGCTGCCTTTTCCTTTGGGGTATTTCTCTGAGGCAAGTCAGGCTTGTTTTTCTATCTTCAGGCTAGTCAGCTCCTCAGGCTGTGCCGAGTTGCATAGGTAGTGACAGGCGCAATCCACAGCTGCCTTTAGTTGTGTTAGGATAGGTTCAGGTATTGCGGTCTACAGAGATTCCACGTCTCAGAGCTCGTTCTATTGTTTTTGGGTTATTGTCAGATCACTGTATGTGCTCTGATTGCTGGCACACTGTGTCACTGGATTGCCTACATAACACACAGGTACTGGCTCAAAGTACAGCGGTGTGTTTGCACGGCGGGGGCGCCTCCCACCGGCAGCAACACTTTTGCGTACTATGAGGGGCCCTGTGCCAGTGACGTCGCCAACGAGTATTCCTCCCCCCACCTGATGAAGGAACCTGCACCTTCATCTGCACCTTCCTCTTTGTCCCCGTGTAAGGTGGTATGGTATGCGGGAAGGGGGACCTGACTTTCAGCAGGGTCACAATCTTGCAGTGTAGTGTGCACGGGGAATGTTGTGTTATGGGTCAATGTACCAGCAGACTCATCTATCACTGGCTGGGCAATGGGCAGGATGAGGAGGAAACACAGATATAGGCCCAAATAATAAAGTGGGCTAAATGCAGTTCAAAATTGGTAACAGGACTAACCAGGGGGCATTGTTTTGTTCAGTGGAGGACAACGGGAATGAGAGGCTGACACAGAGAGTAGGCCCAAATCTGTAAATAGTCTAAATGCAGTTCAAAATTGGCAAGAGTAGTAAACAGGCGGCACAGCTTTGTTCACTGTAGGAGAACAGCAAGGAGCGGCAGACACAGATAGAAGGCCCCAACCCAACTAGTAGGCCCACTGCAGTTTTAAAATTCCGATAAGCTGAAAACCAGATAATTGTAGGTCATTTTTTGTAAAGAGGACAGCTGTATTGAGTGGCGCAGCCAGACACTACAAGTAGGCCTTAAACCACAAAGTTGGCTCGACGCTGGTTTAAAATAGGTTACATGGGTACACGTTCTGCATTGTTGTGCTCAGTGGAGGACAATTGGAAGGAGGGACTGCAGAAAGACTTTGTAGGCGTAAAATTACAAAATAGGCTCTATGCAGCTTCGATTATGTGGCAACCTGGAGAACACCTTGGAGCGGCAGACACCTTCTCTACGACCCAGACCCAACTTGTAGGCCTAATGTAGTGTTGTTTTCAACAACTACTAAACAAGAGCTTTAAGATTGAAGCAATGGAGAGGCAACCTGGGGAACACCTTGGAGTGGAACACACCGTCTCTACACCACAGACCCAACTTGTAGGCCGAATGCAGTGTTGTTTTCAACAACTACTAAACAAGAGCTTTAAGATTGAAGCAATGGAGAGGCAACCTGGGGAAAACCTTGGAGTGGAACACACCGTCTCTACACCCCATATCCAACTAGTAGGCCTAATGCAGTATTGTTTTCAACAACTACTAAACGAGAGCCAGAAGATCGAAGCAATGGAGACGAAACCTGGGGAACACCTTAGAGTGGAACACACCATCTCTACACCACAGACCCAACTTGTAGGCCGAATGCAGTGCTGTTTTCAACAACTAAACGAGAGCCAGAAGATTGAAGCAATGGAGAGGCAACCTGGGGAACACCTTGGAGTGGAACACACCATCTCTACACCCCAGACCCAACTTGTAGGCCGAATGCAGTGTTGTTTTCAACAACTACTAAACGAGAGCCAGAAGATTGAAGCAATGGAGAGGCAACCTGGGGAACACCTTGGAGTGGAACACACCGTCTCTACACCCCATACCCAACTAGTAGGCCTAATGCAGTGTTGTTTTCAACAACTACTAAACGAGAGCCAGAAGATCGAAGCAATGGAGACGAAACCTGGGGAACACCTTAGAGTTGAACACACCATCTCTACACCCCTGACCCAACTTGTAGGCCGAATGCAGTGTTGTTTTCAACAACTACATAAGAAGAGCCAGAAGATCGAAGCAATGGAGAGGCAACCTGGGGAACACCTTGGAGTGGAACACACCGTCTCTACACCCCTGACCCAACTTGTAGGCCGAATGCAGTGTTGTTTTCAACAACTACTTAAGAAGAGCCAGAAGATCGAAGCAATGGAGATGCAACCTGGGGAACAACTTGGAGTGGAACACACCGTCTCTACACCCCTGACCCAACTTGTAGGCCGAATGCAGTGTTGTTTTCAACAACTACTTAAGAAGAGCCAGAAGATCGAAGCAATGGAGAGGCAACCTGGGGAACACCTTGGAGTGGAACACACCGTCTCTACACCCCATATCCAACTAGTAGGCCTAATGCAGTATTGTTTTCAACAACTACTAAACGAGAGCTTTAAGATTGAAGCAATGGAGAGGCAACCTGGGGAACACCTTGGAGTGGAACACACCGTCTCTACACCCCATACCCAACTAGTAGGCCTAATGCAGTGTTGTTTTCAACAACTACTAAACGAGAGCCAGAAGATCGAAGCAATGGAGACGAAACCTGGGGAACACCTTAGAGTGGAACACACCGTCTCTACACCCCAGACCCAACTTGCAGGCCGAATGCAGTGTTGTTTTCAACAACTACTAAACAAGAGCCAGAAGATTGAAGCAATGGAGAGGCAACCTGGGGAACACCTTGGAGTGGAACACACCGTCTCTACACCCCAGACCCAACTTGCAGGCCGAATGCAGTGTTGTTTTCAACAACTACTAAACGAGAGCCAGAAGATTGAAGCAATGGAGAGGCAACCTGGGGAACACCTTGGAGTGGAACACACCGTCTCTACACCCCAGACCCAACTTGCAGGCCGAATGCAGTGTTGTTTTACACAACTACTAAACAAGAGCTTTAAGATTGAAGCAATGGAGAGGAAACCTGGAGAACACCTTGGAGCGGAAGACACCGTCTCTACAACCCAGACCCAACTTGTAGGCCTAATGCAGTGTTGTTTTCAACAACTACTAAACGAGAGCTAGAAGCTCGAAGCTATGGAGAGGAAACCTGGGGAACACCTTGGAGCGGCAGACACCGTTAGTAGGCCCGAATGAATTAGTAGTAGCAGCCCCAATGCAGTTTTCAAATTCCTATAGGCTGAAAACCAGACTATTGACGCTCAGCTTTTTTAAAAGGAGGACAGCTGTATTGAGTGGCGCAGACAGACACTGGTAGTAGGCCTTAAACACAACATTTTGCTCAATGCAGTTTAAAAAAGGTTACAGGGGTACACAGGCAGCATTGGTCTGTTCAGTGGAGGACAATTTCAATTATGGACCACAGACAGAGTTTGTATGCCTACTAGTGTTGAGCGATACCGTCCGATACTTGAAAGTATCGGTATCGGATAGTATCGGCCGATACCCGAAAAATATCGGATATCGCCGATACCGATATCCGATACCAATACAAGTCAATGGGACATCAAGTATCGGAATGTATCCTGATGGTTCCCAGGGTCTGAAGGAGAGGAAACTCTCCTTCAGGCCCTGGGATCCATAGTGAGGTGTAAAATAAAGAATTAAAATAAAAAATATTGATATGCTCACCTCTCCGCCGGCCCCTGGACATCACGCTGGTAACCGGCCGGCTTCTTTGTTTAAAATGAGCGCCTTTAGGACCTGCGAATGACGTTGCGGCTTCTGATTGGTCGCGTGCCGCTCATGTGACCGCCACGCGACCAATCAGAAGCCGCGACGTCATTCGCAGGTCCTCAATTCCTAGAATTAGGAGTTTAGTGAATGAGAATGACGTCGCGGCTTCTGATTGGTCGCGTGGCGGTCACATGGGCGGCACGCGACCAATCAGAATCCGCAACGTCATTCTCAGGTCCTAAAGGCACTCATTTTAAACAAAGAAGCTGGCCGGTTACCAGCGTGATGTCCAGGGGCCGCCGGAGAGGTGAATATATCAATATTTTTTATTTTAATTTTTTATTTTACACATCCCTATGGATCCGATACCGATACCCGATACCACAAAAGTATCGGATCTCGGTATCGGAATTCCGATACCGCAAGTATCGGCCGATACCCGATACTTGCGGTATCGGAATGCTCAACACTAATGCCTACTATTAAAAAAGGATGCTCTATGCAATTTAAAATAGGTTCCAGGGGTACACGGGCAGCAGTAGACAGGTCACTGGAGGACTAGTGGAAGGAGGGACCGCAGACAGGCGTAGTAGGCCTAACATAACAAAATTTGGCTGTAGGCACTTTAAAATTGGTTCCAGGGGTACACGGGCAGCAGTGGTCTGGTCAGTGGAGGACTAGTGGAAGGAGGGACCGCAGACAGGCGTAGTAGGCCTAACATAACAAAATTTGGCTGTAGGCACTTTAAAATTGGTTCCAGGGGTACACGGGCAGCAGTGGTCTGGTCAGTGGAGGACTAGTGGAAGGAGGGACCGCAGACAGGCGTAGTAGGCCTAACATAACAAAATTTGGCTGTAGGCACTTTCAATTCTCTTGGTACACAGGCAGCATTGGTGTTGTCAGCGGAGGCCGATTGTAATGAGTGTCTGCCAGTTAGTACTCCAAAAAAATAAATAGATGTTAATGTCTCGCATTACACCAAAACCAAAGCACAAAAGGGTGTAATACTTAGGTACAGGGGTGGGCTACTCTACTGAGTTTTAGACCTAGTAATTTGGCGCTAATTATTTACTGGTGTAAATATAGGACACTGCCCGTGACTATGTTAAGTACCATCAAACATGTCAACACAATGGTATTGTCAGTGCCAGGCATTGAATGATGTCAGCGCATAGACTAAACATTGGTGGAACTGTGAGAGATAATTGTGCAAGTGGTAGAGCAATGTTTGAGCTGGGGGGGGGGAACTCTCTTGTGGCCGGCGGTACAGGCCCAGGGCCCCTCATGTTACAACAGTGTGTCTGACGTTGGGTGCGCACCACCACCGCTAGAGACACTTTATTGTACTATGAGGGACCCAGTGGCAGTGCCGTCGACCAAAAGGGGGCACACCCACCTCTTCAGACAAACGGCACTCTCACGGGTGCTTGCGCCAAGTGGCGAGACAACGGCCCCGTGGGGGGATTTTGGCCATTTAGGGAGGTGTAAACATGTCATATGCTGGACAATCAGCTGCTGCAAATTACGCGATTGGAAAAGTCAGTCAGAGTAGTCCACAAGCAAGACCTTTTCATAGGAAAGCTAGGTGTCAGCTGGGCAAGGTGGGGCAAAAGAATTCGAAATCCAGTTGTGGTTCATTTTAATCAAGGTTAGATCACCCACATTTTGGGTAGCCAGACAAGTCCTTTTTTCGGTTAATATTGAACCTGCAGCACTGAACACTCTTTCTGATAGGACACTAGCTGCCGGGCAAGAAAGCTCCTGCAATGCATATTCTGCCAATTCTGGCCAGGTGTCTAATTTGGATGCCCAGTAATCAAATGGGAATGACGGTTGAGGTAGAACATCGATAAGGGATGAAAAATAGTTAGTAACCATACTGGACAAATGTTGTCTCCTGTCACTTTGAATTGATGCTGCAGTACCTGTCCTGTCTGCGGTCATAGCAAAATCACTCCACAACCTGGTCAGAAAACCCCTCTGTCCAACGCCACTGCAGCTCGTGTGAGAACGATCACGGGCGCTGTGTGATGGGAATGCCTGAAGCAAACGGTCAACAAGAGTTGATTGTTTGGTTGCTAATATTAGTTCCAAGTTCTCATGTGGCATAATATTTTGCAATTTGCCTTTATAGCAAGGATCAAGGAGGCAGGCCAACCAGTAATCGTCATCGTTCATCATTTTAGTAATGCGTGTGTCCCTTTTTAGGATACGTAAGGCATAATCCGCCATGTGGGCCAAAGTTCCAGTTGTCAAATCTGCGGTTGTGCTGGGTTGAGGGGCTGTTTCAGGTAAATCTACGTCACTTGTGTCCCTCAAAAAACCAGAACTCGGCCTTTCCACGCCACCAATTTCCAGTGGCCCCGGAAAAGCTTCCTCATTAAAAAAAACTCATCCCCATCATCCTCCTCGTCCTCCTCCTCCTGTTTGCCCGCTACCTCGTCCTGTACACTGCCCTGACCAGATATTGGCTGACTGTCATCAAGGCTTTCCTCTTCCTCTGCTGCAGACGCCTGCTCCTTTATGTGCGTCAAACTTTGCATCAGCAGACGCATTAGGGGGATGCTCATGCTTATTATGGAGTTGTCTGCACTAACCAGCTGTGTGCATTCCTCAAAACACTGAAGGACTTGACACATGTCTTGTACCTTCGACCACTGCACACCTGACAACTCCATGTCTGCCATCCTACTGCCTGCCCGTGTATGTGTATCCTCCCACAAGTACATAACAGCACGCCTCTGTTCGCACAGTCTCTGAAGCATGTGCAGTGTTGAGTTCCACCTTGTTGCAACGTCTATGATTAGGCGATGCTGGGGAAGGTTCAAAGACCGCTGATAGGTCTGCATATGGCTGGAGTGTACGGGCGAACGGCGGATATGCGAGCAAAGTCCGCTCACTTTGAGGAGCATGTCGGATAACCCCGGATAACTTTTCAGGAAGCACTGCACCACCAGGTTTAAGGTGTGAGCCAGGCAAGGAATGTGTTTCAGTTGGGAAAGGGAGATGGCAGCCAGGAAATTCCTTCCGTTATCACTCACTACCTTGCCTGCCTCAAGATCTACAGTGCCCAGCCACGACTGCGTTTCTTTCTACAAGAACTCGGACAGAACTTCCGCGGTGTGTCTGTTGTCGCCCAAACACTTCATAGCCAATACAGCCTGCTGACGCTTGCCAGTAGCTGCCCCATAAGGGGACAACTAGTGTGCAACAGTGGCAGCTGCGGATGGAGTGGTTGGGCGACTGCAGTCTGTGGACGAACTCTCGCTTCTGCAGGAGGACAAGGAGGAGGAGGAGGGGGTGCGAACGGCTACAGCCAACTGTTTCCTAGACCGTGGGCTAGGCAGAACTGTCCCAAAATTCCTGTCCCCTGTGGACCCTGCATCCACCACATTCACCCAGTGTGCCGTGATGGACACATAACGTCCCTGGCCATGCCTACTGGTCCATGCATCTGTTTTCAGGTGCACCTTTGTGCTCACAGATTTCCTGAGTGCATGGACGATGCGCTCTTTAACATGCTGGTGGAGGGCTGGGATGGCTTTTCTCGAAAAGAAGTGTCGACTGGGTAGCTCGTAGCGTGGTACAGCGTAGTCCATCAGGGCTTTGAAAGCTTCGCTTTCAACTAACCGGTAGGGCATCATCTCTAGCGAGATTAGTCTAACTATGTGGGCGTTCAAACCCTGTGTACGCGGATGCGAGGCTAAGTACTTCCTTTTTCTAACCAGAGTCTAATGTAGGGTGAGCTGGACTGGAGAGCTGGAGATCGTGGAACTAGCGGGGGTGCCGGTGGACATGGCAGACTGAGAGACGGTTGGAGACGGTATTGTTGCCGCCGGTGCCCTAGATGCAGTGTCTGACTGCTTTGGCCTGGCAAAGAAACCTGCACAGATACTGCAGGTGGTGCGGAAAATGGTGGCCTTACAGTGACGGAAGGAATGTAGCGTTGCTGACTAGCTTCATTGGCCGAGGGTGCTGCAACCTTAAGGGACGTTTGGTAGTTTGTCCAGGCTTGCAAATGCATGGTGGTTAAATGTCTATGCATGCAACTTGTATTTAGACTTTTCAGATTCTGACCTCTGCTTAAGGTAGTTGAACATTTTTGACAGATGACTTTGCGCTGATCAATTGGATGTTTAAAAAAATGCCAGACTGCACTCTTTCTAGCATCGGATCCCTTTTCAGGCATTGCAGACTGAGCTTTAACCGGATGGCCACGCTGTCCTCCAACAGGTTTTGGCTTTGCCACGCGTTTTGGGCCAGATACGGGCCCGGCAGATGGAACCTGTTGCGATGTTGATGCCTGCTGCGGCCCCTCCTCCTCCGCTTCAGAACTACTGCCGCCTGCACCCTGTTCCCCCAATGGCTGCCAATCGGGGTCAACAACTGGGTCATCTATAACCTCCTCTTCTAGCTCGTGTGCAACTTCGTCGGTGTCACCGTGTAAGTCGGTGGTATAGCGTTCGTGACGGGGCAACATAGTCTCATCAGGGTCTGATTCTGGATCAGTACCCTGCGAGGGCAATGTTGTGGTCTGAGTCAAAGGACCAGCATAGTAGTCTGGCTGTGGCTGTGCAACAGTGCACTCCATGTCAGATTCAACTTGTAATGGGCATGGCCTGTTAACTGTTTCACTTTCTAAGCCAGGGACGGTATGTGTAAAGAGCTCCATGGAGTAACCCGTTGTGTCGCCTGCTGCATCCTTCTCTGTTGCTGTTTTTGCTGAAGAGGACAAGGAAGCGACTTGTCCCTGACCGTGAACATCCACTAACGGTGCGCTGCTTTTACATTTACCAGTTTCAGAAGAGGAGGCAAAAGAGCTAGAGGCTGAGTCAGCAAGGTAAGCCAAAATTTGCTCTTGCTGCTCCGGCTTTAAAAGTGGTTTTCCTACTCCCAGAAAAGGGAGCGTTCGAGGCCTTGTGTAGCCAGACGACGAACCTGGCTCCACAGCTCGAGACTAAGGTGCTATATTGTTTTTCCCACGACCACCCGATGCTCCACTACCACTACTGTCATTACCAGCTGGCAATGAACGCCCACGGCCACGACCTCTTCCACCAGACTTCCTCATTGTTTTAAAAACGTCACCAAACTAACGGTATTTGTTACTGTCAAACAACTTACAAGGTGAACTCTAACTTCTGTATGATTTAGATATCCCTTAATAGGTGGGTGAAACCGCAAGGAAAATCAGGCATGATGTTACACACTCTGTTTTCTGTGGCACCAAATGAGAGAGATATAAAGGCACAGATGATTGGCCTCGGGGAGACCAAAACATCCAACACCGCGGAGACACCATCATGTGTTTCTCAACGCAGTGATTCCAGAACACTGCCCCCATCCCTTATGGGAAATATGCAGATGCATGTAAAGAAGCTGCGGAGACACCATCACGTGTTTCTCGACGCAAGCAGTGAATAGCCAGGCCTTTCCCCGAGAAGGAACAACCACGGGAAGGGCAGCATCCTATGAAGGAAAGCCACCTATGCCAAGCATGGTATCCTGTTGTGAATTCTGTGGCCAAGCTCCCTCCTGTGGTCATGAGTGGTACTTCGGCTGGTTCTGTCTATGAGCTTCCTTTGGTGGATGAGAGTGGTACTGCGGCTTCTGAGTTTCCTTCCTCAGGTGACGAGGTTAAGTCGTTAGGTGCTGCTCTATTTAACTCCACCTAGTGCTTTGATCCTGGCCTCCAGTCAATGTTCTAGTATTGGTCTTGCTTCCTCCTGGATCGTTCCTGTGGCCTGTCTATCCTGCATAAGCTAAGTTTTGCTTGTGTCATTTTTGTTTGCTGTTTTTTCTGTCCAGCTTGCTATATTGGTTTTTCTTGCTTGCTGGAAGCTCTGGGACGCAGAGGGAGGACCTCCGTACCGTTAGTCGGTGCGGAGGGTCTTTTTGCCCCCTCTGCGCGGTTGTTTGTAGGGTTTTGTGTTGACCGCAAAGTTATCTTTCCTATCCTCGGTCTATTCAGTAAGTCGGGCCTCACTTTGCTAAAATCTATTTCATCTCTGCGTTTGTATTTTCATCTCAACTCACAGTCATTATATGTGGGGGGCTGCCTTTTCCTTTGGGGTATTTCTCTGAGGCAAGGTAGGCTTATTTTTCTTTCTTAGGGCTAGCTAGTTTCTCAGGCTGTGCTCGAGGCGCATAGGTCTGGTCAGGAGCGCTCCACGGCTACCTTTAGTGTGGTTGGATAGGATTAGGGATTGCGGTCAGCAGAGTTTCCACGTCTCAGAGCTCGTCCTATGTTTTTGTTAATTGTCAGGTCACTTTGTGTGCTCTGAACTTCAAGGTCCATTGTGGTTCTGAATTACCTGTTCATAACAGTACTGGAGGCCCAAAGTACTAATGCTTCTCAATAGAGGGAAAAGAGAAGTTCTGAGACCATTTTTTTTTCTTTGCACTGTGTTCTGTCTTTCTTTTCCCCTTTACATCAGGGTGGTTCAGAACACAGGTGTGGACATGGACATTCAGGGTCTGTTCTCTTTGATGGATAATCTCGCTATAAATGTACAGAATATTCAAGATTTAGTGGTTCAGAATCCTATGTTAGAACCTAAAATTCCTATTCCTGAGTTATTTTCTGGAGATAGAGCTAAGTTTTTGAATTTTAAAAATAATTGTAAACTATTTCTGGCTTTGAAACCCCCGCTCCTCTGGTGACCCAGTTCAAAGAGTTAAGATCATTATTTCTTTATTACGTGGCGACCCTCAAGACTGGGCATTTTCCCTTGCGCCAGGAGATCCTGCATTATGTAATATTGATGCGTTTTTTCTGGCGCTCGGATTGCTGTACGATGAACCTAATTCAGTGGATCAGGCAGAGAAAAATTTGCTGGCTCTGTGTCAGGGTCAGGATGAGATAGAGATTTATTGTCAGAAGTTTAGAAAGTGGTCCGTGCTCACTCAATGGAATGAATGTGCGCTGGCAGCTATTTTCAGAAAGGGACTCTCTGAAGCCCTCAAGGATGTCATGGTGGGATTTCCTATGCCTGCTGGTCTGAATGAGTCTATGTCTTTGGCCATTCAAATCGGTTGACGCTTCCGTGAGCGTAAATCTGTGCACCATTTGGCGGTATTATCTGAGCAGAAACCTGAGCCTATGCAGTGCGATAGGACTTTGACCAGAGCTGAAAGGCAAGAACACAGACGTCAGAATGGGCTGTGTTTCTACTGTGGTGATTCCACTCATGCTATCTCCGATTGTCCTAAGCACACTAAGCGGTTCGCTAGGTCTGCCACCATTGGTACGGTACAGTCGAAATTTCTTTTGTCCGTTACTTTGATCTGCTCTTTGTCTTCCTATTCTGTCATGGCATTTGTGGATTCAGGCGCTGCCCTGAATTTGATGGACTTGGAGTTTGCTAGGAGCTGTGGGTTTGTCTTGGAGCCCTTGCAGTGTCCTATTCCATTGAGAGGAATTGATGCGCCTTTGGCCAAGAATAAGCCTCAGTATTGGACCCAGCTGACCATGTGCATAGCTCCTGCGCACCAGGAGGATATTCGCTTTCTGGTGTTGCATAATCTGCATGATATGGTCGTGTTGGGGTTGCCATGGCTACAAGTCCATAACCCAGTATTAGATTGGAAATCAATGTCTGTGTCCAGCTGGGGTTGTCAGGGGGTACATGGTGATGTTCCATTTCTGTCTATCTCATCATCCACCCCTTCTGAGGTCCCAGAGTTCTTGTCTGATTACCGGGATGTATTCGATGAGCCCAAGTCCAATGCCCTACCTCCGCATAGGGATTGTGATTGTGCTATCGATTTGATTCCTGGTAGTAAGTTTCCTAAGGGTCGACTGTTTAATTTTTCTGTACCTGAGCACGCCGCTATGCGGAGTTACGTGAAGGAGTCTTTGGAGAAGGGTCATATTCGCCCGTCATGGTCGCCATTGGGAGCGGGGTTCTTTTTTGTGGCCAAGAAGGATGGTTCGCTGAGACCTTGTATTGATTACCGCCTTCTAAATAAAATTACGGTCAAATTTCAGTACCCCTTGCCGCTGCTGTCTGATTTGTTTGCTCGGATTAAGGGGGCTAGTTGGTTCACCAAGATAGATCTTCGTGGTGCATATAATCTTGTGCGTATTAAACGGGGCGATGAATGGAAAACAGCATTTAATATGCCCGAAGGCCATTTTGAGTACCTGGTTATGCCATTCGGGCTTTCTAATGCTCCATCAGTGTTTCAGTCCTTTATGCATGACATCTTCCGAGAGTACCTGGATAAATTCCTGATTGTATACTTGGATGATATTTTGGTCTTCTCGGATGATTGGGAGTCTCATGTGAAGCAGGTCAGAATGGTGTTCCAGGTCCTGCGAGCTAATTCTTTGTTTGTGAAGGGGTCAAAGTGTCTCTTTGGTGTTCAGAAGGTTTAATTTTTGGGGTTCATTTTTTCTCCTTCTACTATCGAGATGGACCCTGTTAAAGTTCAGGCCATTTATGATTGGACTCAGCCAGCATCTCTGAAGAGTCTGCAGAAGTTCCTGGGCTTTGCTAATTTTTATCGTCGCTTCATCAATAATTTTTCTAGTATTGCTAAACCGTTGACTGATTTAACCAAGAAGGGTGCTGATGTGGTCAATTGGTCTTCTGCTGCTGTGGAAGCTTTTCAGGAGTTGAAGCGTCGTTTTTCTTCTGCCCCTGTGTTGTGCCAACCAGATGTTTCGCTTCTGTTCCAGGTCGAGTTTGATGCTTCTGAAATTGGAGCAAGGGCTGTTTTGTCGCAGAGAAGTTCTGATTGCTCGGTGATGAAACCATGCGCCTTCTTTTCCCGGAAATTTTCGCCTGCTGAGCGAAATTATGATGTTGGCAATCGAGAGTTGCTAGCCATGAAGTGGGCATTCGAGGAGTGGCATCATTGGCTTGAAGGAGCTAAGCATCGCGTGGTGGTCTTGACTGATCACAAGAACTTGACTTATCTCGAGTCTGCCAAACGGTTGAATCCTAGACAGGCTCGCTGGTCGCTGTTTTTCTCCCGTTTTGACTTTGTGGTTTCGTACCTTCTGGGCTCTAAAAATGTGAAGGCGGATGCCCTGTCTAGGAGTTTTGTGCCCGATTCTCCGGGTTTGCCTGAGCCGGCGGGTATTCTCAAAGAGGGGGTAATTTTGTCTGCCATCTCCCCTGATTTGCGGCGGGTGCTGCAAAAATTTCAGGCTAATAGACCTGACCGTTGCCCAGCGGAGAAACTGTTTGTCCCTGATAGGTGGACGAATAAAGTTATCTCTGAGGTTCATTGTTCGGTGTTGGCTGGTCATCCTGGAATCTTTGGTACCAGAGATTTGGTGGCTAGATCCTTTTGGTGGCCGTCTCTGTCGCGGGATGTGCGTTCTTTTGTGCAGTCCTGTGGGATTTGTGCTCGGGCCAAGCCCTGCTGTTCTCGTGCCAATGGGTTGCTTTTGCCCTTGCCGGTCCCGAAGAGGCCTTGGACACATATCTCTATGGATTTTATTTCGGATCTCCCCGTCTCTCAAAGAATGTCGGTCATTTGGGTGGTTTGTGATCACTTCTCTAAGATGGTTCATTTGGTGCCCTTGTCTAAATTGCCTTCCTCCTCTGATTTGGTGCCATTGTTTTTCCAGCATGTGGTTCGTTTACATGGCATTCCAGAGAACATCGTTTCTGACAGAGGTTCCCAGTTTGTTTTGATGTTTTGGCGAGCCATTTGTGCTAGGATGGGCATTGATTTGTCTTTTTCCTCGGCTTTCCATCCTCAGACAAATGGCCAGACTGAACGAACCAATCAGACCTTGGAAACATATCTGAGATGTTTTGTTTCTGCTGATTGGATGATTGGGTGTCCTTTTTGCCTTTGGCTGAGTTCGCCCTTAATAATCGGGCCAGCTCGGCTACTTTGGTTTCGCCGTTTTTCTGCAATTCTGGGTTCCACCCTCGTTTCTCTTCAGGGCAGGTTGAGTCTTCGGACTGTCCTGGTGTGGATACTGTGGTGGATAGGTTGCAGCAGATTTGGACTCATGTAGTGGACAATTTGACTTTGTCCCAGGAGAAGGCTCAACGTTTCGCTAACCGCAGGCGCTGTGTGGGTCCCTGACTTCGTGTTGGGGATTTGGTTTGGTTGTCATCTCGTTATATTCCTATGAAGGTTTCCTCTCCTAAGTTTAAGCCTCGTTTCATTGGTCCATATAGGATTTCTGAGGTTCTTAATCCTGTGTCTTTTTGTTTGACTCTTCCAGCTTCTTTTTCCATCCATATCGTGTTCCATAGGTCATTGTTGCGGAGATACGTGGCACCTGTGGTTCCATCTATTGATCCTCCTGCTCCGGTTTTGGTTGAGGGGGAGTTGGAGTATATAGTGGAGAAGATTTTGGATTCTCGTGTTTCGAGACGGAAACTCCAGTATCTGGTTAAGTGGAAGGGTTATGGTCAGGAAGATAATTCCTGGGTCTTTGCCTCTGATGTCCATGCTGCCGATCTGGTTCGTGCCTTTCATGTGGCTCATCCTGGTCGGCCTGGGGGCTCTGGTGAGGGTTCGGTGACCCCTCCTCAAGGGGGGGTACTGTTGTGAATTCTGTGGCCAAGCTCCCTCCTGTGGTCGTGAGTGGTACTTCGGCTGGTTCTGTCTATGAGCTTCCTTTGGTGGATGAGAGTGGTACTGTGGCTTCTGAGTTTCCTTCCTCAGGTGATGAGGTTAAGTCGTTAGGTGCTGCTCTATTTAACTCCACCTAGTGCTTTGATCCTGGCCTCCAGTCAATGTTCTAGTATTGGTCTTGCTTCCTCCTGGATCGTTCCTGTGGCCTGTCTATCCTGCATAAGCTAAGTTTTGCTTGTGTCATTTTTGTTTGCTGTTTTTTCTGTCCAGCTTGCTATATTGGTTTTTCTTGCTTGCTGGAAGCTCTGGGACGCAGAGGGAGCACCTCCGTACCGTTAGTCGATGCGGAGGGTCTTTTTGCCCCCTCTGCGTGGTTGTTTGTAGGGTTTTGTGTTGACCGCAAAGCTATCTTTCCTATCCTCGGTCTATTCAGTAAGTCGGGCCTCACTTTGCTAAAATCTATTTCATCTCTGCGTTTGTATTTTCATCTCAACTCACAGTCATTATATGTGGGGGGCTGCCTTTTCCTTTGGGGTATTTCTCTGAGGCAAGGTAGGCTTATTTTTCTTTCTTAGGGCTAGCTAGTTTCTCAGGCTGTGCTCGAGGCGCATAGGTCTGGTCAGGAGCGCTCCACGGCTATCTTTAGTGTGGTTGGATAGGATTAGGGATTGCGGTCAGCAGAGTTTCCACGTCTCAGAGCTCGTCCTATGTTTTTGTTAATTGTCAGGTCACTTTGTGTGCTCTGAACTTCAAGGTCCATTGTGGTTCTGAATTACCTGTTCATAACAGTATCCATCCACAGACAGCTGTTTCTTTTTTTTTTTTTTTTCCCTCAGATGGGAAAATCCACGGTCCAGAAATCCAAGACCAAAGAAAAATCCCAAACAGCTGCGTCAAATCCAAAACACAAAAGCTGTTCCCATCATCATCAAAAAATATCAGTTTACTACAACATCAGAAAAAACAAGTCAAGACATATTTACAAGGTATCTCCACTTCTTCACCTTCCAAATCCCTTCGGCATCCACCTCCCCCCTTCTTCTTTTATCCCATAGAAAACACACATACATCTTCCCCAAAATCACTTTTAGACTATTCTTTACTACAATTTCCTTTCTCTTAAAAACATACACATTCCTCACATCCCATAATACTTCCTTTATACATGCAACTATTAACCACAACACTCTCTCCTTCACTCCATCACACATTCCCAAGCCAAACATGAACAACTCGAATGATAACAAGCTCACACCACACAATTCTTTACACAATGGTCCCATTCTTCCAATCACCTCCCTAGCATAATGACAATTCCAAAACACATGTACTACACTTTCCCTTCCACCACACCCACCTCTTGGACACATATCACTTCTCCCCAACCCACGATTCTTCTGAAATTCTCTAACTGGTAACACTCCATGCAAAGACTGCCACACAATCTCACTCTGCCTATTCGTCATACCGTCTAACCGCACTTTCTTCCATACTTTTTCTATATCATTCCCTCTAACCATGTTTATTCCACACTCTGTCTCTCTACATTCAATCATCCTATACACAGCCTTCTTATTACTCAACAACCTAACATCCACATCACACAACTCATACTTCACTAAAAATTTATAAACCCACACATACCATCTAGGCACGTCAAAAGCAACCGGATACCTCAGATCCCTCTCTCGCCACCTCAAACAAAATAAATACACTCCAAACAAAAACCTACACAGACAAGAAAACTTCCCATCCATCCTAATCACCCTCAACACAAAAACCACAATATTTACACCAAAGAACACCTCAAGGTTTGGAAAACCCAACCCACCTTTTTCTGAACGTTTCACCAAAACCTCCCTCCTAGCCCTCTCCATTCTAGAATTCCACAAAAACACAAACAGAATCCTATTTAACCCTCTCATACACATATACCCCGGCGGAAAGACCACTGCAATATATAAGAAAATAGGCAAAATCACACTTTTAATAACTAAGATTTTTCCAAAAAACGAAAGACTTCTCATCTTCCAAAAACATAACTTCCGCTCAACCTTTCCTTTCGCATCATCCCAACTTTCTTTCCCATCCAAACTCTCTGAAAATTTCACACCCAAAACCTTAATAGACCCAGTCACCTCGTTCACTCCTACATCCTTGCTTAAAACTCCTCCCCCAAAAACCTTACACTCACTCTTCTCCCAATTCACCTTAAATGCTGACGCACCACAAAAAATAGACGCTAATAACTTCACCCGCCTCACAGAATACTCAGAATCACACAACACACACACACGTCATCCATATAAGCACTAACCTTCCATTCCCTCCCCCCACCTCCTGGCACTTGTACACCTCTAATCACTTTATCTTTCCTCAACATACAAAGCAACGGTTCAATCGCACAAATAAAAACCACAGGAGACAAAGGACAACCTTGTCGCACACCTGAAAAAACATTCACTCTTCTACCCACAGAACCATTCATCAAAACACAACTATAAATGTCTTTATATAAGCTCCTCACCCTCCAAACAAAATCAGGCGGAAACCCCATTCTCAATAATACCCGGAACAAAAAACTATGTGCTAACCGATCATACGCCTTTTCAAAGTCCAAACTTAAAACAAATACACTCCTCTTCCGACTCATACAGTCCCACAAACAATCTCTCAACATACACACGCACTCATGTATACGTCTCCCAGGCACTGCACAACACTGTTCATCCCCAATCACACTCTCTATCACATCACGCATCCTATTCGCCATTACTTTCGCATAGATCTTATAATCGCAATTCAACAACGTTATCGGTCTCCAATTTTTTAAACTCTTCAAATCTCCTTTTTTAGGTATTAACACAACCATCCCTGCACGCATACTCTCAGCCACCTCCATACTAGACCACATATACTTACACACATCCACAAAATCCTTACCAATCACATGCCACATCACCCTATAAAACTCTATAGGAAGACCATCCTCTCCTGGAGTCTTATTTAACGCCATGCTATTCATTACCTTCCATACCTCATCACCTGTCACCTCACCCATCACTCTCTCTCTCTCCACCTCACTCAATTTATTTTCTAATACACTTAGTACATCCTCCTCCAAAGCCTCATCCCTCCACTTCACTGCATACAGCTCCTCATAAAACTTAGCCACATGTTCACACATATCCTCCCCACTTACCTCTCTTCCATCCACTGCATTCAAAACACCCATACTCTGCTTTTTCCCAAAAACCTTTTTAAAGAAAAACCTCGAACACCTTTCATCTTGCTCCATTCTATCAATTTTTGCCCTAAAAATAATACTCTTCCCTTTCTCTTCCAAAAACTCTTTAATTTCTTTTTTTAACCTTTTTTATCCCCTCCTCCACCTCCATTCCTCCTTCCCTCACTTTATACAATAAACATAAACGGGCATTCAACGTAACAAACTTTTCCCTCTTATTTGCTGCAAATTCATACCCCACACTTTTAAAAAACTTTTTTGTCTGCCTCTTAACCCAATCCCACCACTCACAAACATTCCCAAAACTTTCCTTACTTTTACACCACTGTTCATACTTTCTCACATACTCCTTCCTCACAGCTTCATTTTCCAACAATTTCACATTTAATTTCCACAAACCCTTTCCAAACACACCACTAACATTAATATCTAACTCGCACAACACACAAACATGGTCCGAAAAAACGACCCTATCCTGCTTATATCCAACAGGAATAATATTTTCAGAAATAAAACAATAATCCAACCTGGACTGTGCTCTTCCACCATCAGAAAAAAGGGTATCTAACAAAGGGTTAACCTTACACACACGCTGCATATCACTCAAATCAAAGTCAGTAACTAATTCCAGCAGAACTTTTCCAGACACATCCACATTCACTCCCCCCACATCACAATTCATATCACCCACAATCACCACAGGCACTCTTCCTTGAACAAAAAGCTTAACTTTTTCAAATAATAACTTACGCTCATTTTTTTCTACTGGCGCATAAATATTGATAACACAAAACGTAACATTTTTATATTCAAAATTTGCTAAGATACACCTCCCCACCTCCACCACCAAATAATTATTCAAAACAACCTCCTGCCCCTTAACTAAAATACCCACACCATCATTTCTATTATTTGCACTACCAGACCATACAGACGCACCATAAGACCACTCATCCCCTTTCACACCATCCACAATCCCACATTCTTGCAAACAAAAAATAGATGCACTCTGCATAGCTAAAAAATCCAAAATTGCTGCTCTCCTCCTCGCTTTCTTAAAAACTCTCACATTTTGAGAAACTATAGAAAAACCCATACTGCAAAAACAAAAAACACAATGCAAAAATTACCACAAAATTACACACATTACACAAAAAGACCTTGACAAAGGTCAAGACTCACAGAAAGGAGAGAAAAAAAAAACAACAGATCCACTGAGCTTTCATTTTACCCAGTATCACCATTGTCCTCTTCTGCCATTCGGACTGAACAGCAAGTCTCTGAACCACTAACCCCTTTGTGCTCACTCCATTTTTTTTTAGCTGGCCCAATGTTCCTCTTAGGCATACTACTGCATGCCTCATTACTTTCCCCATCCTCCTCCCTCTGACACTTTTTCCCACCCCTGTTCTCATCTGAAGAAAGCCCTCCAATATTCTGAGGATCTGAGGGGTGCACAGGGCTCTCAGCTTCAGAAATGTGCACGTTTTCCTCCGTTGCATCCATTGCTTCCTCAAGAGAAAACATTTCAGGCACAGTAGAGTCATCATCTTCTTCCTCATCTTCTTCCTGATCTCCTTCCTTATTAAACCCCTTCTCTACTTTTTTTGCCGCCGACCAAAACTCCTTATCTTCCTTCTCTGCATCACTCATAGCACCACGGGGTGCTAGCACAATGTCATCTTGAGTCACAGAGCGTCTTTCCCTCTCCCTCTCCCTCTCCCTCCTTTCCTCTCTCTCCATTCTTTCAGATTCCTTTCTGATAATTGCCAACCTCCTCCTTCTCTCCTCCTCCTCTCTCCATTCACTCTCTGAGCGTCTAGGCGCCCTCCGCGGACAATCCTTATACATGTGGTCACTACTACCACACACGTCACAGGTCTTAGCCATCGGGCAATCACCAGCCATATGCCCCTCCTTCTTGCAGTTTCGGCAACACTGCCCCTTCTGGCAGTCTGCCTGGACATGTCCAAAAGAGAAACATCTCCTGCAAAACAGAGGCTGCCCAGGATACGTGAAGAAACCCCTATGCCCTGCTACAGAGAAGTTCGCCGGAGGGTGTCTGAACCCACCCACACTGCCAGGATCTCTTCTGAACCTTACACGATACTTGTATCGACAATTGAAGATTCCTAAGCAGTTCACTTGCTTCTCTCCCTTTGAAACAAAGTCACAATACTTTGAGGAAGCTCTCCAACAATGCAGGTTCAGTAAAGGGGTTATAGACAGTGATAGTCACCTGCCTTTCCTGAAGACCAAACAGTGGTTCACATTTCACTCCCTTCAAACAGGGATCTCTGGCATGATTTCGGAACCACTCATAGATATTCAGGCAATAATGCTCTGACATAAAAGTAATGTTGTAGTTACCTTGATTAGGGAACTCATTGAAACTAAAGATGTTTTCTCGCTTTCCTCCAGCCTTTTCCTCAATAAGGTCACGAACAATAAAGACCACGCTGTTCCTTGCCCGGATAGATGGCTCCAACGTCACTCGGATGGTATTCTTCACGTAACTCATCTTCAAAGCTGTCGGTACAAAATACCACAGAAAAAAAACAGAATTCTCTGCAAAAGGGTCTGGATTCCTCCAGAAAACCTCACTCCTGACAGCTGTTTCGGGGTTTTTGCCCCTCATCTGTGTGGAGTAGGAAACTGGCTATTAGGAGCAGTGCCTAGTAAAAAGGCTATAAAGGCACAGATGATTGGCCTCAGGGAGACCAAAACATCCAACACCGCGGAGACACCATCACATGTTTCTCAACGCAGTGATTCCAGAACACTGCCCCCATCCCTTATGGGAAATATGCAGATGCATGTAAAGAAGCTGCGGAGTAGGAATCTGGCTAGTTTTGGTCTCCCCGAGGCCAATCATCTGTGCCTTTATAGCCTTTTTACTAGGCACTGCTCCTAATAGCCAGATTCCTACTCCACACTGATGAGGGGCAAAAACTCCGAAACAGCTGTCTGTGGATGGATACCATGCTTGGCATAGGTGGCTTTTCTTCATAGGATGCTGCCCTTCCCGTGGTTGTTCCTTCCCGGGGAAAGGCCTGGCTATTCACTGCTTGCGTCAAGAAACATGTGATGGTGTCTCCGCAGCTTCTTTACATGCATCTGCATATTTCCCATAAGGGATGGGGGCAGTGTTCTGGAATCACTGCGTTGAGAAACACGTGATGGTGTCTCCGCGGTGTTGGATGTTTTGGTCTCCCCGAGGCCAATCATCTGTGCCTTTATAGCCTTTTTACTAGGCACTGCTCCTAATAGCCAGATTCCTACTCCACACTGATGAGGGGCAAAAACCCCGAAACAGCTGTCTGTGGATGGATACCATGCTTGGCATAGGTGGCTTTCCTTCATAGGATGCTGCCCTTCCCGTGGTTGTTCCTTCCCGGGGAAAGGCCAGGCTATTCACTGCTTGCGTCGAGAAACACGTGATGGTGTCTCCGCAGCTTCTTTACATGCATCTGCATATTTCCCATAAGGGATGGGGGCAGTGTTCTGGAATCACTGCGTTGAGAAACACGTGATGGTGTCTCCGCGGTGTTGGATGTTTTGGTCTCCCCGAGGCCAATCATCTGTGCCTTTATAGCCTTTTTACTAGGCACTGCTCCTAATAGCCAGATTCCTACTCCACACTGATGAGGAGCTAAAACCCCGAAACAGCTGTCTGTAGATGGATACTATGCTTGGCATAGGTGGCTTTCCTTCATAGGATGCTGCCCTTCCCGTGGTTGTTCCTTCCCCGGGAAAGGCCTGGCTATTCACTGCTTGCGTCGAGAAACATGTGATGGTGTCTCTGCAGCTTCTTTACATGCATCTGCATATTTCCCATAAGGGATGGGGGCAGTGTTCTGGAATCACTGCGTTGAGAAACACGTGATGGTGTCTCCGCGGTGTTGGATGTTTTGGTCCCTCCACCTCCAAAACCAACTTCTCCACCATTACAGAAGACGGACTCTCCACTCTACTCTCAAGATCGCATCTCACCACCTGTGCACTTGACCCACCCCCATCCCACTTCATCCCAAACCTCACCACAGTCTTCATCCCAACCCTAACCCATCTCTTCAACCTATCACTAACAACTGGCATTTTCCCCTCAAGCTTTAAACATGCCTCAATCACACCTATCCTCAAAAAGCCCTCTCTTGACCCATCCTCTGTATCTAGCTATCGCCCTATATCACTTCTCCCCTTTGCCTCAAAACTACTGGAACAACATGTCCATCTTGAACTGTCCTCCCATCTATCTTCCTGCTCCTTCTTCGACCGCTTTCAATCAGGCTTCCGTTCACACCATTTCACTGAAACTGCCCTAACTAAGGTCACCAATGACCTATTAACCGCCAAGAGCAAGCGACACTACTCTCTCCTCCTCCTCCTGGACCTGTCCTCTGCCTTTGACACAGTGGACCATTCCCTGCTGCTGCAGACCCTCTCATCCCTTGGAATCACAGAATTGGCCCTATCCTGGATCTCATCATACCTAACTGACCGTACATTCAGCATCTCCCACTCACACACCACCTCCTCACCTCGCCCCCTATCTGTCGGAGTCCCGCAAGGTTCAGTTCTAGGACCCCTGCTCTTCTCCATTTACACCTTTGGCCTGGGACAGCTCATAGAATCTCACGGCTTTCAGTATCATCTCTACGCTGATGACACACAGATCTACATCTCTGGACCAGAAATCACCTCCCTACTAACCAGAATCCCTCAATGTCTGTCTGCTATTTCATACTTCTTCTCCACTAGATTTCTAAAACTTAACATGGACAAAACAGAATTCATCATCTTTCCCCCATCTCACACGACCTCCCCAACGAACCTATCCATTACAGTAAACGGCTGCCCGCTCTCCCCAGTCCCACAAGCCCGCTGTCTTGGGGTAATCCTTGACACTGATCTCTCCTTTAAACCACATATCCAAACCCTTTCCACTTCCTGCCGCCTCCAACTCAAAAATATTTCACGGATCCGCACATTCCTAAACCAAGAATCTGCAAAGACCCTAGTCCATGCCCTCATCATCTCCCGCCTTGACTACTGTAACCTCCTGCTCTGTGGCCTCCCCTCTAAAACTCTTGCACCCCTCCAATCTATTCTAAACTCTGCTGCCCGACTAATCCACCTGTCCCCCCGCTATTCCCCGGCCTCTCCCCTCTGTCAATCCCTGCACTGGCTCCCCATCACTCAGAGACTCCAGTACAAAAGCCTAACCATGACATACAAAGCCATCCACAACCTGTCTCCTCCATACATCTGTGACCTCGTCTCCCGATACTTTCCTGCACGCAACCTCCGATCCTCACAAGATCTCCTTCTCTACTCCCCTATTATCTCCTCTTCGCACAATCGCATACAAGATTTCTCTCGTGCATCCCCCCTACTCTGGAATTCTCTACCACAACATATCAGACTCTCGCCTACCATCGAAACCTTCAAAAAGAACCTGAAGACCCACCTCTTCCGACAAGCCTACAACCTGCAGTAACCACCGATTGACCAAACCGCTGCACGGCCAGCTCTACCCTCACCTACTGTATCCTCACCCATCCCTTGTAGATTGTGAACCCTCGCGGGCAGGGTCCTCTCTCCTCCTGTACCAGTTGTGACTTGTATTGTTCAAGATTATTGTACTTGTTTTATTATGTATACCCCTCCTCACATGTAAAGCGCCATGGAATAAATGGCGCTATAATAATAATAATAAATCTGTGCCTTTATAGCCTTTTTACTAGGCACTGCTCCTAATAGCCAGATTCCTACTCCACACTGATGAGGGGCAAAAACCCCGAAACAGCTGTCTGTGGATGGATACCATGCTTGGCATAGGTGGCTTTCCTTCATAGGATGCTGCCCTTCCCGTGGTTGTTCCTTCCCGGGGAAAGGCCTGGCTATTCACTGCTTGCGTCGAGAAACACGTGATGGTGTCTCCGCAGCTTCTTTACATGCAAATGAGAGAGATGCCACACACGCAGGACTGTCACTCAAGCACAAAGGCCAATATTAATCTCCCACTGTTTTTTTTTTTTTTTTCAGGGAGAATTTAGAAACCAAATTTAAAAAAAAAAAAAAAAATAGGCTTTCTATGGCCCACTATTTAAGAGAGATGGCACACTCAGGACTGGCACACAAGCAGAAAGGCCAATATTAATCTCCCACTGTTTTTTTTTTATTCAGGGAGAATTTAGATACCAAATTAAAAAAAAACACTAGGCTTTCTATGGCCCACTATTTAAGAGATATGGCACACTCAGGACTGGCACACAAGCAGAAAGGCCAATATTAATCTCCCACTGTTTTTTTTTAATTTTTTCAGGGAGAAGTTAGAAACCAAATTTAAAAAAAAACACTAGGCTTTCTATGGCCCACTATTTAAGAGAGATGGCACACTCAGGACTGGCACACAAGCAGAAAGGCCAATATTAATCTCCCACTGTTTTTTTTTTATTTTTTCAGGTTGAAGTTAGAAACCAAATTTAAAAAAAAACACTAGGCTTTCTATGGCCCACTATTTAAGAGAGATGGCACACTCAGGACTGGCACACAAGCACAAAGGCCAATCTTAATCTCCCACAACTTATTTTTTTAGGGAGAATTAAAAAAAAAAAAAAAAAAAGGGACTGTCCTACAATTACTATCTCCCTGCAGTAATCTCAGCCAGGTATGGCAGGCAGCAATAAGAAGGAGTGGACTGCTGCACAAATTAAATCAAAAGTGTGGACAAACAAAAAAGATAGCTGTGCAGAAAGGAAGGAACAACAGGATTTGTGCTTTGAAAAAAGCAGTTGGTTTGCACAGCGGCGTACACACAGCAATGCAGCTATCAGGGAGCCTTCTAGGGCAGCCCAATGAGCTACAGCGCTGAGGAAAAAAAATGTAGCTTCCACTGTCCCTGCAAACAAAAGGTGGTGTTGGACAGTGTAAATCGCTACAGCACAAGCGGTTTGGTGGTTAATGGACCCTGCCTAACGCTATCCCTGCTTCTGACGAAGCAGCAGCAACCTCTCCCTATGCTCAGATCAGCAGCAGTAAGATGGCGGTGGGCGGGAACGCCACTTTATAGCCCCTGTGACGCCGCAGACAGCAAGCCAATCACTGCAATGCCCTTCTCTAAGATGGTGGGGACCAGGACCTATGTCATCACGCTGCCGACACTCTGCGTTCACCTTCATTGGCTGAGAAATGGCACTTTTCGCGTCATTGAAATGCGACTTTGGCGCGAAAGTCGCATACCGCATGGCCGACCCCACACAGGGGTCGGGTCGGGTTTCGTGAAACCCGACTGTGCCAAAAGTCGGCAACTTTTGAAAATGAACGATCCGTTTCGCTCAACCCTACCCAGGAGCCTCCAACACCGACCGTCCAGGACCTTGCACAGGAACCTCACAGGCACATGTGACCCACACCCTGGTCACATTACATACCTGTAACTACTCCCTTGGGTGGGAGTGTGGGTGTGTGTGGCTAGTTTGTCCCGCCCATCTCACACAACTAGCCCAACCAGTCTCCCATTAGAATTTACACATTTACATGTGGGACTACAGGTCCCAGACCACAACATAACTTAGATTGACAGCGCAGAGTGTCCTCCTCTGCGACACACATACCGGCCATCTACAATTCTGCCAGTCACCGTTTCATCAGAATTATGCCTCCAAGTGCATCTTGCAGCGAACACACAGCACCCTCTGGCTGTACCATTGGTCACTACACTACAATACCTATTCTATGTGTACACATTTATTCTACCTATTCTATTGTAAGCTGTCAGTGTGATTTTACTGTACACCGCACTGAATTGCGGGCTTTTCTCTCTAACACCTCTGCGTATTACTTGCAAGTCACACTGCTGGTCCGTGTGTAATCCGTATTTTTCTGGCCCCCATAGACTTTCATTGGCGTATTTTTTGCGCAATACGGTGACAAACACAGCATGCTGCGATTTTCTATGGCCGTAGAAGACCGTATAATATGGATCAGTAAACAACAGCTGATAGGAGCTGGGGCATAGAGAATGATTGTACCGTATGCAATCCGTATTTTCAGCAGTTCTCTTACGTCCGTAAAACACGGTTGTGTGACGCCTGCCTAAGACTACAACAGATATAAAACTTGCTACAATTATGCCACGGCCTACACTCTGCTTCAAGCATTGACCATGGGCTCCAACACCGCCAGTAGCTGCCCGGAAGTGCTGTCTGCACAGTCAACAGTTGCTCCTCTGTTATTGGTGTTCAGTAATGCCAGCTGCTCCCATGCTGTGTGTGCAACAATGTCTCCTGCTCCCTCCACAATAAGACTACAACAGATATAAAACTTGCTCCAATTAGGCCTCGGCCTACGCTCTGCTTCTAGCATTGACCCTGAGCTCCAACACCGCCAGTTGCTGCCCGGAAGTGCTGTCTGCACAGTCAACAGTTGCTCCTCTGTTATTGGGGTTCAGTAACGCCAGCTGCTCCCCTGCTGTGTGCAGCAATTTCTCCACTCAGATTCTTGCATTGACCCTGGGCTCCAACACCACCAATTGCTGCCTGGAAGTGCTGTCTGCACAATCAACAGTTGTTCCTCTGTTATTTGGGTTCAGTAACGCCAGCTGCTCCCCTGCTGTGTGTGCGGCTATGTCTCCTTCTCCCTCCACACTAAGACTACAACAGATATAAATCTTGCTCCAATTAGGCCTCGGCCTTCACTCTGCTTCTAGCATTGACCCTGGACTCCAACACCGCCACTTGCAGCCTGGAAGTGCTGTCCGCACAGACAACAGCTGCTCCTTTGTTATTGGGGTTCAGAAATTCCAGCTGCTCCCCTGCTGTGTGTGCGGCAATTTCTCCACTCAGTTTCTAGCATTGACCCTGGGCTCCAACACCGCCAGTTGCTGCCCGGAAGTGCTGTCTTCACAGTCAACAGATGATCCTATGTTATTGGGGTTCAGTAATGCCAGTTGCTCCCCTGCTGTGTGTGCGGCAATGTCTCCTTCTCCCTCCACACTAAGACTACAACAGATATAAAACTTGCTCCAATTAGGCTTCGGCCATCACTCTGCTTCTAACATTGACCCTGGGCTCCAACACCGCCAGTTGCTGCCCAGAAGTGCTGTCTGCACAGACAACAGTTGTTCCTCTGTTATTGGGGTTCAGTAACGCCAGCTGCTTTCCTGCTGTGTGTGCAGCAATTTCTCCACTCAGTTTCTGGCATTGACCCTGGGCTCCTACACCGAGAGTTGCTGCCCGGAAGTGCTGTCTGCACAGTCAACAGTTGATCTTCCCGTTATTGGGGTTCAGTAATGCCAGCTGCTCTCCTGCTGTGTGTGTGGCAATTTCTCCACTCAGTTTCTAGCATTAACCCTGGGCTCCAACACCGCCAGTTGCTGCCCAGATGTGCTGTCTGCACAGTCAACAGTTGCTCCTCCGTTATTGGGGTTCAGTAACGCCAGCTGCTCTCCTGCTGTGTGTGCAGCAATTTCTCCACTCAGTTTCTAGCATTGACCCTGGGCTCCAACACCGCCAGTTGCTGCCCAGAAGTGCTGTCTGCACAGTCAACAGTTGCTCCTCTGTTATTGGGGTTCAGTAACGCCAGCTGCTCCCCTGCTGTGTGTGCGGCAATTTCTCCACTCAGTTTCTAGCATTGACCCTGGGCTCCAACATCGCCAGTTGCTGCCCGGAAGTGCTGTCTGCACAGTCAACAGTTGATCCTCTGTTATTGGGGTTCAGTAACACCAGCTGCTCCCATTCTGTTTGTGCGGGAATTTCTCCACTCAGTTTCTAGCATTTACCCTGGGCTCCAACACCGCCAGTTGCTGCCCGGAAGTGCTGTCTTCACAGTCAACAGTTGATCCTCTGTTATTGGGGTTCAGTAACGCCAGCTGCTCCCCTGCTGTGTGCGCAGCAATTTCTCCACTCAATTTCTAGCTTTGACCCTGGGCTCCAACACCGCCAGTTGCTGCCCGGAAATGCTGTCTGCACAGTCAACAGTTGCTCCTCTGTTATTGGGTTTCAGTAACGTCAGCTGCTCTCCTGCTGTGTGTGTGGCAATTTCTCCATTCAGTTCCTAGCATTGACCCTGGGCTCCAACACCGCCAGTTGCTGCCCGGAAGTGCTGTCTGCACAGCGGCAATGTCTCCTGCTCCCTCCACACTAAGACTTCATCAGATATAAAGCTTGCTCCAATAAGGCTTCGGCCTACCCTCTGCTTCTAACATTGACCCTGGTCTCCCACACCGCCAGTTGCTGCCCAGAAGTGCTGTCTGCACAGTCAACAGTTGCTCCTCTGCTATTGGGGTTCAATAACACCAGCTGCTCCCCTGTTGTGTGTGCGGCAATTTCTCCACTCAGTTTCTAGCATTTACTCTCATCTCCAACACCACCAGTTGCTGCCTGGAAGTGCTGTGTGCACAGTCAACAGCTGATCCTCTGTTAAAGGGGTTCAGTAACTCCAGCTGCTTCCCTGCTGTGTGTGCGGCAATTTCTCCACTCAGTTTCTAGCATTGACCCTGGGCTCCTGCACCACCAGTTGCTGCCTGGAAATGCTGTCTGAACAGTCAACAGTTGCTCCTCTGTTATTGGGGTTCAGTAACGCCAGCTGCTCCCCTGCTGTGTGTGCGGCAATTTCTCCACTCAGTTTCTAGCATTGACACTGGGCTCCGACACTGCCAGTTGCTGCCCGGAAGTGCTGTCTGCACAGTCAACAGTTGACTCTCTATAATTGGGGTTCAGTAACGCCAGCTGCTCCCCTGCTCTGTGTGCGGCATTGTCTCCTGCTCCCTCCATACTAAAACTACATGAGATATAAAGCTTGCTCCAATTAGGTCTCGGCTTACACTCTGCTTCTAGCATTGACCCTGGTCTCCAACACCGCCAGTTGCTGCCTGGAAGTGCTGTCTGAACAGTCAACAGTTGCTCCTCTGTTATTGGGGTTCAGTGACGCTAGCTGCTCCCCTGCTGTGTGTGCGGCAATTTGTCCACACAGTTTCTAGCATTTACCCTGGGCTTCAACACCGCCAGCTGCTGCCCGGAAGTGCTGTCTGCACTGTCAACAGTTGATCCTCTGTTATTTGGGTTCAGTAACTCCAGCTGCTCCCCTGCTGTGTGTGTGCCAATTTCTCCCCTCAGTTTCCAGCATTGACACTGGGCTCAACACCGCCAGTTGCTGCCCAGAAGTGCTGTCAGCACAGTCAACAGTTGCTTCCCTGTTATTGGGGTTCAGTAACGCCAGCTGCTCCCCTGCTGTGTGTGCGGCAATTTCTCCACTCAGTTTATAGCTTTGACCCTGGGCTCCAACACCGCCAGTTGCTGCCCGGAAGTGCTGTCTGTACAGTCAACAATTGCTCCTCTGTTATTGGGGTTCAGTAATGCCAGCTGCTCCCCTGCTGTGTGTGTGGAAATTTCTCCACTCAGCTTCTGGCATTTACCTTGGGCTCTAACAACACCAGTTGCTTCCCAGAAGTGCTGTCTGCAAAGACAACAGTTGATCCTCTGTTATTGGGGTTCAGTAACACCAGCTGCTCCCCTGCTGTGTGTGCGGCAATTTCTCCGTTCAATTTATAGCATTTACCCTGGTCTCCAACACCGCCAGTTGCTGCCCGGAACTGCTGTCTTCACAGTCAACAGTTGCTCCTCTGTTATTGGGGCTCAGTAACCCCAGCTGCTCTCCTGCTGTGTGTGTGGCAATTTCTCCACTTAGTTTCTAGCATTGACCCTGGGCTCCAACACCGCCAGTTGCTGCCCGGAAGTGCTGTCAGCAGTTAACAGTTGCTCCTCTTTTATTTGGGTTCAGTAATGCCAGCTGCTCCCCTGCTGTGTGTACGGCAATTTCACCACTCAGTTCCTAGCATTGACCCTGGGCTCTGACACTGCCAGTTGCTGCCCGGAAATGCTGTCTGCACAGTCAACAGTTGCTCCTCTGTTATTGGGGTACAGTAACGCCAGATGCTCCCCTGCTGTGTGTGTGGAAATTTCTCCACTCAGTTTCTAACATTGACCCTGGGCTCCAACACCGCAAGTTGCTGCCCAGACGTGCTGTCTGCACAGTCAACAGTTGCTCCTTTGTTATTGGGGTTCAGTAACTCCAGCTGCTTCCCTGCTGTGTGTGTGGCAATTTCTCCCCTCAGTTTCTAGCATTGACCCTGGGCTCAACACCGCCAGTTGCTGCCCAGAAGTGCTGTCGGCACAGTCAACAGTTGCTTCCCTGTTATTGGGGTTCAGTAACGCCAGCTGCTCCCCTGCTGTGTGTGCGGCAATTTCTCCATTCAGTTTCTAGCATTTACCCTGGTCTCCAACACCGCCAGTTGCTGCCCGGAAGTGCTGCCTTCACAGTCAACAGTTGCTCCTCTGTCATTGGGGCTCAGTAACCCCAGCTGCTCTCCTGCTGTGTGTGCGGCAATTTCTCCACTTAGTTTCTAGCATTGACCCGGGCTCCAACACCGCCAGTTGCTGCCTGGAAGTGCTGTCAGCACAGTTAACAGTTGCTCCTCTTTTATTTGGGTTCAGTAATGCCAGCTGCTCTCCTGCTGTGTGTGCGGCAATTTCACCACTCAGTTCCTTGCATTGACCCTGGGCTCCGACACCGCCAGTTGCTTCCCGGAAGTGCTGTCTGCAGTCAACAGTTGCTCCTCTGTTATTGGGGTGCAGTAATGCCACTTGCTCCCCTGCTCTGTGTGCAGCAATGTCTCCTGCTCCCTCCACACTAAGAATAGTACAGATATAAAATTTGCTCCAATTAGGCCTCCATCTACACTCTGCTTCTAGCATTGACCCCGGGCTCCATCACCGCGAGTTGCTGCCCGGAAGTGCTGTCGGCACAGTCAACAGTTGCTCCTCTTTTATTAGGGTTCAGTAACGACAGCTGCTCCCCTGCTCTGTGTGCGGCAATGTCTGCTGCTCCCTCCACACTAAGTACAACTAGGAACGAGGACAGTCTTAGTATCAGATAAAAACACTCTTTATTGATAACAGAATTTAACAATAAAAACAAGGACCCAAACCAACAGTGTGCAGTAGGCTAGCAGATGGTATGAAGTGCCAGAAGCAACATGAAAGGTAGTAGCCCAAGGAACGGTATGCCCTGCTGTAGAGCCAGGTACAACACATAGATATTATATAACAGTTAACATGTCAGAACATCTTGGCGATAAATAAACAGTGGCACCGATAAAAGTCTCTATAGTACACCTAGGCAGTAGGCAGTAGTATGGCCACAAATATGTAAAGCAAGTGCAGTATACATATCACCTGATAACGTGGACCAGGACCAGCGCATGGGACACCGAACCGCCCCGACACACGTTTCGGTAGATGTACCTTCCTCAGGGGGCGCATGGCGATATACGGGCACACCAAAACTATTTATAGCGGATCCGTGATTGGTAACCGGCTGCGCCGCAGGACGTGACTTCCGCCCACCCAGCATGCCAGATCAGCCGACGACCGGAAACACGTGGGGCCCAACGTGATCCAGAAGTACGTGATCGGCAGCTGGGACAGGCCGGAATAAAGTGGCGCATGCGCCAATGCGCATAGAGTATGAAGCGGCCATATTTGTAACGGGCAGAACGGAGGGCAGGAGCACCAGGAGTCAAACGGTCAGAGTCTAAGCACTGCATAGCCACGCAGCAGTGCAAGGCAGCATGAGCGACTATAAAGAAGCATAAGGGAGTGACACAGGAGGAATACAGGGATACATCATATATACATATGACCCAGAATGGTAAAATAATTGTTCTCCGTTCAGTGGAGAGTCCCGTCCAGCACCACGTAGTCCAAACACATAAATCTAAACATCAATATTCTCACTGTGGTCCCGGAACAAATATAAGGGCCAAGTATACAGAATATAGGGTGGTAAAAAATTCCCCCAAATATTGAGTCCATGTAACGTAGCGGCATATATCAAATTTCTTTGCGTTTAAGGCGTCCTTCTACCTACAGCTCCAGGGGACAGCCATGGGTGCGGCCTTTGCGCCAGCCTATGCTAATCTATTCCTGGGGCTGTGGGAGAGGAACCTCTTCCTGTCTGACAGGCTGTCATCGATGGACCGTGTCCCCTTTTGGATGCGGTACATCGATGACATCCTCTTTGTCTGGCAGGGTTAGGCCATTGACCTGAGGCAGTTAATTGAGTTTCTCAACAGCAATGATCTTAACATTAAGCTCACTTGTGTATGGAATAGGTCTAAGATTAGCTTTCTTGATGTGATGGTTGTCAAAGATGAGGCAGGAGATATACATACCGACATTTTCCATAAAACTACATCCACCAATATGGTGTTACATGCCTCATCCTGCCACCCCCGGCACATGATTTCCTCAATACCTGTTGGGCAGTTTCTCCATTTACGGAGGATGTGCTCAACAGATTTGGATTTCGAGAAACGTGCCGTAGAGCTATCAACACGGTTTATCGAACGGGGATATAGTAGACGTAGTATTAAAAAAGCCTACCATAGGGCTAAATATTCCACTCGGAATTGTTCTACTATATAAACCCCAGGGTGAGGGTAGGACTAATGGTGGTGACCAGCTTCGGTTCATTACTACCTTTAATCCCCAGACTGATAAAGTTCATTGGGCTACTACCTTTCATGTTGCTTCTGGCACTTCATACCATCTGCTAGCCCTACTGCACACTGTTGGTTTGGTTCCTTGTTTTTATTGTTAAATTCTGTTATCAATAAAGAGTGTTTTTATCAGATACTAAGACTGTATCTGTCCTCGTTCCTAGTTGTACTATGTGTTGGCAGTTCTCCGTATTGTCCATGCATGGGTGGAGCATGGAATTTGACAAATGCTATTAGATACCAAGTGACCTTTATGAACCACCAATAATGCCTATTGGAATTCTTTTCTATATCCCTCCACACTAAGACTACATCAGATATAAAGCTTGCTCCAATTAGGCTTCTTCCTACACTCTGCTTCTAGCATTGACCCTGGTCTCCAGCACCGGCAGTTGCTGCCCGGAAGTGCTGTTGCACAGTCAACAGTTGCTCCTCTGTTACTGGGGTTCAGTAATGCCAGCTGCTCCCCTGCTGTGTGTGTGGCAATTTCTCCACTCAGTATCTAGCATTTACCCTGGGCTCCAACACCGCCATTTGCTGCCCGGAAGTGCTGTCTGCACTGTCAACAGTTGATCCTCTGTTATTTGGGTTCAGCTGCACAGTCAACAGTTACTCATCTGTTATTGGGGTTCAGTAATGCCAGCTGCTCACCTGCTGTGTGTGTGGCAATTTCTCCACTCAGTTTCTGGCATTGATCCTGGGCTCCAATACCGCCAGTTGCTGCCCGGAAATGCTGTTGGCACAGTCTACAGTTTCTCTTCTGTTATTGGGGTTCAGTAATGCCAGCTGCTCCCCTGCTGTGTGTACGGTAATTTCTCCACTCAGTTTCTAGCATTGACCCTGGGCTCCAACACCGCCAGTTGCTGCCCGGAAGAGCGGTCTGCACAGTCAACAGTTGCTCCACTGTTATTGGGATTCAGTAACACCAGCTCCTCCCCTGCTGTGTATGCGGCAATTTCTCCACTCAGTTTCTAGCATTTACCCTGGGCTCCAACACTACCAGTTGCTGCCCGGAAGTGCTGTTTGCACAGTCAACAGTTGCTCCTCTGTTATTGGGGCTCAGTAACGCCAGCTGCTCCCCTGCTGTCTGTGCGGCAATGTCTCCTGCTCCCTCCACACTAAGACTTCATCATATATAAAGCTTGATCCAAATAGGCCTCGGCCTACACTCTGCTCCTAGCATTGACCCTGGTCTCCAAAACCGCCAGTTGCTGCCCGGAAGTGCTGTCTGCACAGTCAACAATTGCTCCTCTGTTATTGGGAATCGGTAATGCCAGCTGCTCCCCTGCTGTGTGCGCGACAATTTCTCCACTCAGTTTCTAGCATTGGCCATGGGCTCCAACACCGCCAGTTGATGCCCGGAAATGCTGTCTGCACAGTCAACAGTTGCTCCTCTGTTATTGGGGTTCAGTAACTCCAGCTGCTCCCCTGCTGTGTGTGCAGCATTTTCTCCACTCAGTTTCTAGCACCTGCCCTGGGCTACAACACCGCCAGTTGCTGCCCGGAAGTGCTGTCTGCACAGTCAACAGTTGCTCCACTGTTATTGTGGTTCAGTAACGCCAGCTGCTCCCCTTCTGGGTGTGCGGCAATTTCTCCACTCAGTTTCTAGCATTGACCCTGGGCTCCAACACCGCCAGTTGCTGCCTGGAAGTGCTGTCTGCACAGTCAACAGTTTCTCCTCTGTTATTGGGGCTCAGTAACGCCAGCTGCTCCCCTTCTGGGTGTGCGGCAATTTCTCCACTCAGTTTCTAGCATTGACCCTGGGCTCCAACACTACCAATTGCTGCCCGGAAGTGCTGTTTGCACAGTCAACAGTTGTTCCTCTGTTATTGGGGTACAGTAATGCCAGCTGCTCCCCTGCTGTGTGCGGTAAATTCCCCACTCAGTTTCTAGCATTGACCCTGGGCTCCAACACCACCAGTTGCTGCCCGGAAGTGCTGTCTGCACAGTCAACAGTTGCTCCTCTGTTATTGGGGTTCAGTAACACCAGCTGCTCACCTGCAGTGTGAGCGGCAATTTTTCCACTCAGTTTCTAGCATTGACCCTGGGCTCCAACACCGCCATTTGCTGCCCGGAAGTGCTGTCTGCACAGTCAACAGTTGCTCCTCTGTTATTAAGGTTCAGTAACGCCAGCTGCTCCCCTGCTGTGTGCGTGGCAATTTCACCATTCAGTTTCTAGCATTTAACCTGGGCAACAGCACCGCCAGTTGCTGCCCGAAGTGCTGTCTGCACAGTCAACAGTTGTTCATCTGTTATTGGGGTTCAGTAACGCCATCTGCTCCCATGCTGTGTGCGGCAAATTCTCCACTCAGTTTCTAGCATGTACCCTGTGCTCCAACACCGCCAGTTGCTGCCCGGAAGTGCTGTCTGCACAGTCAACAGTTGCTCCTCTGTTATTGGGGTTCAGTAACGCCAGCTGCTCTCCTGCTGTGTGCGCGGCATTTTCTCCACTCAATTTCAAGCATTGACCCTGGGCGCCAACACTTCCAGTTGCTGCCCGGAAGTCCTGTCTGCAAAATCAACAGTTGGTCCTCTGTTATTGGGGTTCAGTAACGCCAGCTACTCCCCTGCTGTGTGCGTGGCAGTTTTGCCACTCAGTTTCTAGCATTAACCCTGGGGTGCAACGCCGCCAGTTGCTGCCCGGAAATGCTGTCTGCACTGTCAACAGTTGATCCTCTGTTATTTGGGTTCAGCTGCACAGTCAACAGTTACTCATCTGTTATTGGGGTTCAGTAATGCCAGCTGCTCACCTGCTGTGTGTGTGGCAATTTCTCCACTCAGTTTCTGGCATTGATCCTGGGCTCCAATACCGCCAGTTGCTGCCCGGAAATGCTGTTGGCACAGTCTACAGTTTCTCTTCTGTTATTGGGGTTCAGTAATGCCAGCTGCTCCCCTGCTGTGTGTACGGTAATTTCTCCACTCAGTTTCTAGCATTGACCCTGGGCTCCAACACCGCCAGTTGCTGCCCGGAAGAGCGGTCTGCACAGTCAACAGTTGCTCCACTGTTATTGGGATTCAGTAACACCAGCTCCTCCCCTGCTGTGTATGCGGCAATTTCTCCACTCAGTTTCTAGCATTTACCCTGGGCTCCAACACTACCAGTTGCTGCCCGGAAGTGCTGTTTGCACAGTCAACAGTTGCTCCTCTGTTATTGGGGCTCAGTAACGCCAGCTGCTCCCCTGCTGTCTGTGCGGCAATGTCTCCTGCTCCCTCCACACTAAGACTTCATCATATATAAAGCTTGATCCAAATAGGCCTCGGCCTACACTCTGCTCCTAGCATTGACCCTGGTCTCCAAAACCGCCAGTTGCTGCCCGGAAGTGCTGTCTGCACAGTCAACAATTGCTCCTCTGTTATTGGGAATCGGTAATGCCAGCTGCTCCCCTGCTGTGTGCGCGACAATTTCTCCACTCAGTTTCTAGCATTGGCCATGGGCTCCAACACCGCCAGTTGATGCCCGGAAATGCTGTCTGCACAGTCAACAGTTGCTCCTCTGTTATTGGGGTTCAGTAACTCCAGCTGCTCCCCTGCTGTGTGTGCAGCATTTTCTCCACTCAGTTTCTAGCACCTGCCCTGGGCTACAACACCGCCAGTTGCTGCCCGGAAGTGCTGTCTGCACAGTCAACAGTTGCTCCACTGTTATTGTGGTTCAGTAACGCCAGCTGCTCCCCTTCTGGGTGTGCGGCAATTTCTCCACTCAGTTTCTAGCATTGACCCTGGGCTCCAACACCGCCAGTTGCTGCCTGGAAGTGCTGTCTGCACAGTCAACAGTTTCTCCTCTGTTATTGGGGCTCAGTAACGCCAGCTGCTCCCCTTCTGGGTGTGCGGCAATTTCTCCACTCAGTTTCTAGCATTGACCCTGGGCTCCAACACTACCAATTGCTGCCCGGAAGTGCTGTTTGCACAGTCAACAGTTGTTCCTCTGTTATTGGGGTACAGTAATGCCAGCTGCTCCCCTGCTGTGTGCGGTAAATTCCCCACTCAGTTTCTAGCATTGACCCTGGGCTCCAACACCACCAGTTGCTGCCCGGAAGTGCTGTCTGCACAGTCAACAGTTGCTCCTCTGTTATTGGGGTTCAGTAACACCAGCTGCTCACCTGCAGTGTGAGCGGCAATTTTTCCACTCAGTTTCTAGCATTGACCCTGGGCTCCAACACCGCCATTTGCTGCCCGGAAGTGCTGTCTGCACAGTCAACAGTTGCTCCTCTGTTATTAAGGTTCAGTAACGCCAGCTGCTCCCCTGCTGTGTGCGTGGCAATTTCACCATTCAGTTTCTAGCATTTAACCTGGGCAACAGCACCGCCAGTTGCTGCCCGAAGTGCTGTCTGCACAGTCAACAGTTGTTCATCTGTTATTGGGGTTCAGTAACGCCATCTGCTCCCATGCTGTGTGCGGCAAATTCTCCACTCAGTTTCTAGCATGTACCCTGTGCTCCAACACCGCCAGTTGCTGCCCGGAAGTGCTGTCTGCACAGTCAACAGTTGCTCCTCTGTTATTGGGGTTCAGTAACGCCAGCTGCTCTCCTGCTGTGTGCGCGGCATTTTCTCCACTCAATTTCAAGCATTGACCCTGGGCGCCAACACTTCCAGTTGCTGCCCGGAAGTCCTGTCTGCAAAATCAACAGTTGGTCCTCTGTTATTGGGGTTCAGTAACGCCAGCTACTCCCCTGCTGTGTGCGTGGCAGTTTTGCCACTCAGTTTCTAGCATTAACCCTGGGGTGCAACGCCGCCAGTTGCTGCCCGGAAATGCTGTCTGCACAGTCAACAGTTTCTCCTCTGTTATTGGGGTTCAGTAACGCCAGCTGCTCCCATGCTGTGTGTGCGTCAATTTCGCCACTCAGTTTCTAGCATTGACCCTGTGCTCCAACATCGCCAGTTGTTGCCCGGAAGTGCTGTCAGCACAGTCAACAGTTGTTCCTCTGTTATTGGGGTTCAGGAACGCAATCTGCTCCCCTGCTGTGTGTGCAGCAATGTCTTCTGCTCCCTCCACACTTAGACAACAACAGATAATAAACTTGCTCCAATTAGGCTTCGGCCTACACTCTGCTTCTAGCATTGGTCCTGGACTTTAACACCACCAGTTGCTACCCGGAAGTGCTGTCTGCAGACACAACAATTGCTCCTCTGTAATTAGGGTTCAGTAACGCCAGCTGGTCCCCTGCTGTGTGTGCAGCAATTTCTCCACTCAGTTTCTAGCATTGACCCTGGGCTCCAACACCGCCAGTTGCTGCCCAGAAATGCTGTCTGTACAGTCAACAGTTGCTCCTCTGTTATTGGGGCTCAGTAATGCGAGCTGCTCCCCTGCTGTGTGTGCAGCAATATCTCCACTCAGTTTCTAGCATTGACCTTGGGCTTCAACACCGCCAGATGCAGCCCGGAAGAGTTGTCTGCACAGTCAACAGTTGCTCCTCTGTTATTGGGGTTTAGTAACACCAGCTACTCCCCTGCTGTGTGTGCAGCAAATTCTCCACTTAGTTTCTACCATTGACCCTGGGCTCCAACACCGCCAGTTGCTGCTCGGAAGTGCTGTCTGCACAGTCAACAGTTTCTTCTCTGTTATTGGTGTTGAGTAACGCCAGCTGCTCCCCTGCTGTGTGTGCGGCAATGTCTTCTGCTCCCTCCACAATTAGACAACAACAGATAAAAAACTTGATCCAATTAGGCCTCGGCCTACACTCTGCTTCTAGCATTGACCCTTGGCTTCAACACCACCAATTGCTGCCCAAAAGTGCTGTCTGCACAGACAACAGTTGCTTCACTGTATATAAGGTTCAGTAACGCCAGCTGCTCCCATGCTGTGAGCGTGGCAATTATTTTACTCAGTTTCTAGCATTGACCCTGGGCTCCAACATCGCCAGTTGCTGCCCAGAAATGCTGTCTGCACAGTCAACAGTTGCTCCTCTGTTATTGGGGCTCAGTAACACCAGCTGCTCCCCTGCTGTGTGTGCAGCAATATCTCCACTCGGTTTCTAGCATTGAACTTGGGCTTCAACACTGCCAAATGAAGCCCGGAAGAGTTGTCTGCACAGTCAACAGTTTCTCCTCTGTTATTGGGGTTCAGTAACGCCAGCTGCTCCCCTGCTGTGGGTGCGGCAATTTCACAATTCAGTTTATAGCATTTACCCTGGACGTCAGCACCACCAGTTGCTGCCCGGAAGTGCTGTTTGCACAGTCAACAGTTGTTCCTCTGTTATTGGGGTTCAGTAACGCCAGCTGCTCCCCTGCTGTGTGCAGCAATTTCTCCACTCAGTTTCTAGCATGTACCCTGGGCTCCAACACCACCAGTTGCTGCCCGGATGTGCTGTCTGCACAGTCAACAGTTTATCCGCTGTGTTTGGGGTTCAGTAATGCCAGCTGCTCTCCTGCTGTGTGTGCAGCAATGTCTCCTGCTCCCTCCACACTAATACTACAAGAGATATAAAACTTGCTCCAATTAGGCTTCTGCCTACACTGTGCTTCTAGCATTGACCTTGGGCTCCAACACCGCCAGTTGCTGCCCGGAACTGCTGTCTGCACAGTCAACAGTTGTTCCTCTGTTATTGGGGTTCAGTAACGCCAGCTGCTCCCCTGCTGTGTGCGGCAATTTCTCCACTCAATTTCTAGCATTTACCCTGGGCTACAGCACCGCCAGTTGCTGCACGGAAGTGCTGTCTGCACAGTCAACAGTTGTTCCTCTGATATTGGGGTTCAGTAACGCCAGCTGCTCCCCTGCTGTGTGCAGCAATTTCTCCACTCAGTTTCTAGCATGTACCCTGGGCTCCAACACCGCCAGTTGCTGCCCGGAGTTGCTATCTGCACAGTCAACAGTTGCTCCTCTGTTATTGGGGCTCAGTAACGCCAGCTGCTCCCCTGCTGTGTGTGCAGCAATATCTCCCCTCAGTTTCTAGCATTGACCTTGGGCTTCAACACCGCCAGATGCAGCCCGGAAGAGTTGTCTGCACAGTCAACAGTTGCTCCTCTGTTATTGGGGTTCAGTAACGCCAGCTGCTCCCATGCGGTGAGCGCGGCAATTACTCCACTCAGTTTCTAGCATTGACCATGGGCTCCAACATCGCCAGTTGCTGCCCAGAAATGCTGTTTGCACAGTCAACAGTTGCTCCTCTGTTATTGGGGCTCAGTAACGCCAGCTGCTCCCCTGCTGTGTGTGCAGCAATATCTCCACTCAGTTTCTAGCATTGACTCTGGGCTCCAACACCGCCAGTTGCTGCCCAGAAGTGCTGTCTGCACAGTCAACAGTTTCTAATCTGTTATTGGGGTTCAGTAACGCCAGATGCTCCCCTGCTGTGTGTGCGGCAATGTCTTCTGCTCCCTCCACACTTAGACAACAACAGATAAAAAACTTGCTCCAATTAGGCTCCGGCCTACACTCTGCTTCTAGCATTGACCCTTGGCTTCAACACCACCAGTTGCTGCCCAGAAGTGCTGTCTGCACAGACAACAGTTGCTTCACTGTAATTAAGGTTCAGTAACGCCAGCTGCTCCCCTGCTGTGTGTGCAGCAATTTCTCCACTCAGTTTCTAGCATTGACCCTGGGCTCCAACACTGCCAGTTGCTACCCAGAAATGCTGTCTGTACAGTCAACAGTTGCTCCTCTGTTATTGGGGCTCAGTAATGCCAGCTGCTCCCCTGCAGTGTGTGCAGCAGTATCTCCACTCAGTTTCTAGCATTGACCTTGGGCTTCAACACCGCCAGATGCAGCCCGGAAGAGTTGTCTGCACAGTCAACAGTTGCTCCTCTGTTATTGGGGTTCAGTAATGCCTGCTGCTCCCCTGCTGTGTGTGTGGCAATTTCACCATTCAGTTTCTAGCATTTACCCTGGGCTACAGCACCGCCAGTTGCTGCCCCGAAGTGCTGTCTGCACAGTCAACAGTTGCTCCTCTGTTATTGGGGTTCAGTAACGCCAGCTACTCCCTTGCTGTGTGTGCAGCAATATCTCCACTCAGTTTCTAGCATTGACCTTGGGCTTCAACACTGCCAGATGCAGCCCGGAAGAGTTGTCTGCACAGTCAACAGTTTCTCCTCTGTTATTGGGGTTCAGTAACGCCAGCTGCTCCCCTGCCGTGGGTGCGGCAATTTCTCCACTCAGTTTCTAGCATTGATCCTGGGCTCCAAAACCGCCAGTTGCTGACCGGAAGTGCTATCTTCACAGTCAACAGTTGATCCTCTATTATTGGGGTTCAGTAATGCCAGCTGCTCCCCAGCCGCGTGTGCCAATTTCTCCACTTAGTTTCTAGCATGTACCCTGGGCTCCAACACTGCCAGTTGCTGCCTAGAAGTGCTGTCTGCACAGTCAACAGTTGCTCCCCTGTTATTGGGGTTCAGTAACGCCAGCTGCTCTTCTGCTGTGTTTGTGGCATTTTCTCCACTCAGTTTTTAGCATTGACCCTGGGCTCCAACACCGCCAGTTGCTGCCTGGAAGTGCTGTCTGCAAAGTCAACAGTTGGTCCTCTGTTATTGGGGTTCAGTAACGACAGCTACTCCCCTGCTGTGTGCGTGGCAGTTTTGCCACTCAGTTTCAGGCATTGACCCTTGGTTCCAACACCTCCAGTTGCTGCCCGGAAGTGCTGTTTGCACAGTCAACAGTTGATCGTCTGTTATTGGGGTTCAGTAACGCCAGCTGCTCCCCTGCTGTGTGCGACATTTTCTCCACTCAGTTTCTAGCATGTACCCTGGGCTCCAACACCGCCTGTTGCTGCCCGGAAGTGCTGTGTGCACAGTCAACAGTCGCTCCTCTGTTATTGGGGTTCAGAAAAACCAGCTGCTCCCCTACTGTATGTTCGGAAATTTTTCCACTCAGTTTCTAGCATTGACCTTGGGCTTCAACACTGCCAGATGCAGCCCAGAAGAGTTGTCTGCACAGTCAACAGTTGCCCCTCTGTTATTTGGGTTCAGTAACGCAATCTGCTCCTCGGCTGTGTGTGGGCGGCAATTTCTCCACTCAGTTTCTAGCATTGACCCTGGGCTCCAACACCACCAGTTGCTGCCCGGATGTGCTGTCTGCACAGTCAACAGTTGCTCCTCTGTTATTGGGGTTCAGTAACGCCAGCTGCTCCCCTGCTGTGTGTGCGGAAAAGTCTTCTGCTTCTTCCACACTTAGACAACAACAGATAAAAAACTTGCTCCAATTAGGCCTCAGGCTACACTCTGCTTCTAGCATTGACCCTGGACTCCAACACCGCCAGTTGCTGCCCGGAAGTGCTGTCTGCCCAGTCAACATTTGCTCCTCTTTTATTGGGGTTCAGTAATGCCAGCTGCTCCCCTGCTGTGTGTGCATCAATTTCTCCACTCAATTTCTAGCATTGACCCTGGGCTCCAACACCGCCAGTTGCTGCCCGGAAGTGCTGTCTGCACAGTCAACAGTTGCTCCTCTGTTATTGGGGTTCAGTAACGCCAGCTACCCCCCTGATCTGTGCGTGGCAGTTTTGCCACTCAGTTTCTAGCATTAACCCTGGGCTCCAACACCGCCAGTTGCTGCCCGGAAGTGCTGTGTGCACAGTCAACAGTTGCTACTCTGTTTTTGGAGTTCAGTATTGCCAGATGCTCCCCTGCTGTGTGTGCAGCAATTTCTCCACTCAATTTCTAGCATTGACCCTGGGCTCCAACACCGCCAGTTGCTGCCCGGAAGTGCTGTCTGCACAGTCAACAGTTGCTCCTCTGTTATTGGGGTTCAGTAACGCCAGCTACCCCCCTGATCTGTGCGTGGCAGTTTTGCCACTCAGTTTCTAGCATTGACCCTGGGCTCCAACACCGCCAGTTGCTGCCGGAAGTGCTGTCTGCACAGTCTACAGTTTCTCTTCTCTAATTTGGGTTCAGTAATTCCAGCTGCTCCCCTGCTGTGTGTGCGGCAGTTTCTCCACTCAATTTCTAGCATTGACCCTGGGCTCCAACACCGCCAGTTGCTGCCCGGAAGTGCTGTCTGCACACTCAACTATTTCTCCTCTGTTATTGGGGTTCAGTAACGCCAGCTACACCACTTCTGTGTGTGCGGCAGTTTTGCCACTCAGTTTCTAGCATTGACCCTGGACTCCAACACCGCCAGTTGCTGCCCGGAAGTGCTGTCTGCACAATCAACAGTTGCTCCCCTGTTATTGAGGTTTAGTAACGCCAGATGCTCCCATGCTGTGTGTGCGGCAATTTCTCTACTCAGTTTCTAGCATTGACCCTGGGCTCCAACACCGCCAGTTGCTGCCCGGAAGTGCTGTCTGCACACTCAACAGTTTCTCCTCTGTTATTGGGGTTCAGTAACGTCAGCTGCTCCCCTGCTGTGTGTGCAGTAATGTCTCCTGCTCCCTCCACACTAAAACTACAACAGATATAAAACTTGCTCCAATTAGGCCTCCGCCTACACTGTGCTTCTAGCATTGACCTTGGACTCCAACACCGCCAGTTGCTGCCCGGAAGTGCTGTCTGCCCAGTCAACATTTGCTCCTCTTTTATTGGGGTTCAGTAATGCCAGCTGCTCCCCTGCTGTGTGTGCATCAATTTCTCCACTCAATTTCTAGCATTGACCCTGGGCTCCAACACCGCCAGTTGCTGCCCGGAAGTGCTGTCTGCACAGTCAACAGTTGCTCCTCTGTTATTGGGGTTCAGAAATGCCAGATGCTCCCCTGCTGTATGTGCAGAAATTTTTCCACTCAGTTGCTAGCATTGACCCTGG
This sequence comes from Ranitomeya imitator, assembly GCF_032444005.1. Classification (NCBI taxonomy): domain Eukaryota; kingdom Metazoa; phylum Chordata; class Amphibia; order Anura; family Dendrobatidae; genus Ranitomeya; species Ranitomeya imitator. The sequence continues at coordinate 204,825,841 of NC_091287.1, read as the reverse complement.
TTTCCAACACCGCCAGTTGCTGCCCGGAAGTGCTGTCTGCACAGTCAACAGTTTCTCCTCTATTATTGGGGTTCAGTAACGCCAGCTGCTCCCCTGCTGTGTGTGCGGCAATTTTACTATTCAGTTTCTAGCATTGACACTGGGCTGCAGCACCGCCAGTTGCTGCTCGGAAGTGCTGTCTGCAAAGTCAACAGTTGTTCCTCTGTTATTGGGGTTCAGTAATGCCAGCTGCTCCCCTGCCATGTGCGCCAATTTCTCCACTCAGTTTTTAGCATGTACCCTGGGCTCCAACACCGCCAGTTGCTGCCCGGAAGTGCTGTCTGCACAGTCAACATTTGCTCCTCTGTTATTGAGGTTCAGTAACTCCAGCTGCTCTCGTGCTGTGTGCGCGGCATTTTCTCCACTCAATTTCAAGCATTGACCCTGGGCGCCAACACTGCCAGTTGCTGCCCGGAAGTCCTGTCTGCAAAATCAACAGTTGGTCCTCTGTTATTGGGGTTCAGTAACGCCAGCTACTCCCCCGCTGTGTGCGTGGCAGTTTTGCCACTCAGTTTCTAGCATTAACCCTGGGGTGCAACGCCGCCAGTTGCTGCCCGGAAGTGCTGTCTGCACAGTCAACAGTTTCTCCTCTGTTATTGGGGTTCAGTAACGGCAGCTGCTCCCATGCTGTGTGTGCGTCAATTTCGCCACTCAGTTTCTAGCATTGACCCTGTGCTCCAGCATCGCCAGTTGCCGCCCGGAAGTGCTGTCAGCACAGTCAACAGTTGCTCCTCTGTTATTGGGGTTCAGGAACGCAATCTGCTCCCCTGCTGTGTGTGTGACAATTTCTCCGCTCAGTTTTTAGCATTGACTCTGGGCTCCAACACCACCAGTTGCTGCCCAGAAGTGCTGTCTGCACAGTCAACAGTTTCTCCTCTGTTATTGGGGTTCAGTAACGCCAGCTGCTCCCCTGCTGTGTGTGCAGCAATGTCTTCTGCTCCCTCCACACTTAGACAACAACAGATAATAAACTTGCTCCAATTAGGCTTCGGCCTACACTCTGCTTCTAGCATTGGTCCTGGACTTTAACACCACCAGTTGCTACCTGGAAGTGCTGTCTGCAGACACAACAATTGCTCCTCTGTAATTAGGGTTCAGTAACGCCAGCTGGTCCCCTGCTGTGTGTGCAGCAATTTCTCCACTCAGTTTCTAGCATTGACCCTGGGCTCCAACACCGCCAGTTGCTGCCCAGAAATGCTGTCTGTACAGTCAACAGTTGCTCCTCTGTTATTGGGGCTCAGTAATGCGAGCTGCTCCCCTGCTGTGTGTGCAGCAATATCTCCACTCAGTTTCTAGCATTGACCTTGGGCTTCAACACCGCCAGATGCAGCCCGGAAGAGTTGTCTGCACAGTCAACAGTTGCTCCTCTGTTATTGGGGTTTAGTAACACCAGCTACTTCCCTGCTGTGTGTGCAGCAATTTCTCCACTTAGTTTCTACCATTGACCCTGGGCTCCAACACCGCCAGTTGCTGCTCGGAAGTGCTGTCTGCACAGTCAACAGTTTCTCCTCTGTTATTGGGGTTGAGTAACGCCAGCTGCTCCCCTGCTGTGTGTGCGGCAATGTCTTCTGCTCCCTCCACAATTAGACAACAACAGATAAAAAACTTGATCCAATTAGGCCTCGGCCTACACTCTGCTTCTAGCATTGACCTTTGGCTTCAACACCACCAGTTGCTGCCAGAAGTGCTGTCTGCACAGACAACAGTTGCTTCACTGTAATTAAGGTGAGCGTGGCAATTATTTTACTCAGTTTCTAGCATTGACCCTGGGCTCCAACATCGCCAGTTGCTGCCCAGAAATGCTGTCTGCACAGTCAACAGTTGCTCCTCTGTTATTGGGGCTCAGTAACGCCAGCTGCTCCCCTGCTGTGTGTGCAGCAATATCTCCACTCGGTTTCTAGCATTGATCTTGGGCTTCAACACTGCCAGATGCAGCCCGGAAGAGTTGTCTGCACAGTCAACAGTTTCTCCTCTGTTATTGGGGTTCAGTAACGCCAGCTGCTCCCCTGCTGTGGGTGCGGCAACTTCACCATTCAGTTTATAGCATTTACCCTGGACTTCAGCACCACCAGTTGCTGCCCGGAAGTGCTGTCTGCACAGTCAACAGTTGTTCCTCTGTTATTGGGGTTCAGTAATGCCAGCTGCTCCCCTGCTGTGTGCAGCAATTTCTCCACTCAGTTTCTAGCATGTACCCTGGGCTACAACACCGCCAGTTGCTGCCCGGATGTGCTGTCTGCACAGTCAACAGTATATCCGCTGTGTTTGGGGTTCAGTAATGCCAGCTGCTCTCCTGCTGTGTGTGCAGCAATGTCTCCTGCTCCCTCCACACTAAAACTACAAGA